>NC_138204.1:126108958-126628958 GCF_964194415.1 Vipera berus | reverse complement strand
AGCTTTTAAGTTTGTTGGTGCAAAGTTCTCCGCGGAAAGTTTCTGCGCTATAGCTAAACTCCCGGAGTTGAATAGAAACGGGTTTATTAAACCCGCTCCGGGGCTTAAAAAAATAGGGGCGGGTGGGGTGGGGGGGGAAAGAAGGAATGACAGCACGGAGATGGATCTCCCGGCCACTGTTAATTGTTGGACACACGCCGTGTTGCTCCGACGTGTGTGGAGGGGCTGAAGGAAAGAGGGGATTGTTTCCCAGCCTCCTCGAAGTGGGGAGAGTGATAAGTAATAACGCGTGTTTAACAAGCCTCATAAATCCGAACTTGTTGAGACGCGTCCCTCCCGCCCCCGCCTCCCTCCAGGCTCGGACGCGAGAGGAACCCCGGTTCCCCTGCCGAAACAATGGCTACATCAAGCCTTTAAGGTGAAGGTGCATATGCCCCACAGCCTTTAAACTTGGATCTCGCCGTTATATTTAAGCGCCATTGGGAGAGGTTGGAAATGCCGGGTTCGTTCTTTCAAGGCACTAAAAACAGGCAACTAAGTGCTTTACTACAAAAATCCGTTCCGTTAAATTTTCTGGACCTCCTGCGCAAAGGCTTAGTTAGCCTAGAAAGGAGCTTGGTTGGTTCCTACCAATTTGATTTGGGGAGAGAAAATAAACGAAGCTAATTAAACCCGACTTCTATCTGCCACTGAGTTTTTTTTTCCCTTGCCATGCTCCGAAAAATACACATCCCCACAAAGAAGCGTACTTCGACAGCAAGCAAAACAAGCGAAGAAACTCTCCCCAAATACATCCTGGTAGAGATTCCTGCCCCAACCGACAAAGTGGGACAGGGTTTCCTCTCCGCTATCCCGGGTGGTATCCCACGGGCGATTATTTATCCCGCGGTGAAATGAAGACGTGTAACAGTGCCGTCCTTTGATCACCCTTCAGATTTAGCCATCTGAGGTGGCCACAAGAAATCGGGGTGGGTTTTTGGTGTTTTTTTTTTAATAGACAGATACCGACGTACGGACCGTTGTAATAATAGGTCTATTATTATGGGATTCGCTTCAGTGGAATGTAAAATGCACGTGTGACGTACGGGCAATAACTTAAAACATAAATGGACTGGAGATCGGTTTGGAGAGGGCTTTGCAAATGGTTTGTTTGTACGCTCCTTACTCCTTTCCTTTTCCACAGGAAAAGCCCGAGACATGGAAAGGCCAAGGATGCACAGGGAAAAGGAAGAATCAGAGCAGCTGTACATTCGCGGAGTTCGACCCAGCAGGAAGGGGGAAAATACAACAAATGTCAAGGAAAGGAGTGCGCGACCATCTCCGCGCCGAGCGGCCGAGGAGCCGCGGCGTCTTTTGACTTTCGGTTGATTATGATTGCAGTTTGGGGTTAGCTTTCTCTTCTCCCCCCCCCCCGCCTCGCCCCCCAGCTTTCCCTCGCCGGTGGTGGGACTTGGGCAGGCTTGCCTGGAGCCGGATTGTCCCTCAAGTCCCCCGGGAGTCAGGCGAGCAGCAAAGCACGCTGGTGCGTCCCTGTCTGGCTATCTTTGCTTCCCTACCCCCCCCCCCACCCCACCCGTCAACGGTTTGCCACTGCAGTCTCCAGCCTTCCATTTCGGCAGCCGCGGCGGGTTTCTCCGGGGACTTCCGCTGCTCTTTGGCGGCGGGGTGGGTGGGGAGGAACAGCCGGCTGCGTTCGGCACCAGCCGAGGAACTTCGGAACCTCGGCCTTTATTTGAGCAAGCGTGGTCTTATAAGGCGACCCGATAAAGTCCCTTTCCCTTACTTGCCGCCCCAGATTCTTCCCAAACAGTCCCACAGCTGCCCACCCCTCCCTCGGTTAACCCTCGTCAAGTAGCGGCTTGTAGGCCTGCCTTGTCACTGTTTTGCAAGAAAACCCCTGCCAGTCCTGGGGAAAAAAAGACCTTGGATTCGGCTAGGCTTTTGCCAGGAGCGATCTGAGACGTTCTCAGCAAAACCAGTTTCTCCCGGCATCATCACCCGCGTCATGAACCACCAAAACCTGGCTTCGAGCTGGGGATTTCTTAATACGGACAAGGCTTTTGGAAAGGGCCCCCTTCGTGTGAAAGCGGGGGACACGTTCAAGAACTCAGAAGTCGCATTTTCCTCGTGAACTAAATGCAAAGCGCTGAAATTGGGGTGGGTGGGCGCGCCCCTGAACTGCAGCCTTTAACGAGGGGCCAAGTCCCGTTCCGTTCAATGGAACGCCTTTATTTTCCAATAAATAGGCATAGGATCCACTTCGGCTGGATGGCGCCTTCCGTCTAGGGTCATCCCTTTCAGATCCTTTCTATTTTTGTCCCAGCTCGTTGCCTTCGCCTGCTCCTTCGCACTTTAATCCAGGCCTTCCTTCCTTCCTTCCTTGGTCGGTTGATGGGACGCCTTGTCTTAAAAATAAATAAAATAAGTAAGTGTTCCAAGCAAAAGATTGGTAGTATCACTTGCACTCCTTTTTAAAGGAGGCTATTCGCAAATTGAATTCCACAATTCCAGAAAAGTAGTGTGTGTGTGTGTGTGTGTGAGAGAGAGAGAGAGAGAGAGAGAGAGAGAGAGAGAGAGAGAGAGAGAGAGAGAGAGAGAGAGAGAGAGAGAGAGAGAGAGAGAGAGAGAGAGAGAGAGAGAGAGAGAGAGAGAGATCATTTGAAAGAGAAAGCACAAAAGGAAACTTTACACAGCTAACTTTGTGTCACAAATCCCACAAAAGAAAAATCCTGAATACAACCCAGCATTCGGAGTGGCGGTGGTTTCTTCCTCTTTCGAGAAGGGACGGTAAGGGGTAGGAGAAGGGGGAGGTTTCAGCTTTCTTATGGCTGAAGTCCAGATTTTCCCGGCTTTCCCAAAATCGATTTAAGTTGCACTTCTATTTCTACTTATTTGAAGAAAAGCACTACTTCCTACAAGAAATGGGTGGGTGTAAAGCTGCTCTGTCAATGTGTTGGCTGTGTATATCCTTCAAAATTCTATGGAAGTCTGTTTCATTGAATGGGGGGAGGGGGGCATATACTTCTCTCCCCAAAGTGTGTGTGTGTGTGAAGGGGGTTAATCTAGACTTTACATAATGGAGGAAATGGGAAAAGGAAGGTGGGAAGTTGTCCTATAAAGGCCAAGTACAGATCCACAGGTAAAACAAGGGCCACCTTCAATATCAGAGAAAGAGAGAAGCGCAATGGGCCTTGGAACAACAAATGAAGCCAAGAATTTAGCGGCTGCTCAGAGTAACTTCTACTTATAACTAGGCAAGTAGAAAGCCTCTAACTCCTCTCACTTTTTTTTGGTAGGTTCTGCAAGAACGGAAAATCTGTTTGCTTCTTCTTCTTCCTCCTCTCTCTTCCCCTCCCTTCCCCTTCGCCTTCACCGACTGAAGGCTCAGAAAAGGTTGTGTGTGTGTGTGTGTGTGTGTGTGTCTGGGGGTGGTGGTGGAGTGAATCTTTCCCTTCTTCCACCTTGAAGCTTCTTTTTTAACCTGGCCCACGGACTACTGCCTGTGCTCCAGTGCAGCCTGTCCTGATTTAGGTGGCCACCTAACTTAAGGACGTTCAAGCTAAATTCTCTTCCCCCCCCCTCTGGGGGATTGTACAGACCTACATGACTTGAGTGATTGAAGGAAGGAAGGAAGGAAGGAAGGAAGGAAGGAAGGAAGGAAGGAAGGAAGGAAGGAGTGAGTTGTCCTGGTTCTTCTATTTGGCTGGCTCAAAATAATAGCTACAAGTCCCACTGATCTGAATTGGAAGAACTTCACAGTTGGAGTTTGGCAATGGGTAGACCAGTAAGAAGCAATATGTCACCTTCAGACTCCTAGGAAGAAAGTTTGAACAGAGAAGAAATTAAGAAGTATTCAGGAGGAGTCCAGTGATGTCAGTAAACCATTTACACAATGCACAACTACAGATTAGTGGTTGGATGTGTAGCCAGTTAAGGTGCATGGTGCACAAGTTTAAGCCTAGACTTGTTTCTTGCACTGATACTTCACTATTTAGATATACACGTCCAGATCATTTCAATTTTTTTCCCCAAAAGCAAGGTATGGGGAAGACTTGAGATCAAGTGCTTAATCCAAGTAGAATAAATAATCGGTGTTTGAAGTAGAAGCAAGAGAAAAAAACGAAAAAAAGCAGCACCTGAAATATGAATTAATCCAAAGAAGGAGGGTCAACATAACACATATTTCTATTTCCTGCCTTCCTGTAGTTAAGGGGCCTAAAAGTGATGTAAGTGATTTACAGGAATTGTCTACCCGTTGCAAAGAAGTAAAGGCTACTTCGGCTTTCGGGGATATTGTAATGGCTGTTTCTTTGTGGTTGTAAATGTGTATAGTAGGTTACAGCCAAAACACATTTTAGGCCAAGAAGGCAAGGGAGAAGTAGTTGACTTCTGATGTCCCATGAAAGGAAGCTGCCTTGAAGACCAGGAAGCCTGCTTGTGTGGTGCGCCGTCTACCTTCTGCAGAGTTTGGAAAGCCACACAAAACGAGCCTTCTGGATTAGCTTCAGCAAAGAATTACTTGCTGTAAAACAAACCTTCAGACGGTCGGGATTGCACACACTCTTCCCCGGTTTGGAAACGGGGTGGTCTCGTTTCTCTGGATGCTGGTTGGCGGGAATTAAGCACCCCATGACGAGCTGTCCAGGAGGACGGGCGGAGCCCCTGCGGTCTTTGCTACCTTGCCCAGGAGATACAAAGGCGCCTTCCACTCCAGCCGGGAGAAAGAGCTCCGCGGCCTGGCTTCAGGGCCCGGGCGAGAACGGCAGGGACCTAGAAGGCGGCAGCGGATCGAAACGGGAGAGCAGAGAAGCGATGCCAAGGCCACGCCACGGTCGTACAAAAGACAACAAATTGTGCACCGCTAGGCGGCAATTTCTTAAAACGACGAAAATGGTGCGCTCCCCGCGTCTGCCTTTTCTTCTGGAGGTTTTTTTTTTTTAGAAAGCAACAAAAAGATCTCCTCTTCAACACTGGCGGGCTTCCATCTTTACTCCCAGAAAAGAATGTGAGGATCTTTTAAAAGTTTTATTTACTGCAAAGGCAGATGAGGAAGAGAAGAGTACAGTACTCACTTGTTTAGTATTGCAAGGAAGAGGTTTCTGGGAAGAGCAGCTGGAAGGTTTAATTCTGTGTTTGCGCTTAACTGCCTCGATTAGAGACTATCCAAACAAAAATGAAAGTCAGTGGAAAGGAAGTGGCAGCTCCACCCTCCAAAAAGTCTTAACTTCCTCACTGGCCCATTCGTTTACAGCCGACTCTGAGCCGAATTGAGTCCGTGTAAGCGCTGGGGGAAAAAAACAAACAAAAAACCCGACCCCAGTTTTGTTTTGTTTTGTTTTGTTCTGAAGGGGACACACTAAACAGCGAAACCCCAATGTTGGGCAGCTGTAAAATCGTGTAGACAGGTTGTCATACAGCAACGGGGGCTTTAAATACGCACGCACGCACGCACACCCCCGCACCGCACAGCAGCTGCGCGCAGGCACGCATACTCTCTCTCTCTCTCTCTCTTACACACACAAACACTCACACACACATCAGGGCGAAGTGGTCCTGGCAGGATTGCTAAACCACGTGCTCCGCGGAGGGGGGAACGCGGGGTCGGGTAGGCGGTGCTTGGAGCTCAAGTGGGTGCCAATCAAAGCATCAACTTCAAATTGTATCTGAAAGATCAGCCGAGGACCTTAGGGCAGGCGCATCAGTCGGAGCTCAATTGTTGATCAGATCACATCTAAGGGATTTAGGAGCGTAGACGAGCCGAGATTTGAGAGAAGACGCCCCGCCGAGTTTACCCACACGCACTGCGGCCGCCGCCTCCTCTTCCTCCTCCTCCTCTTTCCACCACCACCGCCTCCTCCTCCTCCTCCCCCCCTCCCCTCTTCCACATGCAAATTCTCCGATCCGTCTGAGCGGGAGAGACGGGACCGATCGCAGAACCCAAAAGAAAACCAACTCGGACGGGGGCTTCTCTCTGCCTGCCCTGCCGGCCTAAAGCAGTCAGGAGAACCCGGCCGGGGCGCTCCGCCGCCCTCCGCTTGCTGCCCGCCTCGCTCCGCCGCCGACTCCTGGCTCGCTCTTGCCCCGTCGGCGGTGCGTCCGGTCCTTCCCCGCCCGCACGCCCGGGATGTCCTTCCCGCAGCTGGGCTACCCGCAGTACCTGAGCGCCAGCCAGGCCGTCTACGGCGGCAGCGACCGCCCGGGGGTGCTGGCCGCCGCAGCCGCCGCCGCCGCCGCCGCCGCCTCAGGCCGTCCCGGAGGTGCCGAGCTGAGCAGCGGCTCCACCGCCGCCGTCACCTCAGTGCTGGGCATGTACGCCGCCGCCGCCGCCGCCGCCGGACCCTACAGCACGGCCAACTACAGCGCCTTCCTGCCCTACACCGCCGACCTGACCCTCTTCTCGCAGATGGTGAGTCTGGCCTCGATCGGACGCGGAGGGGACGGATGGGGGGGGGGGAGACTGACGCGACCCCGGAGCTCGGGAAAGTTCGCGACTTTGGCAGGCGAAGGGTCAGCCCCACGTCCAGGCCGTTTGCTTTTTCGCCGCACCGGGGGCTCCTTCTGGGACTTGCCTTCCTCGTCGGGGCCCGCGGCGGGTCTCCGGACCATCTTCGAGCCAGTTTTTGGCTCCGCATTGACAGGTCAGTCCGGAAAGGCGAGCGCTCTTTCGATCCGGGGCGCCCTTCTTGGGCTTCTCCGCCTTGCCGACGCTGCTGGAACTTGGGAGATTTTCATTGATTTTTGTGGCCGGGAAAGCGCCAGCTAGGATCCGAGACGCACAAGCCACGAGATCGCCGGCCTCCCCTAAACGCCTTCGAAGAAAATCGGACCGGGATTTTCCCCCTCCCCTCCCCTCCCCTCCCCTCCCCCCCTCCCTTCCCGCGCAGCTGCCTTTTTCCAGGTCTTGTCCTAATTTCATAAAATTATTCTCGCTTTTCATTCGAAATGAAGGCATTGACTTGCGGTGTTAATTCGAGTCCTCATCTAAACCAAATCAATTTCAATCCCTCCCCCCCCCCCCGCCGTTCAAAATGGCACATTTATGGCGATTTTTTTTTTGCAATTTAATTTAAATGAAATTAGCTGCTTATTGTTCGTGTTTGACTGCTTTTATGTGGACGTTTTTAGGATGTTTTCAGAAGAAACGGATTTTCTCTTTCAGGTTTATTGCTTCGCATGTTTTATGTATCCGCACTTAAATGCTAACAGATACGAAACAATTGCGTGTATAACTTGTCCTTTATAGATTTGCCGTCTGTTAGTATGTTTGTGGTGTTTAAGGATTATTTAAATTGAACAGAAAGAAGTAAATATATTTAGTAAGGTAATGTCATACCTACCTTTGACAAAAAATAACCACTGAAAAATGAAATGCAATCTTTGTAAAAAATAAAAATAAAAGAAATCCTTAAAAAAGCATCTTTATTCAACTGTATACAGCAGGCAGCGGCTGAAAAAGACTATCTATTTTCACTTACTGTCCACCAGTAAATGATAAGTAGAAGCAGTAATGATTTTCAAGTGGCTACTTCAAAAGAATTCCCAACAGGGGAATACAGAATTTATCATTTCGACAACCAGAACAAAAATAGCTCAGTGAGATAAGGGAATGTAGTGAGTAGACTCTCATAGAGTTATTATTAAAAATTACATTTTGCTTTTTTCATAGAGTGTATGTCTGTATTTTCTTTTTACAACTGCTTTTCCAAACCTGCTTGGGGAAAAATCAATGTCTTTTGCAACGGAATCTTTGGCTTTTCCACTCTGGTGATTTTTAAACATTTTTAAAAGCTTGATCTTCTATTTAAAACACACACACATACACAAACACACAGACGAGGAGAACTTTGACACTGATAGGAAGCAGAAGGGAATAAAAAGTCTGGTTTCTCCTCAGGGTACACCTGATTCCTAGAAATCAGAACCTGAGGCTTCAACAGATTCCTTCCTGAAGCTTGAGAAACAGTCATAAAATAACGTGTGTTTGTATGTACTTGCTTAAATTTGCAATTGGTGGTGATAATGAGGCCTAATGTGATTGTTGGAAGATAAAATGTTATATACCAAAGACTTGATGGGCTAATTTGATTTCCTTGCTTTACTGCTGATAATATATTGATTGAAAATAAATCACTTCACTAAAGAGGTACAAAGTTGAGGGGAGGGGATGTTTCGTTCCACTTAGAGGAAATAATTTCTGAGAAATAACTATATGAATGCATGCATTACTTTTTATGCTACTAAAAGCATGAAGTGGCCGAAAGGGAGGGACAAAGACATCCTATTGTGAGCTAAAATCTTATATTCAATTTCCTGTGAGTAAGGTCCTTGAACTCTGGAAATTACTACTGAGTAGGCACACCATATCATACTGCTAAGCCCCTGTGAAAGATTTATGTGCTTAATTTCCCACACACACACCGAAATTAGTATGACTTCAGTGTGTTTAACTCTGGCGGGATTGATTTGTGCCTTATCATTGTCCTTGTGTGGTAGAGCAAAAGGGAGATTCAGCACAACTCCATTCTCTTTCCTATCTCTCTTTAAACTGCTGCCAGGGCTGAGCAAGAATCGGCCTGGGCCCTCTGTTGCACTAGACATGGTCCAGCAACCTGCGATGATGCCCTGATGCTATCTTTCTCGATGTGGGTTGGCACTTTTTTTTTAAATAGCACAATAAATATTGCCTCCTGTGAATCAGGATTTCAGAGATGAAGCTGGTGGGCTTTGATGGAGACCCGAAGGGAGGGAGGGAGAGATGGAACATCTTTCCCATTCTTTTTATCTGAGAAAGAAAAATAATTTGGGAAAGCTTTGCTGAAGAGACAGGAGAGCCCGTGGAAAGGAAATAATTGAATAACTTTTTTTTTTCTGCTTCTCTGAATGTCTTTCCAGGGTTCGCAGTATGAACTGAAGGACAACCCTGGAGTCCACCCTGCTACCTTTGCTGCTCACACCACTCCTGGTTATTATCCTTATGGGCAGTTCCAGTATGGGGACCCAGGAAGACCTAAGAATGCCACCCGAGAGAGCACCAGCACCTTGAAAGCCTGGCTGAATGAGCATCGCAAGAATCCCTACCCAACCAAGGGTGAGAAGATCATGCTGGCCATCATCACCAAGATGACCCTCACGCAGGTCTCCACCTGGTTTGCCAATGCCCGGAGGAGGCTGAAGAAGGAGAACAAGGTCACATGGGGATCCCGGAGCAAAGATCAAGAGGATGGCAATCTCTTCGGAAGTGACAATGAGGGGGACCCTGAAAAAAATGAAGATGATGAAGAGATTGACCTAGAGAGTATTGACATTGACAAAATTGATGAGAATGATGGAGAGCAGAGTAACGAGGAAGAGGAAGAGAAAGTTGAGCTTTTGAGGCAAAGGAGAGAAGATGTCCATTTGGAGAAAAATAAGATCTTGCCAATGCCGGGCTCTGAAGGACTTAAACCCAAGGAAACCTTGCCATTGGGCAAGGAGGCCTCAGACAACCCTACTCGGATCTTGAGCCCCAGCAGACAAAACACCCTGCAAGGCCCAATGCACAACAAGCCCAAGATCTGGTCTTTGGCAGAGACTGCAACTAGCCCAGATGGAGCCCTCAGCAAGCCAGCTCCTCCTTCACCTCCTGCCCAAGTGAACCACACTTCCCCCCAGCTCCAGCATCCAGCTTTCCTTCCCAGCCATGGACTTTACACCTGCCAGATTGGCAAGTTTCACAACTGGACAAATGGGGCATTTCTCACCCAAAGCTCCTTGCTAAACGTGAGGTCCTTTTTGGGAGTTAATCACCACCATGCTGCCCATCACAACCACCACCTTCAAGCCCAGCACCAACCTTCAGTGTTAACAGCACTCAGCGCTGAAAAACCTTCTGAGCGGACCAGCCCCAAACACATAGGTAATGCTTGAAACAGATAAATAAAAGCAGGAAAGAGGCCCCTTGCAAGTGGATTGAAGTGACCCTTCCAAGGTAGTCCAGACCAGGAAACCAAAACCAAGAATAGTAACACTACCTTTATTATGAGTTTGTAGTACCTCTTCCCCTGCCTTTATGCTCCAGAACATTGGGGAATGTCAATTTTGAGCAGCTTTCTCCCATCCAGTTCCTGCTTTGGACTCAGATTACTCTTTTTCAGACTGCTGTTCAGGCTGCATCTCTTCCTCCTGTCTCTCATTTTCACAGCACATTTCACTTGGGGATAAATCCCACTAAACTGGTATTCAGCCACCTTGATGCTGTAATTCTCTCTCTCTCTCTCTCTCTCTCTCTCTCTCTCTCTCTCTCTCTCTCTCTCTCTCTCTCTCTCTCTCTCTCTCTCTCTCTCTCTCTCTCTCTCTCTCTCTCTCTCTCTCTCTCTCTCTCTCTCTCTCTCTCTCTCTCTCTCTCTCTCTCTCTCTCTCTCCTATGAAACCTCAGGTCCTCAAATAGAGCCATAACTGCTAGATTGTCCTATGACAGGGAAGCTGCCTTTACCCAGCTCAAGTGGATAAAAGGCTAAGAAAACTGTGATAGTCCAAATTATTCTGTATTAACAGGACTATTAAGGCTTTTGACTTCTGAAAAAAACGAAGTGTGCATGAACACATTTAGTTGGCTTTGGAGGGGAAAATGGTGAGACGTTCTAGTATTAAATTACTGTTAAATGTATTAGATTAATTTTAAAAATGTACCCATTGTAGTATTGCAAACATAAGGAAATGTTATTCTCTTCCCACAGCTGGTGGGGAGGTGATGTTGTACATTTTGGTTGAAGTCACTGGGACATTTCCTGGTAGATACAAGACTTGAGTTGGGTTTCTAGATTCATATATTAGTTGCTCACACAATAGACTATGCCTTAAGAAAAAAGAAAAAGGGTGAGATGGTGGAATAATAATATTTATCGTGCACACTATCTTTGGTTCTATGTGGCCATGTAGGTAAATTTTGTTAAAAGTTCTTTTCTTTTCCTTTCTTTTCTCTTTCTTTCTTTCTTCTGCAGAAAGAGAAAACGTAGCAAGAACTGACACTCCGCCTCAGCAGTTAAAATCTCCCTTTCAGCCTGTCCGGGACAAGTGAGTTCTTGTTCAGTGAAATTTACTTAAAGGAAAGAAAGTGCTTGGATAATACAGACTAATCCAAGCACACCCTCATTATCATAAATCAAAGCAACAATCAAGCAATTCAGTAAAGCTTTTCAAAGTGGCATAACTTACAAACTATATACTTTCGCCTGGAAGGTGTGTGTGTGTGTGTGTGTGTTTGTGTGTGTGTTTAGAAAGTGACTTCCCCCATTTCTATTGTGTGTGTGTGTGTGTGTGTATGTGTATCCTTTTTTTAAAAAAAAAATGTAGTCAGTTCCCTAATGCAGATGGGCGACAAGTAGCTGAGCTTTCACTGATAGATGGTTCTGTCTTTTTTTTCCCAACAGCTCTTTGACTCAGCAAGAGGGAACATCGTGAATTTTAACAACTCTCCCTTCTGCTTGATTAAATGTTTTTTTGGGTTTTTGTTTTTTTTTTTTGTTTTTTTTTTGTTTTTGATAGAAAAAGGAAAATTTTACAGACTGGTCTAAAGAACAAAACAAAAAATGGAAAATGATTTAAATGACTCCCATCAATCTCTTTTTGCAATAAGGTAGTAGCAATTCATTTAAATAATAATAATAATAATTCCAGCTCCTTAACTGGACTTTTTCCCCCGTTTTCCATTATTCCATTTTAAGAAAGTGTAATTCTAACCTTGATTGGGTAAATTGTTTTTGCTAAAGGTTTCCTCATGTGATTGTGTTATTCTGTATATAAAGTGGTTTCAAATTGTAAATAGTGCCACAGCAAAAACTTGTCTAAATCATATATTTTTGCCTAATAAACAAAAATGAAATTATGACTTTGCCCTGCATAAGTGACTTTCGGTTTTGCATATGGAAAACTCAAGGCTTTTATTGTTTTCCAACCAATATTAGTAGGGCTTTAAGCACTAATCTGTTCAGTTGATAGATTAATTGACTAAAGCTTGGGTGACTAATTATGAATATAACATAACTGACACACTTTAAGTAATTAGCCATGTGCCTAAAAATTATTTAACAGAGAAAAAGGGTTTTTTTTTTCTTCTAAAGTTTTTGCACCTAAACCTTTTAGCTATTTTAAATTTCTAAAACTACTTCAAAACTATATTGCTTCTGTGATATTAGTAGTATGCAAGTTGAATTGATTACGTTTAATCAATAAGTAATTATTGTACTGCCCAGTCTACTCAGACGTAAATCCTATTGAACTAAATGAATGTCACCCTCAGGTGCTATATTTAGAATTGCAATCCTGGGTTAAAATGGCAGTTGATGGATAAATTATTTAAACTCTACATGGTCAACATTAAATACTTATGACAATTTCCACAGCAAATGGCACCTTAGAGTAACTCACATTGAGGACTTTTTCATAATTGTGAGCTTTCTCATTTAAATCAAAGTGTGCTTTATTTGAGGGGGTGTCTGGAAATGGCCTGCGAATGTGTTGCTTTTTTTTGTGCTAGAGAAATTAATTCTTCCTTGAAAGGGGGAAAGGCTGCTGTACCATTCTTCTCTAATCCAAGCACCAGGTTCAATAGAGAGGCCTCTGTACAGTATTAAGTGGCTCTTTATGTTGAGTTGACTGCAGAACTAGTTTACTCCAAGGTTGAAGGGTGAGACAGGAAAACAGACATGGAGAAAATAAAACTGGGATGTCAAGACGGAGTTTTGAGATGGAGAAGAGCCTTTGGGAGTCTCCCCCCCCCCACCTCCGTGGAATTTTAGCTTGTAATCCTTGTAGCAAAAGAAAAAAAAAGGAACTGTAAATCATTGGCCTTCTTAACAAGGAAGGAATGAGAGAGGAAGAGGCAAGTTCCCTCAAAGTTGGCTAATCTCCCAAAGATTAGCCCTTGAAAAAGGTGCAATATTTTTCCAGAGGCTCCCAATCTCTCCACTGACTCCCTCTCTCCACCCCTCCCACCCCCAGTTTTCTCTTTTTCCTAAATGAGAATGCTAAATGAGCATTGAGGTGCTAATCAGATACCAGATGGTTGTTGACGGTGGAAAATGGAAAGAAGCAGCTGGGAAAGTCATTAAAAAATCATGCTGGAGACAGCCTATCCGAACTGTGCCATCCTCGTAGCAGGACTTGTCGGAAATCAGAACCGAGATTTGAAATCAAATATTAATAAATTCCCCATCAAGGGTGACAATATTGATCTAGGTTTTCTTCCGTTTTCCCCTTGCACGGCAGACCACTGCATGCAAAAAAAGATTTTTTTCCTCCCTTTGAGAAAATTTGCTGGTGCTTTGTGGATCCTTCCCCCCCCCCCGACTTCCATCCTTCCCTGAAGCAAGAAAGAAAAAAAGAAAAAGAAAAGGAGGGGTGGGTGGGTGGGAGGGAGGGAAGCATGGGTGGATCTTTGCAGCGGGAGAAACGAAATACACGGCAGGCTTTTTCCTTTGCTGTTCGGGATTTGGACCTAGGAGACGCCTGGCGATCGAGAGCGAGTGCGTGTCCTTAAGAACCAGCCGAAGTTTATTTTTCCCCCCCAGAAATTGAACTTCAAACAGCCCTATTTCCAAGGAAGTCTGACCGTAATCGAGTATTTTACTTAGGAAGTCATGCTTCTGAGTAGGGTGTGTGGGTGCAGCAGGTTTACCCACCTCTCAGGGACTGAGAGCTGCTTACTTGGATGTAAAGAGACCCTGTGTGCAACAAGGCACTTCCTAGTAAGCTGGCTCAGAAGCGCAGCCTGTGATGTGCTTGAAACCGGGTACGATCGTGGCAGAAAGCGGTGGCATTTATTTCTCCAGATAGTTGAGGGCCGGAAGTCTGCTGAACACAAGTTCCTCTGCGCTTGAATTGCAGACAGCTGTTTTTTATCGAAGAGCGAGCGAGCGAGAGAGTAAGAGAAAGATTCGTGCATCGTTCCCGAGTTCACATTAAACAGAAGGGCCTTCTCCACAGTTTGTCTGTCTGTCTCTCCTTCCGCCCGTTCATCCTTTTCTTGTCTTAACGTACGTAATTTATATATTTAACGTACGTATTTATACATTTCGTTCCCTTCTCTTTCCAAATCTCTAGCAATGGGAGGCTTTGAAGTACGAACGTTATGAAAGAACGCGGTGGGGAAATAACTCTTTCTAGAACACAAGAAAACAGGGAGGTAGACCAGGCGGAGAAAAACTCCCAGTCCGCCCGGGATTGAAAGAATTTAGCGAAGAATCTCCAGCCTGCCTGCTTGCCTGCCTTTCCTCCCTCTCGCTCAGCAAGTGAGATTCGGTCTCCTCAAACACGAGCAGGGCTTTCGCTTAACGACTAGCCTAGCGTCTCAAATCGGACATTACTCACTCCCCGAAGAAAGCAGTCCGAGCAGCAGGGATCTTGGGGACCCCGCTGCGAAGCCATAGACGCAAAAAAGGTGGATAGTTTGCTCCGAGGCGAAAGCAAAAGTGCATTCCGGGCAAGAGCTTTGGGCGCGCGCGTGCGCGCAGTGCGCGGGCGCGTTCCTTCGCCTAAGAGTACTTGAGGCTTGGGACACTGAAGGTAGCTCTGAAGCAGCCGTCCTCTTTAGCAAAGCTCGCAGCGCCCTCTATAGGCCCGAAGAAGAATCACTTTCTTCCCTAAGGTCCTGGGAAAATTAGGAAAAGGAAAGCCGCTCGAGGTCTAAAATGTTGTCTCGCGTTGCTAACGGCCGTCGCTTTGTCCAGCGGCCTTCAAGCCTTCTGCACAGATCCGCAGGGGGGGGGAAACAAAAAAACTTTCGCCCCCTTTCGTGTTCCCAACCCTGTGGAGGACCTGTTCGCATCTCTTTGGTATGAAACGTGGCCAGGGTTCCTCAGCTTTACTAAATTGAAAAATCCAGTCTTGAGATACATGAAAAAGTTCAACAGCAGGTTCTTTTACGCCCCCCCTCCCCCCTCCCCCCTCCCCGTTCAGGCTGAGCCTGTGCTGAACGGAACGGCCGGCAATGCAAAAGGGAGACGCTTTAAAAGGCGTTCCATTCATTTCAAAGGCGAAGCGAGCGAGGTAGCTTGATCCTTTGTAGGTGCCTTAGAAGTAAACCCCACTGAGTTCAGGATGGCTGCCTTCCCCGCCCCCGTTCAAAGGGGCTGCGTCGCAAGTTCTGAAATGCATCGATCTGAGGTTTAGAAGGTCTGTTCTATACGTTACCTCGAGAGCCATTCCGATTACGCTGCAAGGTTGTTATTAAGGTCGGAAACGGGCGGCGGTGGTTAAAACTAGTATAACTGTATGGCGAGTTTGCAGAAGATCAAGATTGTCGCGGGGTGGGGGAATAAGGACTCTTCTATAGAAAAATAGCACAGCCCCTTTGGTTTTCGAATGCAGGAGATGCAAAAGTACGGTATATTTTTTTTTTAAAAAAACGTTTAGTTATTAAATTAGCCCTGGCAGAAAGAGGCGTAGGTGAAGCTGTGCTTGTCATTAACCCCCCCCCCTTTCCCGGCTTTCCCCAGCCCAAGTGCTGTTGCAAATCTGTTATTCCGGTGGAAACGATTTAAGCACGCGTGTCAATTCCTCCTCAATCTCCTCCTCGTAATGCTGGGCATTATGGCTCCCCTGGAATCGAGTCCTTCCCAGGCAGAGGGCAACGACTTCCGAATTTTCCGACACCGTTTCTACCCCCGCTCAATCGAGCTGGCTGGGTCCCGGCCCGCCAAGAGGTTCACTGGACAACCGCGCCGCGAAACGCGAGAGAACCGCGGCCTGCACGGGAAGTCCAGCGGCCTCGTCCGCCGCGCTCTTGTTTTCAAGAGCGGCAGCGGCGGACGCAGGAATGTGTTGCGTTCCTCCGCAGTGGAGAATTCCCCAGGATTTGTCGGACCCGGTCAGAGTTCTCGCTCTGTCGGGGAACCGCCTCGGCCTTCCACTAGCGCTGGAGCGGCGAAGGGAGCCGCCCGGCTGCCCTGCCCGAACGCTTCCCTCCTCTTGAAATCGGGCGGCAGTGCAAAACGCCGTACGGGTTTGTTTCCCTAGGTCAGGGGTAGGCAACCTCGGCTCTTTTATGAGTCATGGACTTCAATTCCCAGAATTCCTGAGCCAGCATAGAATTCTGGGAGTTGAAGTCCATGACTCATAAAAGAGCCGAGGTTGCCTACCCCTGCCCTAGGTGCAGTCCCGCTTCCTGCAGGGGGAAGTTCTCGGGTCCTTGCAAATTGCTCTTTTCTTTCAAAAGCAAGCAGGGAAAAAGGAAGAGCAAATGCGGCCCGGTCGGGTGCTGGCAAAAGGCGGGCTGCAGCGTCCTCCACCACGGGGAACGCCGGATCCGACCCCCGCAGACAGAAGCCTCCTTCGGAGGGGCACGGCAGAGCTCCCTCTATCTGACGGAGGGCTCCTTAGAAGAGGCCAGCCCGGCCGGGAGAGCCAGCCAGTGGGGAAGGCTCTGCCTGAAGAGAGAACCTGGTGATTTGGCTTGGCCTGGCCTGGCCAGCCCTCTCAAGTGTTGCTGGACCACTCTTCCCATTCCGGGAAAGGAGGGTGGGAGATGGTCCTGGATATCTGGAGGGCTCAGGGTTGGGGAAAGTTGGTGCCGAACAACGCGGCCCTATTAAGAGTGCTTTGATTCGAAGTAGAAGCTGCAGCCGACGTTACTTAGGAACGTGGCCCACAGAATTGACTGGAGAGGATATGCAGCAGCTAGTCTTAATCTGCGGCAGATTTACCCAGAAATAGTATTTGGGGATTCAACTACGTCTTTATCATCGTCGAATGCCGGTAGCAGGAAGCGTAGCAGCACTTGGATCTGGGACGCGACGCTTTGTAGAAAACCTCAGGCAAGGAAGCTGAGCAACCGCAGCGGCCCTTTGCTCTTGCCATAATTAAAACCCAGTAGTTCTCAATCCTGTGCGCTCCAGGAACGCTAGACACTACATACTCCATGCGTCGCAGACACCATGGCTTTGCTGAGTGGGGAAGTAGGAAAGTGTTCATCCCGCTCAGTCTGGCAGGTACCTGTTTAAAGGAAAGCCAACCAAGGCCAGACTGGAGGGGAGGGTCAAGGCTGCGAAGAGAAGAGGTCGTCGCGTCGAGAAGACGCGTTTAGCCGGCGTGCGGTGCTTGAGGAGCCCGACGAAACGGGACTCCTCTAACCGACAAAAAATAAATGGCTCGCGCTGGTGCCGATCGATCGCATAAAGTTCAATTAAAAGAAAAAGGGGGTGGGAGAGCAGGGCAGCCGCGGAAGCAAAGAACGCGGCGCTTAATCCTCGCTTTCCGGAAAAGCAGGACGCCTTTTTTTCCCCCTCGCCGGTTCGGCCTCTATTCGCAACGTTTTTATTTGCGGGACAGCTGCTGCCTTTCGTTGATTTATGGTTCAAGAGAGAAGGGGAGGGGAAGATGGCCGGCGACCTCGGACAAGGCCCAGGCGCGCCCGAATTCGCGCTCGTCCCTGCTCGCCGGCCTTTAAAGGGACTCAAAACCTCCTTCAGTGGGGTTGGAATCGAGTATGGGAAATTCGAGCCTCTGCTTGTTGCGAATGGAGTCCCATTAAGTTCCGCGGCCTTACTCCCGGACGAATGGATCTAGTATTTTTAGCTTCTTTGAGAACCAGGGAGTCTCTCTCAGTCTGTCGGAGAATCATATTTGCTTTATTTTTTCCTATGGCGCGCCGGTCCATTGGCTCCCAAGCACATTTATCTCTCCCCAGTGCCAGGCAATATGGAGAATTCATATGCACGTCTCTCTTTTAGTGGGCTGACACTGATTAATGTAATATGCACCCCCCTGGCTCCAGAAACAGATCCGGCCTATGAATCATGCGCTATAAAGTTTCAATCGTCCTTGTTGGATGAGAGGCTGTTACAAAGACAGTGGGCAAGGGGTGGAGGGAAGAGGGGGACATGGAGAGAGAGAGAGAGAGAGAAAAGAAAGAGAGAAGGAGAATGACAGAACAAGGAGAGAGAGAGAGAGAAAGAAAAAGAAAGAAAGAAAGAAAAAGAAAGAAAGAAAGAAAGAAAGAAAGAAAGAAAGAAAGAAAGAAAGAAAGAAAGAAAGAAAGAAATGTGCCTTGTACTTCCAGGCTTCCATTCTTAAAAAGAAGAGGTCCCCATTTGAAGGAGATCTTATTCACCAACTGTGCAGGTATTTGCCCATTCTGTAGATAGGAGAAAGAACCCCATCGGATTAGCTTAAACATCCACCAGATTTCAAATTTCCAACAAATATTTCTCAGAAGTTCACATACAGCTGTCTCTTGTCCCAGTTCAATGCAATTAAGGCATGCTGCATTTGAACATGGAGGCTCCAAATGATGTAGCTGTGATGGCTAATGGATCATGACAGTTTTCCCTCCATTCACTGCTCCTCCAATTTTCGGGCGGGGGGGGGGGGAGCAGCGAGCCACAGACAGGATATGTTGGATGTTAGTTACTAAGGTTGTGTGAAGAATTCTTTTCCTGTTCTTGTCCCCGTTGAAGTTTGCTGAATAACTCTTTCATCCACTCCCTGGTCCCACCATGATATCGTAGAATCACAGGGTAGGAAAGATGCTTGGGAATCTTCTATCTAGTCCAATCTGTTGCCCAGTGCAGTAATCCTCATACCATTCTGCACAAATGCTGTCCAGGTGTTTGTCGCCATAAACAGCCTTCTGAGCTGATTTAGGTGAGCGTGATTGCTCCAAAGTGAGTTTGGAGCAGCAGAAAGTGAAGCTGGACCTTAGACCCAGTTCACCACTCTGGCTCTTGTGAGAAAGGAAGGTATGTTTCTCCCTTTTTACCTTTTTCCATGCATAAGTATAGCTTTATAAATTTGAATATTTGGAGGAATTTCAGAATTCATGTCCAGTTCCATAAAAAACAAATGTGTGTTCCAGTTCCCTGTCCAGCAAATCATACGAGGCTTTTTAAAGTCAAGTGGGAGTCTCTCTCTTTTAAGGGTTAGATCTTGTTAGTCAAGATCAAATCAACCTGCAACTCTCCCAATGTTACTTGGGCTCCAGCTGCCATGAACCCTAGTTAATGTTGCTATTTATTTATTGATTTGATTTTTGGTGCCACCTGACTCCCAACCAGCTCTGGTATTAATACAGGCTTATAAGAATTGTTCTTTGGGGAGCCACAGATTGCTCACCACAGGTTGATCTTGCCAGTTGTTGAGATAAAGCAAAGGGCCGATTGAGTTGATTCTGTTGTTCTTTCCTCCCTACTTACTCTGTTTAATTACCTCTCCTGTAATGTTGCCAGTGATGACTGGGAACTGGGTGGGGGGAGGGGTTACACTAGAAGGCACCTGAAGCACAGCTGTTTGGGGAAGGGTGATTTAGGGTCTCACCTTCATGTCAAAAGCCTCCCAAATGCACCCACCTCCGGAGCAGGACCATCTTTCTCTTGCTAAAGGCTACTTGTCTTCACCCCAGCCATACTAGGCTTAAATCCCCCCAGTATTATCTTAGCTCATATACAACTGCATTTTGAGATTACAGGTCCTTGTTGAGTGATCACAGCTGAGATTGTCAACTTGGTCACTAAGTGAAACCATGACTCTGCTTGTGATCTTACCAGCTTTCGTTTGCTTTACAGAGCTGCAAAGATTGTAAATGCAAGGATTGGTCATAAAGTTAACTTTTTCACTACCGTCATAGCTACCAGCAGTTACTACCCAAGGCACCAGCTAAATGAGGACTATTTATACAGTATATAGAAGCCTGCAGTGGTGTTCCTGATCTCAAGTCTATCTTTTTTATTTATTTATTTTTATTTTATCCCAAGCATATACTTTATACTTATTGCTGGTTTATACACGGATGTGTGAACTGGCTCTGTTGAACTGCGCTCTGTTGAGGATCAGGATTTCTTGGTCTTGGAAGAGAGACTTGATGGCCTACAATAGCCAAACATCATTTGGTAGTATCATTTTAGACAAATGAATTGCTATCAGACTCCTCCTGGTTTTTGGTCTTGGAGGGTGTACATTGTTTTTTGTGTCATAGAAAGCTGAACTCAGTGATCATTCCTTCATTGGAAATAATGCTATAAATAAACTAACATTTATCACATGCTTTTTATTACATGTCCATTTGTTGTGTATTTTAGGATGTAGGAAGTTTCCCATTTCCATGGCCAACAGAGACAGTTTTGGCACTGGGGAAGTGTTACTGCCTCCTGGTTGCCTACAGAAGGTTATGTCTGTGTTTGTAAAAAAATGTCAAGATGGTGACTGAACCGTCTCTTCTTTTTCTAGCAGCATCACTTATAGAAAACTTCAAATACTCCTTTGATTTATTTGACACCCTCAGTTGTCCACACTTTATTATCTCAGATGATCTAGAGCAAGGGGGAAACTTTATTATAAGAGAAAGAAAGTGACAGAAAAGGGCAAAAAAATGAGGTGAGAGGATAGGAAATAGCTGCCAACAGAGGTTGTGACTGTTTTCAGGCAATTACCGGTACATTTTTCCCCAGAATGCCCTTCTGTGATACAGTTTCCAGACTGTACTAGAAAACCAAAAGAGGAAAAAAAAACCTGGGCTTGAAAACAAATGAGAAAAATGTGAGTTGAACAAATGAGTAACAAATGGAATGTGGTTTAAATTTAATGAGTAACAAAATCGGTAAGTTCTCTAATAAAAGAATCAGGACACAAGACATTCTTACATGGCTCTTGTTTGCAACATACAAATCACGACTGGAAGTTGCAGTTCTCATATGAATAACATGCATCTCTGAATTAGTTCTTTCCTAGAGTCAGAGTACTGGGAGAGTCAAACAAGAATTAAAGGACTATTCCTGATGTCATGTTTTTATGCATCAAGAGAAAGTGTGTGTGTGTTTGGAGGGGAAGATAAGTGGAAGTCCACATTTTTCTACCCTCTGCCTTCAAACTCAAGCATTTAAAAGAGCATGGAAGCTTCCTGCTATTAATTGCATTTTTAGCAATACTGAGCAGTAAAGTAAAAAGAATTTACAGTTTTTCCAAAGTCTGATAATATCATGCAAGTAACTGCATTAGATTGCAATCATGTTACATTAGTTTTATGAGATTTTTTTTCCACTTACATGAAATGTTTCATTCATATACGATAGAAAGTTCGGCTATTAATCTCATTCAGTTTCAGATGAGAGCTACACCTGTAGAATAATGGAGATCTGTATGATTTGCTACTTAAACGTACATATCTTTTTTCACTCAAGGTAAATTATTTTTCATAATAATAGTATGCAAATGTATTTGCAGTAACATCTCCAACTTGATAGGAAAAAAGTTTAGCAATCTTGATTTTGTTGAGTAAAATAAACCCAATGGGTTGGATAATTTTTAATAATCCCTATTTAATCATGCTTTTATTTGGGGTAGATCTTGCTTCCATGAAGAATGCTTAAAACCAAGAGAATAAATCTGATTCAATTTAACATACAGTTAAACTTCCAACTCTCACTTCATTTGTTGAATTACAAATCCTGTTTCTCTCTGCACGTAGGCCTGATCCATGTGTTGAAAAGTATCCTTTGCAGGCTGTGCTTTTCTATTTGTGTGCTCAATTGCCAATTTTCTCATTTGAGAAATTAGAAATTATTTCTACACATGTATACGAATAAATGCATAACTACAATCTTATTTATCTAAACATAGTTATCACAGGATTACTGCTCCATTGGGGGTTTTTTTGTTTTTTTTACCATAAGCATTGGTGTCTCTGTATTTCTGTGCATTCAGAGAGCACAATAAAAATAGCGAAAGGTGAATTTTCTCTGCTCAATATTTCACTGTTTGCCACTTACGTGGGAAGTAGCAATTCCTGTGAATATTAAATGACCAGGATTTATTGAAAGTTTTGATTTCAGATTAATTAATGCCATGTAAACATGGGACATACTTCATCTCTCAGGGCAGCAGAGTTGTCACAGGTTTACCCAAGTCAATTCCTCCTTAGCAACCACGATAAAAGAAAAGTTGGATTTCCCCCCCCCCTTTGATATATTTCCGATGTAATATGGCAGGATTTATAGTCTAAATACATCGTAATGACTGCAGTATTGACCACATAAATAATATGCTGATTTTAATTCTAAGCTGCCAAAATCAAATGCTTGAGTTCAATATGTCTGAAGTGGGTTTTGACTACATCACTGCTTTCTGCCCATTTTTTATTATTTTATTTATAATACTGCCATAGTCAAAAGTGACCCCTGACCACTCCTAGGTATTCCATTAATTATGTTAATGAAAACAGAAATCAGCAAAATAACTCTGAAACTATACACTAAAGGCGCGGGCAGTCGGAAGTGAAGATTCCACTCATCTATCTCTTCCTTCTTTTGAAATGAAACAAAATCTAAACTATGTGTGTTGCTATTTTTAGGAAACTTTTAGAAGTGCCGAATTCAGGTAATTGTTACGAAGAGTATTATTCAGGTTAAAATTCTATAATCCTATTAGTTAAAAAAAAGTCCCAGGGATTTGCTTTTGAGTAGACATACCGTATATGGGATTTTATCAAATAAACTATCAAGCCAAAATGCAGTTCCCCTCTGTTCCATTCTTGGTTCTACTCCCAAATTTAGCAAGACCCATACAGAATAAAATCCTTGTGTATCTTATCGATCATGCCTGAAACCGAAGGGATATTTCATTGAGCAAAGTGGTACGCAGACTGTAAACTTCTCAGGGCAGAGATGGTAAATTAAAAATAATGACAAAGAGTTGGTAATGAGATGGACGGTCACTCTGTATCTCATCTATCCAATTTTGCTTACATTGGCTCTTCTGCAGGGAATTAAACTTGCTTGTTTGAGATCACCAACCCTGGATATTCTACTTCCTGAATTGAGAAAAAAAAAGATGGCCTTATTTTTCCACCTGTAGAAGCCCATGTGATTGGAAGCTGAATCTTAACAGTAATGGAGCATCCTCATCCACCAACATATCAAAAGCCACAACAGCTCTCCAGTAGAAGAACCAGGAGTGTGTGTGTGTGTGTGTGTGTGTGTCTACCGTTGCCTTATTCTACTTGAAGCTTTAGCCCTGCTTTTAATACAGAGACAATTATAATTGCATCAATGCTTTGTACTGCTAATTAGCATTACACTGACAGAGCATAGCCCAGCTAAAGTGTGGCTGTTTCTGCCAGTCCCTGAGATGCCAGAAAGCTGTATCAGCATAAACTTTGCTGCTTCCACTGATCTCATAGGCCAGCATACAGTACATATGATCATATTGATTGGTGACTCCCTGGCTTTGTTTTCCAACTACTGGGGCTAGGGCTAACAGAGCAGCAAATTTTGTGTAATCTTTGAAAAGTTCTGTCCTAGGTTTGGTGCAAGTGGCAGCTGCTTTCTGAACCTGGGTTTAACACTCTTCTGGAATAGTGCTAAACCCATATCCAAAATTAGCCTGATGGCCAACTGACTTCAGCCAATCATCAGGATCCTTTTTAACTCATCCCTACAGAACACTTGGGCAGGACAGAACTGATAATTGGGCTTCTTTGGACATAGGTTTAGTGCTGTTCCAAAAAGTTCTAAACCCGTGTCCAAAATTGTTCTGAGCGACAGCTGACAAATTCATGGATACATAAGCAGAGAGAGTTCTGGCTCCCTCACTTCACCTTACAGCCCCTTCATCCCTACCCCCAATGCTGTAGCTACTGTTCAGGCTGATTTGTGTCAGGTATGCATGGATAATCCAAAAATAATAATAAAAAAACTTGGGTTTTCCCACTGTTTAAAACAGAATAGCCCTGGAAGAGAGTGTTTGAGGCTGAGAGAAGAGGGTGTATGCCCACATTAGCCTGAAGTGACCAATAGATGCCAGACTTTCAGAGTCACCTGACTGTGATGCTGAACACATTGGTTGGTGAAGCACATCAGAATTCACTCACAGCCAAAGTCCCATAAGTTTTAGGGGCAAAATACCACTTTAATTTAAAATAGCTACGAACAACTTCAAGCTGCCTAAGATGTCAGCTGGGGGATGAGATTAAAACATGAATACATGGCAAAACCCCCAAATACGTTGCTGGAGCATGTTTGTGCTGTAGATAGGTGCATTTGTGAAAAGGCCCAGCATTAACTACCCACTTTTGTTGAAAAAACAATGGAGGCTTCTCCCCTATTGTGGGCTGTCATAACTGGAGGGACAATATACCAACCCAGCATTGTGGGAAATAACCACTGTCATCTATCATTACAGTTATGCTTCTTGCTACCTTTTCTATATCTTAACTACTGACCCAGACTTGAATGTAGTGCATCTCTTCCATACTCTTTAAACCCCCTTTTCTCACAGCCCACTTTTCTGCATTTATTCCTTTTCTCAGTGTAAAGTATGTATTGGTTCACATGTTTTTCTTCCCACCCCCATCTTTCCTGCTGCCATTTTCCCAAGGCCCTCTGGCTTAGATTGTAAGTTGTTTGCAAGCAGGGACCTGATGCGTCTGCCCACTTCTCTTTGTAAAGCACCGTGTTCCTGGTGGTGTAATATAAACACTAAGCAGACTACAAGATGCGGCTGCTGGCTCTGAAACTCAATTCGAAGGCTCAGCCTTCAGAGCAGCAGCACTGCTAAAGCCCAGGCTTAAAGGTTTGTTCTCAGAAATGAGCTTAAAACATTAAATACATTTGAGCATGTGTGTGTGTGTGTGTCTCTGTATGGGTGTGTGGGTGTGATATGTGAAACAGAAAAACAGAAGCATTTTAAATAAAGGTGCTGGCTGTGGGGCATGTTAACCAGTTCACACAGTGAAGTGATTAACATGTTTATGAATCCAATTAATCACACTTTAACTCCCTGGCTCAGTGGAAGTGAACGCCAGGAATGGCAGGCAGGCAGGCATTCTTCCCCTCTCAGGCTCTCAGCAACATGGTTTGATGTAGGTTAATGGTTAGGCTTACATTTTCCTGGGATAGGGAGAAGAGTGAAAGTTGGAGGAAGACATTGCCAGCCCCATCAGATTTTGCTTTGTTTTCCTTTTTGTGCACGGATCTTGACAGTTGCTTGACAGAAAAATTAGAAGCTTCATCAAAGAGGGGTAAAGGCTGAAAGGGAAGGAGAAGGTGACACTTCTGGATAGGGGGAAAACAGGTCAGAGGGGAAGGAAGAAACATCATCCTGAAATATCTCATTTGATCAAGTTAATAGTTGGGAAGAGTTTATTTCTTTAAAAAGGTATTTTGTCCAAGACCATAAGATGGTAAAAAGAGCTTCCCCACCTCCAACATTTTTGTCATATTACAATTCTGTGAGGTAGGTTGGCCTGAAAGAGAATAATAAGCCCTTCATGAGTGAGTTTCCATGATTGAGGGTTTAAACCTGGGTATTTAGTTCAACTTCTTAGCCGTTAAATTGTTAAGATGTTTATCATCTCTTTGATGACTTAGGACACGGGTGTCAAACTAGATCGGGTCACATGACATAGTGTGACGTGTCGTGACATTTTTTGCCTTTGCAGAGCCGTGGTGGGTGTGGCCTGTGCGTGACGCATCTGGCCTGAGGGCCACCCAGTTTGACACCCCTGACTTAGTATAACAAGGAAGCTGTAATTGGGGTATTCTACTCACTGTCCCACCCTCATTATTCCATACTGTTCCCCACCACATTCTCATCATTAACTACCGTATTATGGAGGCAATCCCTCTCCTAAGCTTATTCTAGGTGCAGGAAAAATGTGTAAGCTTTTAAATGAGTAATAATTCACAGTTAAAGCTGTATAGATAAATGAAGGGGAAAGCAACACAGCATAGAGTTGCTGTTTTTTGTTTATTAGATTTATATCCTACTTTTTATATATATCCTACTTTTTATATATAACAAAACTCTGAGGAAAATAGGTGAAGGAGTGTCACTCCATGAGCTTCAGTGGTTGTTGGTAGATTTGAACTTCTGTCTCAGTGCTAACACCTTAACCACTGTACCACGTTGGCTCCAAACTTTCACATTCAGCTTCAAGTCATTAAGAGAAACTTTGCCTAATTAGATATTAGGAATTATCATACATTTATGATGCATGAAAGAAAGGCCTGTCATCAGTCATTAGCCATCACAGCTAAATTAACTCCTGGGCATAAAAACATTTCTTTTTGTAATAATAAATGGGGACAAATGGGATGCTTATGTCCCGTGCCTTCTTATAGGCACCAGTGTGCCGATTCTGAATCCAAAATGCTGAAGTAAATCAACATTTAGTCTGATGTAGCAAAGCATTTGTTTTGTTCTTCATCCATGATGGTTCACCAACATGTGAATCATCACTTGTATTCTTGAACCAAGGTGCAGTGAATATACTGGATAATTTTCAGCTGAATGCATGAAGTCTCAGCTGAAGCACAGGGTGTTTGGAGAGCCAATTTCAGATGATATGAAGATGCTATCTGAGGTGTGTAATCTGTTAATGGCTCTGTAATGAATTGATAGTGACATTGGGTGATATGAAAACACTCTCCGTAGCAATTCATCTGCAATGCCTCCTTCACACTTACAAGTCACCCCTTGATGCCAGTGATGAATGTACATGTCTGCGAACCCAGCCCTGAGTTCTTCTGATTATTCTAGGCCACGAGCCCAAACCGTAAGTCTAGAACTTCTCCATTTTTAAAAAAAAATCTGCCGTGTCTGATAATCAGACGCAATTTCTTCCTGTCTCTCTGTGTCTGTGTGTTTTCTATACTCTTGCCACCACAGTTTTTGGGCCTGTTCCAATGGGCTGCACAAAAGAGAGCCGAAGCATCTGAAGTGTCACTCCACAGCTGTGGCAAAGGAGCGGTATTTCCATTTTGTTGATGCTCCGAGCACATGTGTGCAGCAGAAGGTGATATCAAAGGAGCCGTTTCCCCTCAGTTCTGCACATTATTTTTTCACTGCTGTGGCGAATCTTTCTGAGCTCCATGAACCAATAAAACAAGAGCCCCTGTTTGAGTTGATATATTAATATTTGCTGAGGATTTGCAAGGTCGGGGCGAAATGTCAGCAGATTGCTGGGGCAGGACTGTGGGGAATAATTAAACAAATCTCCCAGCACTTCAGCCTCCTGAACATCTTTATTAATCTTTTGGAAACAGTAACGCTGAAACAATTTCTGCTTTTGCAACCATAAGCAAAGAGTCAGGAGAAGTTGCCTTAATCAATTCCTTGGATTGGCGGGGATGTTTGCTTACTGACAGTTTCTTGGCCCCCTCCTTGGCAGATGCTCAGTGAGCCAGGAAGGCTGTCCTGGGTGAATTAACCGCAAGCTGCTGGGATTCTCACCTCAAATCCAGCTCCAGGAAAAGCAGAGAAGCACTGGGGATGGGTTTTGAGACAGGACTGCCGGGATGGGAAGGAGAGGCAGTTTAACCTCTGAGATCATAAATGGGCTGAGGATTGGCTCTTGGCATTGAAACCAGGGGCTGGTCCTGAATTTTGGTAAGTATTCCAGCATATCTGGCATTCCCTTCTGACTTTGGTTAATGTGGGTTCAGCTTGCCATGTTGTGATTGTCATTTTTCTCCAGGCTTTACTTTCATTTACAAGAAAAACAAGAGCATTTGGTCCTTTTTATTACAGAAATGGGAGGGGAAAAATACCCATAGGGTATTGGCCCTGATTTTCCTGGAAGAAGTCAATTGGCTTCTGGCTTTTAGCATTCCAGCTAAAACGGAGAGCAAAAGCTGCGGTATGACTGACAAGTCCTTAAACACTTAGCACTTTAAAAATCATTAAAATTAAATGTTCTTTTATACAAGCCCTTTAATAAATTACATCCTCATAGCTGTTACACTACTTGAACCAGCCTTTGCTGATTCACATTACACAGTGATGGCCCCTCTCCAACATATCCTCACCACTGCAGTTCTGTCTATATCATGCCTGCCTGAAGAAGATCTCAAAGGGCATCTAAATTTTCTTCCTCCGGTATTGGATGTTTTAAGCTGATGGAGTGATTAAGTATAGGGACTGTATGTCACAGTCTTCTCAGTTCTTAAATCAGCTTTGAGGTGCCACCCGGCTTCCAGCACACCTCCCCTCAGCTTCCAATATGTCATGGTTGTTCCACGAATTCATCTCATCAGAGGGAGAACACCGTTTTGCTTATTTATTTATTTTAATATGGTGTTGGAGAGTGGCAGACAGTCTTGGAGGAAGGAATTGGGGATGTTTTTTCCTTCCCCAAGGTAAGTTCTTGTGTTAAGTTTGGGGTGTGTGTGTTAATGCAAGTATTTTACCCTTTAGCTGCTTAAAAAAAGACACGTGCCAAATCCTACTATTGAAAATTATCATTTTACCATCAAATGGATGCAAAGAATCTCACTTTCAAGGGAGATCAGCTCAGTGTGGATACATTTTTGTTTATTTAGCTATTCAAATGTCTTAACTTGGCACACAATTCTAGATGGTGGAAAAACAAAGGTAAACAAGCATAAAAACCTATCTAAAGTTATTTGTCTAAGACAACCAGCCCAACTGACTCACCTCCAGACGTGTTGGATTATAACTTCCTTAATGCTTATCACATGATATAGGTAATGGAAGCTCTCCTTCAATGGTTGTGCCCATTGTTATTTTTTTTACATTGCTTACAATAATGTATTTGTTATTGTTTTAAATAAATATTGTATTATTATTTAAGGTTTGATTGTATTGCTCTCCTGCAACTCCATCTTGTGGTTGAAGTTTTCCCTGCCTTACTTCATTTATGATAGAAGGTTTAGATATGAGATTTCTACTACCCACCCTAAGATTTGAACTGCCTTCATTTCTCACTTTATGTACAATAGGAATAAATAATAGGATCTTCCACCCATCAGATACCTGTCTCAGAGCTGCAGGCTTTCATTCTGAATCATCGTATTATATGTACCATAAACATCGACAAAACATTTGTTTTTAGTGGAGTTAGTTGAGAGAGCCCCAAGAAAACACTTCAGGAAATCCTTGAAGAATGCAGTAGCAAAGCCCCTCCATGTTTTCCCCCCAAAAAAACCTACACAGAGGCATCGCATGTTACCATGAAATCAACTCATTGGAGATGGTGCACTTTTCATTCTCACAGTCAGTTCTGCCAGACATACATGGCAGATTATGCATCAATGTAAATCACTTACTCAGAACTAAAAGTGTAATAATTTCGATATAAGTAATGTGAAGTTGATCTGTATCTGTGATGACATTCATGCAAGCAAAGTGTCATTGGATTGCCTGTGGTTAATATTTATTTTTCAAACCAGGCTCAAGTTCCATAATTGTGGAGAAATAGGGTGGGACCAGCTTACATCACCAGCGGTTAAGGGAACCACAGTCAAACTTCTGGGTTATAATGGGCTTCCTTGACTGCATTTGGAAGAGCCTTAGGATTCACTGAAGCCAATCAGCCGGTTTTTTATTTTGTGTTATTCATCTTTCTTTCTCCAGCCTCTGGCTTTAACAGACATTTCCTTAAAGCAAGTTCATTAATTCAATGGCATGGTTTAATTTTGCCCTGAATATGAATGAAATATATCCATCTAGAATGTGGAGGGGTGACTCATCTACTTAAAGTTCACCAACCAGTTTTCCTATAAAAGTTCCATGGAACACTTACTGAAACTTGAGCAGGCACTCTTGGGTTGAATTTATTACTTCATTGGTGCTAAACAAATTATGACTGTGGGCAACAAAAGACAGAAGAAGCAGTGACTTGGATCCAGAGCAACAGGGTGAATTGCCTCCTCAGTTACTGCAGAGTGTTGGAACATCCTTGAATGTCTTGAAATGGCAAAATGGGGAAGAATGGGGACTGGAAAAAGATTCACTTTGTGATGATAACTTTATTGTCACTTTGAATGTACACCAATCGGCATACATCAAAATGAAATTTCGTTGCATACAGCTCTCAAAGGGTCACCACCTCCGATATATACTCCTTCTTCAGGGCCCGCTCAAATTTCACATTGTCCATTTTAGTCTCTAGGGAGTGAACGATGGCAAACAGGACAGATGGAAATGGGGCTCCATGTGGATTAGCCCTCAAGTTAGCTTGTATTCTGACAACCTCGCCTTCTTTCCTTTTTCTGATGCTGACTCTTCCACCCTTTCCTTAAAGAGGCCTTGCTTCTTTTCACCCCTGGAGCATGCTGCTGCCGCTGCCACCAACTCCTCCAAAAGCCTCTCTCTCTTCCTCTGGGCCTGCCAACAGCCTCATCCAGTTCCTTCGCTCCATAAGCTCCAGGTCCTCTCTGCCTCCTCTGGAAACAGCCCTGATTTGCAATACAATCCATCACTGGGCCAGCAGTCAGATCTTGCTGCTGGTAGAACAAATTCAAACAGCGCCAATGACTTTTAACGGTCTCACCAACAGTTCCAAAACAACTAGAAACTCGCCAGGCCAGCAAAGATTGTCAGTTGTATGTTGTATGTTACCTTAGTTCCACCATGTTGCTCAAACACATTAAAATCTTCCTGATCATGTGGCCTATAGCCCTTACTATCCCTCCCAAAACTATTCACCTTCAAGAGCCAATGCAGCCGCAGCCATTCCAGGCACCGCCATCTTAGAACTTGTATCCTATTAGTGGAAATCCTTAATGGGATCATGATGCTACAGTCAGTATCCCAGTTTTATTCCAACTTGGTAACAGGTTTGCCAACAGAGTTGGCTACCAGTCCAATTCTTGGTTTGGTCCAAAGAATTATTTTTCATATTTTGAACCCATTAGAGTTTGCAACCAGATTAGCTGAAGGACTGGATGCCCTCTAGGAGCTGACCAGTTTAGCAAACAGGGCCAGAGGACTTTTTGCCCAATGAGACATTAGGACACCTGAGCCAATCACTGAAAGGGATGATGTGCCCAGATGTATATGCGTGTGTAGACCAGACATGTCAAACTCACGATGTCATGTGACGTTGCGCAACATATCAGGACTGTTTTGCCATTGCCAGCAATGGGGTGGGCATGGCTTCTGCGTGATGCGTCTGGCCTGCAGGCCGGCAGTTTGACAACCCTGGTGTAGACCATATGCACAGAGTCACAATTCAGGAAAAGTTTTAAAAAAGAAACTATGAGTTACTTTAAAGGGAAAGAAGAGTAATTTTGAACTACTTAACATTATTTCTACTTGATTCTATCTGTAGAAACAATGATTTTATGTACATTTCATTTCACATGCAGGCTTTTTAAAAGCTTTCAGGAATAATGTGATATATTAATGTTATATTGATAATATTCTTGTCAGCAATACTGTTCAATAAATTTGCAGTCTTTTGTAACAAGGTGCCATTTTCAGTGTGTGTGTGTGTGTGTGTGTGTGTGTGCAAGAAAGGAGCTAATATTAAGCCATCTGTGCTACAATTGAAAAACAAAACCTAGCGATAATGTAAAAGTGTAGATTACGAAACAAGGAAGAGGAATTACTTATTTTCAGAATTTGAACTTGAATTCAACTCGCTGGTTAGTTTTTGTTTTGTTTTGTTCTGAAGGTTCAAGAAGAAAGTTCTGTTTGGATGTACTGGCAGATACACCAGAGAAAGCCTAATATTTTATTTTAAAAATGCAAGTGATCACCACTGATATGGAAACCATGTGAAACCAAAGGAACAAAGCATACTTGCCTTGCTAAACATGTTCACATCAAAGTTTGAGGCACACATTTGCACATTTGGAGGAAATGCCTTCATACTTCTGACAATCCATCTGCCCCTGAACTCATCTGGCATGTGGTCAGGGGGACGTTTATTTATTGACCAATATTTCCATGACTCCATTTGAACACCGGATGCTATATTTTGATCCCTCTCATCTCAAAACAACATTTTTATGTTTATTTTTTTTCTCTTTCCAATAATCACCCAATGAGCTGTAAAAGCTTGTGGCTGGAAGGATAGTAAATTCATCTCAGAAAACGTCCACCTCATTTTAAGATGTAAACTAGAAAACTTTCAGGGAAAAAATAACACGACTAATTAAAAGCCCAGTGTTGTGAAATTTGGAGACTTGTGCATTTCTGCTTTTAATGTGAACATAGTAAAGGTAAAGGTAAAGGTTCCCCCGCACATGCGTGCTAGTCGTTTCCGACTCTAGGGGCCGGTGCTCATCTCTGTTTCAAAGCCGAAGAGCCAGCGCTTGTCCGAGGACGTCTCCGTGGTCATGTAGACACCAAAGGCGCACGGAACGCTGTTACCTTCCCACCGCAGTGGTCCCTATTTTTCTACTTTCATTTTTATGTGCTTTCGAACTGCTAGGTTGGCAGAAGCTGGGACGAGTAACAGGCGCTCACTCTGCTACGTGGCACTCGGGATTCGACCCGCCAAACTGCCGACCTTCTGATCGACAAGCTCAGCATCCTAACCCACTGAGCCACCGCGTCCCTGTATGTAAACATAACAGAAACATAAAAAAGAAAAGTAGCAAAAAGAAAGAAATATGAAAGAATAAAAAAAAACAAGTGAAAGATAACAAAAAAGAGAAAAGGAAATCTAAAGGACCTACTTCCAGGTTTCTTTGCAGCAATTAACAAACACAGTTCAGGTAGTTCTCAGCCTACGACCGTAACTGAGCCCCAAATTTATGTTAAGTTTGAAATTTATTAAGTGAGTTTTGCCCCATTTTACGACTTTTCTTGCCACATTTGTTAAGTGAATCACTGCAGTGGTTAAATTAGTAACACGGTTGTTAAGTGAATCTGGCTTCCCCATTGACTTTACTTGTCAGAAGGTCGCACAAGGGGATCAAATGACTCTGGGACACTGCAACCGTCATAAATGTGAGTCAGTTGTCAAGCATCCGAATGTAAATCATGATGCTACAATGGTCATAAGTGTGAAAAATGGTCACTTTTTTCAGTGATATTGTAACTTCAAACAGTCAGTAAATGAGCTGTTGTAAGTCGAGGACCACAGGTAATTACTATTTCCACCCTCCCAAACTGCACATCATTTGTTTCTTCTTCCCATAAAGTACTCTTTTTAATCAATAAATCCCAAAATCATTTTATCCATTTTCAGGAAAAAAGTCCATGGAGGGTTTCCAGTGTTTTATAAAAGTTGCTCCCTCCCTAATAAACAAGTCAAAATGACAGCCATTTTTGCAACTGCCGCCATCTTCACAATCCATTCCTCCGTGTCAGGCATCTCTATATTCTTCCGCCTCTCTGCATATAGTAGGCTCACTGTGCTTAGCATATGCTGTATAAAAACAACCACCCATTAGCTTGACTCTCCGTAAGAAAAAAAAAATCTGGTTTCATATGAGTATTAATTTTTAAAACTTTACTTACGCACTTCAACTTCTGGAGAAGTGAGATGGTTAATCAACCTATTCTGTTTTGGGAGCAGCTTGTGATTCTAAAAAGAATCATATCATGCCTGGGCCAATTTTTGAAGGCTGTGCTTCATTTTGAAGTAGTTTAACAAGGTTCTCCTTCAAAGCTGTTTTATGAAGCAACAGACTCCTGCTTCTCCAAGTGAAGTGAAGCAGCTGAGTTGCTCTGCCTGGCTCCTTTGGAAGTTCAAACAGATCATATGGTGAAATCTTTTCTGAGGGATGGAAATCCAGGCTGAATCAGGCCATCTTGTTAGGGCAGGCCAATCTGCTTAGTATAGATCTAATAACAATAACCTTAAAAAAGCAACTTTATTTTAAAAGGAAAAAAGTGAAAAGAACCTAAAAAAAGAAACACTTCATTCTTTTCAACCTTTAACAACACCACTAATTTCCCCACAATTAATTACACTCTTACCATCAGCAGCATGGAAACAGTCTGGTAAACATTAAGACATTTCACCGGAGACGTAAAGCAATTGACTGCTTCTTACTTAACTGTACAGTGATTGATGAAATGAAGAACACCTTTCTGCAAGCAGGAATCCAGGGCAACACAGTGTTGTCCAATAATAGAGATGGTCAGGATAGATGATTCTCCATTTTCTAGCTGCAAATGATACTGCCCTCATGTGTTTGAAATGGCCATCTCCAGGGGGAACTCCCATCCCTATCAGACTGAAGCCCCTGTAGTTTTAAAAAAATAATTATTTAGAAAAAAAATCATGTTTCACACTAGATCCAAACTGGATGGACAGTTGCCTACAGTTTTTTAAGATCAGAAAATATTACCATCCATCCATGCATCCATGCATCCATGCATCCATGCATCCATATATCCATCCATCCACCAACTTATTATTGGCAATATTGTTGATGTGTTGTTGGCTGAGAAGCTGCAAATTATCTGATTCTGAAATGACATGATTCAAACACATCTTCAACAATGTGAATGGCTGGTGGAAACTTCTGGCTATCAGCTCACCAGATGGCATAAGGCAAGTTGTACTTTGTCAACTTTGGGATTTTGATCTGTAATGTGGGTCTACTGATTGTACTCTATAGAGTGTGCACAAGAATGATTAAGATAACTAACGTCAAAAACACTAAAATGTTCTCAACAAGAGTAAACAATAGTGGAGGGGAGCCTTTATATCAGGGGTGCCAAACTGCCAGCCTGAGGGCTGGATGTGTCACGTGGAAGCCACGCCCACCCCATTGCTGGCAATGGCAAAACAGTGCCGATACATTGCGCGACATCACGTGACATCACCAGTTTGACATGATTGCTTTATATTGTAACTGTGCCAAATCTTTCCCGTTTGTTGATCTCTGGTATGTCTTGACTTTGTCCTTCTAGAAGCTCTTTATTCATTTAATTTACTACATTTATCGACTGCTTCAGTCCCATGGGACTCCAGGTATGTACAAAACACACTGTTGCTATGGCCAATTAAAGGTGGGGTTATAACAATATTTCCTTAGATCCAGATGTGCAAACTAATGTTGTGCATACTTTGGAGATGATTTGGGAGTTGTATTTTGGTTCATGCCATGAGTATGAACATTGCATCTCTCTTCTAAAATAGATTGACTTATTTCAGGCTTCTGCAGGAGCCTGGATAAAGGTTCCTGCTGCTTTCAGGAATCCACTCATTAAAGTTAATGTGACTCTTAAAGCAGTATCATTTTTTTCATCCAAATTTTGGGAAAACATATAATGCAGAGCAGAGCTCTACTGTGGCTATTTGAGGTTCAAAGCAGTTGTATTGAGTCATTTTTCAAGCATGCACAGCCTCAATAACACCAAGGGATAAAATATCTGCACAAATGCACTAGAGTAGATTCTCAAAGAACTCAAAAAATGGTTTGTCACTGCAGTTTAGTAACAATCAGTAACTGCATGCTTCCAGTGGTTATACTGTATATCAATTTAACCAGCAAGAATCCTGGTAATCTAGTGATGATACTGAGACCTCCTTTTTCTCATAGGGTTTGAGAAAGGAAAATATCTATTAAGCAGTATGAATATTTTTGATCTGTACAAAAACAGGTCTTCCCTAATTCACAGGATTTTCAGAAATAAAATGAATGAGACAAAAATTACTAGGGATGCTGTTTGGCAAGACAACTGTTTCCCATGCCCAAATTGCATTCTGGTACCTTTGCCACTTCCTGAATTACACCACGTGGCCCAGGGACAAATTGTCTCATTTTGCTGCCTTAATGAAATTGCACAGTGTAGCAGCAAACTTCTGAAAACTGCAGCAACCTTCTTCAGTACTCTGAAAACCATGTTATGGCACAAAAATGTAAGTTTGTCCTTGGGCCACATAGTGGTGACCCAGAAATGGATGCCATTTTCTGCCATTTCAGGAATTGTGCCATGACACTGGGTGACCAAGTGTTCTAGCACTATGGAAGGCTACAAAGGTCTTTAAAGGATAAATGAGGAGCAGTGTATGGGGAGCGTTGGGGTGGGAATCAGACCTAAGGCTAAGTGGGGAGACATTAGGTACTGGGAATGCTTGCAGGGACCTGATCTGGTCGGGGGGATGGGGGTGGAATGGGGTTGTGTGTGGGTGCTGCAGCATCCCTGCAGTTGATTTTAGGGATGGCTGTAACTTTGGGATTAAGTTGTAAGGAGCTTCTGGAGGTTCATAAGTCTTGGCAGGGGTAGGCAACCTTGGCTCTTTTCCTGAGCCAGCATGGCTCAGCTTGGAAACCTCTCCCTTTCCCCTCAGCATGGGTGGCTCAGGAATTCTGGGAGTTGAAGTCCATGTTTCATAAAAGAGCCAAGGTTACCTACCCCTGGTCTAGGACTACCTTTATATTGTAACCAAAATTTTTAACCCACTTTATCATGTTCTTTTACTTGTTCTTTTTCTGTTTCAAGTTTCAATAAAAGTTTATAAATTTAAGCAATTACATGTTCACCATTTGTATATGTTTATTTCTGTAAGCCAGCCAGAGTCACTGTGAACTGGGTGGTCATATAAATTTTCTGAATACATAAATAAATAAAAGAAATAAATTTTACAGTCTTATAATGTACAAAATCATACATTCTTTTGTCTACTTTAAATCTTTCTAGTAATTGTAAATAAGAGAACCACTGACAACTATGTCCTTCTGCCACCAGTATTTCTCTTGATTTGATTTTACATTTCCCTTGACAAAATTCTAGTATCTCAAGATAAGTTATCCATTAGTGTTTGCCTATTACTTCTTCTCTCTAAAATGTTTCTTGTGTAGAGATCCACACACAAGGATGTTTTCAGGAACAATCTGAGTTTGTATCTATTCTATATTTTCAATATGGCATGTCAAATAATGATTTTTAAAATCCATAATAAACTTGACATTATCCTACTACAAATATCCATGCCACCCAAATCTCAGGTCATGCCCTTCTAACTCCGAATGCCTTCTATTTCTCAGCAGCACTCACTCTTTTATCCAAACCAAACAACAAGCTACAAAATACAATTTCAAATCAGGTGAACCCAATCCTCCTCTTTCCTTTGTATCTTTTAATGCCTTATACTTAACTCATGTTTTTCCCTCTGACACACAAATTTAGATATATCCTTCTGTCACTGTTTAAATGGTGCATCAGTTGTCAAAACAGGTATTGCCTGAAACAAAAACATCATTCTAGGCAAGACATTCATTTTTATCACAGAAATTCTCCCCAGCAATGACAGCTGTAGTTTCTCCCATCTTAATGGGTTTTTTTTAGAAAGCTTCATTCTATGCCTTAATATTTTGAAATATCATGGAGTTCATATTTGTCATAGTGATATTTTACCTTCTTCTCCATCTTAAAATCTTTTTATTAATCTTGAAATCTGCTATTGCACCAAATTCTTTTAATTTATCTATTAATATTTCAATTCCCTTTAAAGCAGGGGTGTCAAACTGCTGGCCCGCAGGCCAGATGCATCATAGCAAAACTGCACCCACCCCATTGCCGGCAATGGCAAAAAAGTCGCAATATTTAAGGTGCTGGTACTTACCTTTAAAGCCCTACATGGCTTAGGCCCGGGATACTTGCAGGACCATCTGCTGCTGGGAACGATCTCCCATCGCCCAGTACACTCAGAGAGGGCCTCCTCAGGGTGCCATCGGCTAGACCAGGGGGCAGCAACCTGAAACAGTGAAAGAGCCACTCGGAACCAGTTCCCTCACAAAAGGAAAAACTGGGAGCCGCAAAAAATGTGTGCGCATGTGCATACATGCGCGCATGCCCAGAACAGGGTTTGACTGAAGAGTGGAGCCAAGGCGAGATATGCACCTACCCTGCATATTTGAATTGATTGGTTGAACTTTTTTTTTTGGACTGCACATAGCAGAGTACTGGGAGCCGCAGGAGACGGCTGAAAGAGCCGCATGTGGCTCTGGAGCCGCAGGTTGCAGACCTGTGGGCTAGACAATGTCGGCTGGCGACCCCCAGGGGGAGGGCCTTCTCTGTAGGAGTGCCAGCCCTATGGAACCAACTTCCCCTTGAGCTCCGGATGGCCCCGGATCTCCGGTCCTTTCGCCGCGGCCTCAAAACACTTCTTTTCCATCAGGCTGACCTGGACTGACAGGGATTTTAAAATGTTTTTTAATTTTTAACTTTAATTTTAACTTATTCTATTGGGGCTATTAATTTAATTTCTTTTTTAACTTTTGTATCATTGTATTTTATTGTTGTTAGCCGCCCTAAGTCCTTCGGGAGATAGGGCGGCATATAAGTCCCAATAATAAAATAAATAAATAAATAAATAAATAAATAAATAAATAAATAAATAAATAAATAAATAAATAAATAAATAAATAAATATGTCGCAACATGTCAAGTGACATTGCGAGTTTGACACCCTTACTTTAAAGGATCTTCCAGAACCAATACCAAATCATTTGTGAAAGCCTTTCACTTACATGTTTCTTTTTTAATCTTTACTCCACAATCTTCTCATCTTGTCTTTTATTTCTGTTTATTATGTCAAGAACCAAAATGAAGAAGAGTGGAGACCATGGGCATCCCAGTCTTGTTCTTTTTCTTTGTATCTCACAATTTTTTTTGCTAAATCTGTTTTCTGCGAAGCATCGAGCCTTGGTGGAGCAGTGGGCTAATGTCTCCTTAAGTAACACCAGCTGCCTGCAATTAGTGCAGGTTCGCATCCCACCAGGCTCAAGGTTGACTCAGCCTTCCATCCTTCTGAGGTAGGTAAAATGAGGACCCAGATTGTTGGGGGCAATTAAGCTGACTTTGTAATAATGCCGCTTGGGGGTGTGTGTGAAAGCCCTAATAAGCAGGCATATACATAGAATGAAGGCTACTGCTAAGCTTGTAAGTTGCCCTGAGTCTTCGGAGAAGGGCGGGATATAAATGGAATTAAAATAAAAAATAAAATAAATAAATCAATCTTACCCATTCTAGAAGGTTTTCACTAAAATGGATATATTCCAAAACCTTGAACAAGTAAGGTGAGTTCAATTGTCAACTGTCTTCTCTGCATCTTAAAAGATCAATGCAGCTTGTTTGTTCATTATTTTGTTCCAAATATTACAAATGTCTGACACATTTCTAACATTGTCCTTTTACTGTCTTTTAGGTAAAAAAATCACATCGATCCTCATGAATAAATTTTTGCAAAATTATTTTGAGTTTGTCAGTTAGAATTGCAGTGAACTATTTGTAGTAATTATTCAATTGTGATAATGACCTATACCTTCTTGTTAAAGTCAAATTCTGGTCATCATTAGGTATTAATGCTATATCAGCATTCCAATTCTTTGGCCTCTTTCCTACTTGCCATTTTGAGTACCTCAACAAAATGATCAAAATAACCCATGGCTTAGTAGAAAATGTGAAGGAACCTCTAAATAGAATTATAGACACACCCATGGGTACAAGTGTGCACATACATATAATAGCACAAAGAGACCTAACGAAGTATGTAGAGAGAAGGAAAAATGTTCATTTGACTATATTATTTTTTTGTTAGTGGTCTAACATCAAAGGTAGACAAGAAGAATTAACATGGGATAAATGCCTTCAAGTGTGTGTGTGTGTGTGTGTGTGTGTACAGGTGTGCGCTTATATATGCATTTGTGTATGTGTGGTTTAAAATAAATTGAAGGACAGGAGAAATGCAGAGAGTTCTGTTGTATCTTAAAAACTATCTAATACAGGGGTGTCAAATTGCCGGCTGGATACGTCACGAGGAAAACGTGCCCACCCCATTGCCAGCAGTTGGGGAAAAGTTCTGATACGTCGTGCGACATCATGTGACGTCGCGGGTTTGACATGTCTGATCTAATATATTACTGTTATATTCTAATCTGCCAACTGAGCATAATATTTCCTGCATCTGCTGAAGAGACCTCTAGACCATGATAGTTTTGCAAATCTGTATGTCTTTAAAAGCCACCTGATTCTTCATTGCTCTTGCAGCATCACATTGACATGGCTAGTTAGCTCCTTTGGAATTATTAAAAAAAACAAGCCTGGAACAGTTTGAAAGACAGAAATGTGCCTCTCCTATCATGCCTTTCCTATTATCCTTTCAGAATGCTCATCAACAACATGTAAGTAGATGACTTCCAGGTACATACGGGCTCTTTCCGGAGAATAGAACTCAACATTCCCAGTGAAATTTAAACTCCAGTGGCAAGTGAGTTCCAGTGTGGTTTTTCTAAAGAAAAAGAAAGGAGATCTGTTACTCAATTTGGATACAGTCATCACAAGAACTTCAGAATTTGAACACAAACTATCATACTTTGCAACTAAGCCAAGTTAGATAACCATATAATGGCTATGATTGCCAGGTAGCATAAGAGTTCCTGATTATCTGGAGACATAACAGCTGTGTTTCTGTCCATGAGTGCAGAACATGTTCCTTGTTGCTCTCCAGATCTCAGCCCAAAATAGTTTTGGAAACCCTCTATCAGATATGGACTATACGTGGTGAACAAAATCCTACATATATCTTCTTAAATTATGTCCTATTGTTCTTGATGGAACTATCTCCTAAAAGGGGAAAAAAAACATCTATATGAATGCAGCCTAAATGCAACAGGGAAGTGAATTCAAAGTTATCTTGAGGACCAATCCTTTCATTCAATACAAATGTATTCTGGCTGATCTAAGTGAAGCCAAATTAAGAATGGCTGTCTGTTCTTGCAACTCATGGTGATGAAACTGTTCTAAAGGCTCAATCTCATTGTTAACGTCAATACAAAAAAATATAAGTTATGATGTGGCTTTTGCCTTAGTCCTATTTTGACGTGGAGGCAATCAATATTTGTTAAATTATCTTTTAACAGTAAGAAAATAATTTTCTTCTTCTCTAACTGTTCTAGTTTTAAAGTCATGGTTTGCCCCTTTGCCTGACATGAATCTTGCCACACAACTACTTTATGGTACCTTATTGATAATTTAACTGATGATAGACTTGGAACTGGGATCTGTCTAGCTTCATTTGACTACTTTAGGTAGCTGTAGCTATATCTTTTTATATAGTACCAGTACCAACCATGTCTTCTGCAACTTATACATCAACACAAGTTTATCGGCCTTTTAAGATACCAGTAGATTTGTCTTTAAACACGCCCCCCTAGGACTAACATATTTTGCACTTGGATGTACATACCGGTATATATAATACATATGTGGCTGCTGTTAGCCCCTTTCCATAGTTGTTCTTTGTTAATTGTAGTTCCTTCTTGTGTCCAACCTTCAAAGTTAGATAAGATGAAAACTGCCCAGTGTGTCTCCTAAACAAGATGGGTGGCACATCAATCCATCAAAAATATAAAAAAAATAAACCTTCACAGTTCCATTCTATCAGTTTTTAAAGAATTTAAAACAAAAGCACTTTCCTGCAGGAAGGATTGTTATAATTAACCCCAAAATCTTATTTCAAATCCACCTGTACCCTTAGTCCCTTTGTAACTTCCAAAAATCAAACTTTTAATCACCCTGTTGCTGTTTATTCCAAAATATATTTTTTTAAAAAGTCCTTAAACTTGTACTTGAGATTTATTTTGCTAAGGATTGACAGAAACTCACCTATTAGCAAGCAATTTCCAAAAGTGATTAGAAAACAAAAGTATCTGAATCCAGTGTCCCATGAAAAGGCATTGGCTGCAATTTGAGTGAAGATAGCTTATTCCTTTATCTTCCAGAGCTCTAAACCTGCCAGAGACAGCTGTCTTGCAGTCTCATCATGAGAAGCAATTGTACGAAGCACATGTGGGAAATCTCAAGTCCTCTCCTTGTCTGGAGAGGAATTATAAAGAGCAAGACTACTCATTGGCTCTTCATTCTGCCGGTTTTAGTGGAACCATTTTCAGTTTGCCATTTTTCCCTCTGAAAGTCCAATAGTTGGGGTTCCTTTGAAGGCACCTACACAAAACCAAAGTGAAATTTGATATCTATTAAAAGCCACCACTGCTCCAGCTTCAGCTAAGTAACAGGTAATTCTTAGTGAGAGGGGAAATGAAGCAAAAGGAAGCCATCAATAAGTTTCCTTAACTTGTTTTGTATTAAATCCAAAGACAGCACTGGCTTTCTGCCTTGTTTCTGAAACATAATAGGACGTGTCTGTCAGGGTGGTACACTGGCATTCTTGTCTGCCAAGCAATGATTGGAAGATGCACTTTAACAAAGCCATGAGGAAGAGCCCCAGATGTCTTTAAGATCTTAGGAAAGCTTTGTAGCAACTGGTGAAGAAACAAAGTCATTCACTGTATAAAAATTAGAGCTTTGTTTCAAAACACTCACAGCCTTTAAACTGAAGTAATAACAACCAGCAAAGATTTTGCCAAAACATGCTGGGCTTTTCATATCACTAAGCGACTTATGTTTCTTACTAGTGCTCAGTACCCAAGCACAGCTCAAAACAATTTGTGCTTGAGGCAAAGACAAAATACAGTCTCTGTGCTTCCTCCTTGGCAATCTCATGCAACAAAATCCAAATGGATTGGCATTTGAATCTTATTTCAATACTGCCATCAGGACATTATCCTTCACCTCATCTGTGAACGACTGACCAGTCTGGAATACTGAAAATGAACATATTGAGGAGATCCACCATTATCTGACCCATGGAATCTACCAATGGTGCTCACCAGTCTTACTGTGTTCTGTACCAGCCTGCTACCGGCCTTGCAGAAAAGGCAACCCCTTTATAAACGGCAAGAGGCTGGAATGACGTCTGCCAAATTTATTACAAAAACAAACAAGACACGTACCAAGATACAGGAGCTTTGAAACACTATCTGAGCGGTTGCTTTCAGCAAACCAGCCCTCCCCAAACATTCCCTTTATAAAGAGTTCAGGGCATGGCCTCTCTTTGCCTCCTTCCGAGAAGCCCCACAGCCTTCCTCTGTTTGCTCCTACTTGACTGCCTCCTGCGTCGGGCGTCCTTGAACAGGGCCAGCTGTGGGTCATCTTCATCCACACTGTCAGGCTCACACAGCTGGGTCTCCATGGTGACCAAGTGGGAGGGGCCTGCCTGAGGGCTATCATCAGCAAGATCTTCAACACCCCCCTCCTCCTCTGAGTCGTCATCCGACCCAACTGCCGAACCCACAGGCTGACCCTGAATCACAACATACTGTACACAGGGGAGACCTCTGCAGAAGGCATTTTAAACACCAAGAACTATCTGGAGGGGGAGCAGAAACACTGAAGTTCTGCATCATTTTTAACAAACTCAGCAAGTTGTCAGATGAGTTAATCACTGTCCTCCCATTATGGTGAGGTGCAGTATATTTCTATTTAAGTTGCAGTAATTATTTCTAAATGTGCACAACTTTAGATAAATTAGCATTTGAAAATGTTGTGTGTCTTTTTTGTGATGCAAAGGATAAGCACCATCATGCTTTTATCACTGCGAGCTAGCTGCTTTACTCTGCAGAATCATAGGACCAATAAAATGTCAATAAAATGTTGAATCTTTATGTCTCTTCTTTTCTCTTTGTGGCCATCCTGTAGTCTAGAATCTCAGGCAGAAACCTTTTCAGACCTATTATCTGAAAGTCTATACTTTCATTTTACACTTCTCATTTTAACATTTATACCTCAATTAGCCTATTTTTTTTTCCTTGTAAAAGAAGGCCTAATTTTTTCAGCTGAATTATAGGCTAGAGGGAATTCCACACAAGATAAATCTTTATTGTAAAAAAATAAACATCATTCTTACTGACAACAGCTTCTTGTAGTAACTTAGTAAAGCAGCGAAGCTTTAGCTAAATAAGGAAGAAGTCAGATAAAACAAAATCAATTAAAATATGAATCTATAAATACAGTAGAATCCATGCAGAGATCAGCTAGGAGTTTAAGAAAATCAGTCCCTGCTCAGTAGTCACAGGCTTTTAATAATTGCCATGAAATGTTTTAACAGACATTCCCCACAAAAGAGAATGAGAAGATAGCATCCCTAACAAAGAAATTGTAATCTTTGAATATGTTGGGGACGCGCAAGCAATTTTGACAAAATCCACAGCTTGAAGTGAATCAAAGCTGAATCTTGTCTGAAATAAAGTAGTAACTAAAGAACTGTCTACTCTCAATTGAGCTAGACTTCTGGTATAGGGTTATCAGAACTGACCTCCAAAATACTAGTAGTTATTCATGTTTTTGCAGTCCAGATTTGTGAACCCTACATGGACACTTAAGCATTTTCCTTAAAATTTTCCATTCGCATAAAGTATAAGTAAATGTAAGTAATTTACAACTTTGGCATTTTCTGTTGCTTTTCCATCCACCTGCTAATGAAATCTGCCCTACCCCCTGCAAAAGCTGGCTCCAGAAACATCCATCAAACTCCGTTACCAGCCTCAATCGACTCCTGCTGCCTTATACATGGGGCCAGATCAACTTCAGTCGAGGAGCATACTCGGAGGGGGGGGGAGCAAAAACAGCAGGCTAGCACCATTTTGCGGTGTGAAGCCTTGCCTCCCCCTCCAGAGCAGAGCAGCGGTGGCAGTAACGGCAACAATGACCGGGTCTACCGCAGATCAGCTGGCACCAGAATCAACTCTGAAACGCCTCCACCAGCCTCAATCCATTCCTGCTGCCTTATACATGGGTCTAGATCAACTTCAGCCAATGTGCATACTCGGAGGGGAAGAGCAAAAACAGCAGGCTAGCACCGTTTTGCGGTATGAAGCCTTGCCTCCCCCCTCCGGAGCAGAGGAGCGGCGGCGGCAACGGCAGGAATGACCGGGTCTACCGCTGATCAGCTGGCCCCAGAATCAAGTAACAAACGCCGTTCAAGCCTCAATCGATCCCCGCTGCCTTACATACGGACTAGAACAACTTCACCCGACGTACATACTCGGAGGGGGTGAGCAAAAACAACTAACTGGCAAAACAACTGACTGTGTAGCCTTGCCTCCCCCCTCCGGAGCTCGGCGGCAACGGCAACAATGGCAGCAATTGACCGGGTCTAATACCTATTACCTAATCAATACCTAATTTTAATTAATATTGAGTCCCTTATTACTTTAACATCTTACTAACATCTTCCCCATTTGTAAATAATGGCTTACACGGACATGTCTATTAGCTACGAAGTCACTCTTTAATCAATGACTCGTCTCAAGTACTCCATCACTGCCTTATTCGCCCTTAGGGGTTCCCCCTCCTCCTGGATGTGACCCGCCTCACTTACCAATCTACCTCTTGATGAAGGGCCCAATTGTTGGGACCCAGAGAGATGGCTGGGAAGGGATAGGGGCCTCGGTTACAAACCTAATAAGAGGTCCCTGGTTAATTTTCTAGCTAAATTTTTTATGGGGTTAGGGAGAGGGGAGGGTTTAGAGTTTCGGTCAGATACCGGGAGGTGTCCACCAACCGCTACTCAGGCCAGGCCTGAGATTGATCATGCTGAGAGGGAGCTTAGACTAGCTACCCTCGGGGCCCCGAAGCGGAGTTTGGGATTACCTATTCCAACGACGGTAGGGAATGGCAGTAGGTGTCCGAACAGAGGACCGCATCAACATCCGGGAGTGCGTCCCCGCTATCTTCAAGCGGTGATGCACTCCGACCCTCTGGTTTCGGCCCGTGGTACCGGGAGCGAAGATAATCAACCACCTGAGCTCAGGCTTGTATATCTTAATGCCAGATCCATAGTCAATAAAGCTCCTCTCATCCGAGATTTGGTTGAGAGTGAACATGCGGATCTGCCCTGCATTACGGAAACCTGGTTAGGACCTGAGGGTGGTGTCCCTTTGGTAGATCTTTGCCCACCAGGTTTCCGGGTGCTACACAGGCCTCGGGCTCAGGGAAGAGGCGGGGGAGTGGCGGTAGCGGTGAGGGAGAACCTGTATCCGCGAGAGGCCACTGTTGTCCAAATAGCCGGGTGTGAGTCTCTCCTCCTTAGATGTGGCCCTAAGGCTCAGTTGGGCTTGCTGCTAGTGTACCTTTCACCTAGTCGCGTAGCAGCAGCCCTGCCCGAGCTTCTTGTCATCCTCTCGGGACTGGTGGTTGAGTTCCCCAAAATTATGATCTTGGGTGACTTCAACTTACCATCCCTGGGGAGATCATCTGAGTTGGCTCGGGAGTTCATGGCTTCCATGACGGCCATGGACCTGACACAGATAATCCAGGGCCCAACTCATGTAGGAGGACACATGCTCGATTTGATTTTCCTATCTGGACAGTGGTTAGATGATCTGGGTGGGGGCTCTCCAATTGTTACGCCCCTGTCATGGACAGATCATCATCTCCTGCGGCTGACCTTCCGCTTTGCCACTCCCTGTCGTGGGGTTACTGAACCAATGAAATGGTACCGCCCTAGGCGGCTTATGGACCCTGGGCGGTTCCAAACAGCCCTTGGCCCCCCACCTGCCTCCTTTGCTCATAGCTCGGCCAGTGCCATGGTGGAAGCCTGGGAAAAGGCAGCCACAGAAGCACTCGACTGAGTTGTACCCATGCGGCCCCTGACCCGTTGCAGATCCCAGTGGGCTCCATGGTTTTCTACGGAGCTCCGGGAGATGAAACGGCAGAGACGGGGCCTAGAGAGCTGTTGGAGATCCAGCCGATCCGAATCCGACCGATCGCGACTAAGGTCCTTTACGAGGTCTTATCTCGCGGCGCTAAGGAGGGCAAGGTCTAATTACTTTGCTGCCCTTATCGCGTCCGCAGATAATCGCCCGACCGCCCTGTTTAGGGTGACCCGCTCCCTCCTTAATCTAGAGGTGAAGGAGGATCCCTTGCAGGGTTGTGCTGAGGAATTTAGCCAACATCTGCTGGACAAAATTGCTCGGATCCGGACCAGTCTGGATTCCAACTGGGCAGAGTCTGACGATGAGAACATGGACAGTCTTGTTGATGTTATCTGGGAAGAGTTCGATCCTGTGACTCTGGACGAGGTAGAAAGGATCATGAGGAAGCTAAGCTCCACTACATCCTTATTGGACCCGTGCCCCTCCTGGCTGGTTTATTCGGCTCGGGATGGGACACGAGGCTGGATCCATGCAGTGGTAACTGCTTCATTGAAAGAGGGCAGTTTCCCCGCAGCCTTGAAAGAAGCGGTGGTGAGACCCCTCCTCAAAAAGCCTTCCCTGAACCCAGCTGTTTTAAACAACTTTCGCCCGGTCTCCAACCTTCGCTTTCTTGCGAAGGTTGTTGAGAGCGTAGTGGCGCATCAGCTTCCTCTGTTCCTAGAAGATACTGATTATCTAGACCCGTACCAATCGGGTTTCAGGCCCGGACACAGCACGGAGACGGCATTGGTCGCTCTGATGAATGATCTCTGGCGGGCTCGGGACAGGGGTCATTCCTCTGTCCTGGTCCTATTAGACCTCTCTGCGGCTTTTGATACCATCGACCATGGTATCTTACTTCGGCGTCTCAGGAGATTGGGAGTGGGAGGCACTGTTCTTCAGTGGTTCTCCTCCTACCTTCTGGAACGTTCACAGTGGGTGTTGGCGGGTGACCAGAGATCGACCCCGAGGCCTCTCATTTATGGAGTTCCTCAGGGGTCGGTCCTCTCACCTCTCCTGTTTAACATCTATATGAAGCCGCTAGGTGAGATCATCCGTGGTTTTGGAGTGGGTTATCATCAGTATGCTGATGACACCCAGCTTTTCATCTCGACCCCAAACCACATCAGTGATGCCCTTGACGTGATGTCCCGTTGCCTGGAAGCGGTCCGGGAATGGATGGGGAGGAACAGGCTTCAACTCAACCCGGACAAGACTGAATGGCTGTACATACCGGCATGTCAGGATATTCAGAGTATTCCATCCCTTAATATTGGGGGCGAGTTACTGCCCCCCGTAGATAGGGCTCGCAACCTGGGTGTCCTCCTAGATTCACAGCTCTCCTTAGAAGATCACATAGGAGCTGTGACTAGGGGGGCTTTCACTCAGGTTCGTCTGGTGCGCCAGCTACGACCCTATCTGGACCTGGATGCCTTACGTACAGTCACCCATGCACTTGTGACCTCTCGTCTTGACTACTGCAACGCTCTTTACATGGGGCTGCCCTTGAGAATCACTCGGAAGCTTCAGCTGGTACAGAGTGCAGCTGCACGGACGCTTTTGGGGGCTCCCCGATACGCCCATATTACACCACTGCTTCGTGAGCTGCACTGGCTTCCAGTTGCCTTCCGGGTGAAATTCAAGGTGCTAGTGATGACATACAAAGCCCTACATGGCATGGGTCCGGATTACCTACGGGAGCACCTACTGCCATCGTCAACACCCCTCCGTCCTGTGTGCTCCCACAGAGAGGGCCTCCTCAGGGTGCCACCGGTCAGAGAATGCCGGCTGGTGACCCCCAGGGGGAGAGCATTCTCGGTGGGTGCGCCAATCCTCTGGAACCGCTTACCAGCCGAAATCCGGATGGCCCCCGACCTTCGCACCTTTCGGCGAGATTTACAAACCTATCTATTCCAGCAAGATTTGGGGTTTTATTTGTAGATCTGGGGTTTTATTTGTTTTATTGTTGGTTTATTGTATACTTACTTTGCTCTGTACACCGCCCTGAGTCCTCCGGGAGAAGGGCGGTATATAAAACGAATAAATAAATAAATAAATAAATAGCCAAGGCTGGCTGGACGCTATAATTCTAAGTGGGTTGTCTGATATAATCTAAAGAAAATCTAAAGGACACCGCCCCGAGTCCTTCGGGAGAGGGGCGGTATATAAATCCAAATAATAAATAAATAAATAAATAAATAAATAAATAAATAAATAAATAAATAAATAAAATGCTCATTTTGAAAAAGCATGTTCCTATGGCTGTCCATGAAACCAACATACGAGGTCACTGAGGAGAGAATAAACAGGAAGGAAAAGGAATAGAGGTCTTTCTCTGATTTTCCAACCAGAAAATTATCAAAGAACTACCATTTCTCAGAACTGTACATAGAATTTATAATAAGACGTTCTAGCGTTTTTGCTATGTTTTGAGAATTGTGTACCATTTTAAAATCCCTTGATCCAATACTCTTTTGTTGAAATAATATATTGCCTCATTACCAAGCTATCCTGCAGGAACTTCCAGATTCTCACATTTCTGGTACATTTCTATTCCTTTCATCATTCACCAATCTCATAATAACCCTTATTTAAGGCACTTTAGTAGAGCAAGGCTCAGAACAGCTAATATCCACCAATCCAATAACAAGTGTCAAACCATACAATGGTATAATATCAATTATATCAAATCAGCAAGTAGACATTTCCACAGAAAAAAAGAATAACTCAAGCAAACACTAGAGGTCCTCTGAAAAAGCCATGTTTCCACCATTTCTGGGAAACCTAATAAGGATGGAGATGGTTTGATCTTTGGGCCAATGCTGTTCCAGAAGAGTTGCAGTAGTAGAAAAATCTCTTCCCTATGAGCCCTAGTAGAAGTACTCTGCAGGAGTGTGAATCTGGAGGAAATTCTCTCTTCCAGATTTTATTCAGTGGATAAATACTAATGGAGAAGAGTTGAAGATATCCAGATCTGAGTTGTGAGCTCCATGTTAAGAACACACAAATCCTTTCCTACCCATTCTCCAACTCCCATCTCATAAGCAGACCAACACACTGCAGAGCACATCTAAAGTCATTTCCTCTATTTAATTATTCTTTTCTATTGATGTCACACAGACCTTTTCTTTATCTTTAAGCCTGCCATCCCAGGATGAGTAATCATGCAACCTAAATTCAGAAGATGGTAGTTTAAGGGGACAGATCCAAATTTGGGATTATGAAAACCACCAAAATGGCTTAGACTTTGACACCATAAGCAACCGAGGAAAGTCTTTCAGTACATAAGTTACATATTAGCTTCAGTTAGCAGGCTACTGTAATTATTGGTGACTGTCAGCTGGCACATCTGGTGATGGCAGGATTGGGGACCAACCTCCAATAGAAGTGAGATTCCAAATGACAAGAATGCAAATGAAAGGTCTATGACAAATCTTATGTCTAATCAGTGGTATTTGGTTAATTATATTCCAATCAGTAAGCTTTGGTATCCCTAAACTCAAGTAATTGCATCTGAGGGTTTTTTTTCCCTTCTTCTTTCCTTTATAGGTCAATGTCAGATTTCTTTGTGGAGAGAATAAGAATTAAGCTATGGCTTAATTTGTATTTGGGGCTGTTTCAGTCTGCCATTTGATCTCTTTCTTGAATGCTCAGATAGAATAACATATCATAACATTAATCTTCCAAGGTTGTTTTAAGTATTTCTCTCATTAGTTATATGAGGTACTTAGACAGTGCCAGACAAATGCTACCGTATGTGGACACAGGTTAGCTCCTTTTAGGCGTGAAAAGATGGTTTGATTTTTTTTTTAAAAAAAAAACAGCAGCAGTTTCCAGACTGAAACACCAAGAACCGTCAAATGAGGTGGCATAACCAGGTTTTCGTGCAACTGAAAGCAGGATTCAATGAGAGAACCATAAGCAAATGATGAGTTTAATAATGTAATATGATTACTGGGCAGAGAAGTAAATGGCCTTTATGAGGTTTTGTGATTGGAGCGAGGCTGAGGCTGTCAGCTGGAGAGTCTCCGTTGTTTAATACACTGTAGGCCTTTGCCAAATCCTAGGAATCTGGAATAGGGAACTGGTGTCTGAGGTGCCAGTCTCTGTTATCACAGAGTGATTGACCTTTCTAAATGCATGAGAAGTCAAAGTCCTCTAATCATGTGTCAATACAAGCAAAGCTCTGAATCTCTCCCTGGGCTCAGGCAGTGTATCTTGGCTTCAGTCTTCTAATCCAGGAGATATGGTCTCAAATCTGCCTTTCCCCTGCCTGCCTCCCCTCCATACCAAGGCAATAATGCCAGTATTGACTTTCAACACAAGGTCAACTCAGGGGCATCCCCCTTCACTTTCTCTTGAGTCTTTTTCAAAGTAAAAAAAGTAACTTTGAGGCAACAGTGTCCAAGGATTCTGGGAATTTTACAGCACAGAGAAGGCAGAAGCAGAACGGATGAATGGAAGTGGCCCTGAATAGAAAACTGGTATTCAGGAGACAGTGCTAAAACATATATTTCCTTAAAACCTCTTTGGTCACTGACAATAGAAGATTAGCATTTGAAATTCAGTATGCTTCATTTTGATTTTCACAAAACTACTGCTTGCATTTTCTGAGCAAACCATCTGAGGTATTGTTCAGAAATGTGTAGTTTTCAGATTTAAACACTAATTTGCAATTATGCCACCAAACATGTAACCGGGACATCAATATAGCTGCCAAGGGTACAACTGATGATCCCCCCCGCCACAGCAGTTCATTTGGCTACATAGGAAAATAAGAGGTGGCAAGGCAAAATCCCGTGTTATGTTTAAGAATGTACTTGCATAAGCTTGCATCTCGGAATACATCCAGCAAACAACTGACACCATCAGAATGAATACTATGAAGTCACTGCTCGCTATTTCACTTTCTACTTGGTTATGGGAAAATGTAAATTCCTCATTTCATAAGGCTTTTTTCATTTCTGTGAATCCTGGAGAAGCCTGGATGGTGGTGAAGAGAAAAAAAAAGTAGATTGCTTTCCTGCTGCCATTTCAGAGGGCCCCCTTTTCACCAGCATCCACAGGGAAGATTACAGCATGTTACATAGCACTTAAAAAGGTAAAGGTAAAGGTTCCCCCGCACATGCGTGCTAGTCGTTTCCGATTCTAGGGGCCGGTGCTCATCTCCGTTTCAAAGCCGAAGAGCCAGCGCTTGTCCGAGGACGTCTCCGTGGTCATGTGGCCGGCATGACTAGACACCAAAGGCGCACGGAGCGCTGTTACCTTCCCACCGTAGTGGTCCCTATTTTTCTACTTGCATTTTGACGTGCTTTCGAACTGCTAGGTTGGCAGAAGCTGGGACGAGTAACAGGTGCTCACCCTGCTATGCGGCACTCGGGATTTGACCCGCCAAACTGCCGACCTTCTGATCGACAAGCTCAGCGTCCTAGCCCACTGAGCCACCGCATCCCTAACATAGCACTTACAGCAGCACAATTGAAGCCCACTCCTTTGTATGTGGGTGTGAGAGAGATGCCTGTACAAAAGGGGTGGGGCCTGGATGCTGCCACTGCAACCACCCCTCCCACCTGCTGTACTCCTGAAGACCACATAGCTCCCTTGATATCATATTGGAGCACTCAACGATTTGGGTGAATCTTATTTTTCTGTAAGATTGATAGATGTCAGAGCCATGGCTGAGGGTTAGTGCTTCCTTTCATTTCCTTTAGCTTGAGCAATAAAAGCTCAGACAGAAGAGACAGAACAAAAGAACAGCTTAGCTTCAGAACTTTTTTCATTCACCTCCCTCCTATAATCTTGAGAGGTAAGCCGTGAGCTTTTGACATGCTCAGGGCTATTTCTTGTCCATCAGAATCCACTCCCAACCATGTGGCATTCTAAGTCTCAGGCTGTTCTGGCTGAGACTTACCAATCACATTTTACCCCATTAGGACACCATAGCACCCAAAGTCTCTCCACAAGCAAATAATACCTCTTTTCTGCGTCCTTGTTTTCTTCTATGGAGCACCACTTTCAGGGAAGGATAAATCTTGATTTTGTCCATATACTCTACTATCCTGCTTCATTAGTTTTTGACAAGAAGCAGATGCAATGAAAGCAAAAAGGGAAAAGTTAACTTGTCTTTTTTATATTTATTTATTCCTGGGCATTAGAAAGATTAGATCTAGTATAATTTTCCTCTCAAGCTGGTCTGCTTATAATAAAGGACTAGTGCCATCCATATCCAATTGCTTGTGTGTTATTCAGCAATTTTCCTTAAGCAAGGAGTTTACAGTTAATTTTCATGCTGCTGTTTTCTGCATGTAGATCTCATGCATACAAAAAAAAGCAGATCAGAAATTAACTGGGGGAAAAAAATGATGCCTAGAGGAGAATACTGTTCTTTCCCCTAATAAGAATAGTAAATATTCTATTGATTTCCAAAAGGCTGATATTTAAACTGATTCATTTATTATTTCCACTCCTTTCTTTTCAGTAAATCTCTGCTCCAATCACTGAGCAATTGCATCAACTAAAACAATATTGGCTGAATTCAGCCTTTTCTATTTATACCAAATCAGATTAACAAATATTTTACTATTATTTGCACCATTCCTATCTATTTTAGAAGTGGTGATCAAAACCAAAGCAGTCAGCAGGTTTGATTTTAATTTACCTACCTTCAGCAATCTCAGTTCTCTCTGCCTATAGCACAGTTAAGGCAGAAATGATAAGATGCAACAGATTCCTTATCAGTTTTTGTCACATTTGAATGAGAATTAATGATCCCCAGTGTAAGACACACACAAAAAAATTCAAAACAAAATTACATACGTACATTTCTACATAATGGGCTATATTTTTATATGTAGAAAGAATTTGATATGGGTGGAGCTTCTTTTCACTTGCCATCTTAAATGATACAATCCAGGAAAATCTTGCCTGCTTGATTCTCTACAAACCTATCCTTCTGTTCTACACTATCAGTTCCTCTCTGAGTTACAGAGCTCAAGGTTTGTTTTTGTTTTTTTTTTTAAAAAACATATTAAATAAATACTGCTTGACAGTGGAAGAATGCCTTTATCATCCCACATTGCTTGCTGACTTCATATAAGCTTATACCTTCAGTCTTCACAGGAAGAAAGAAAGCTGTGATCTCTATATTCCAACACTTTATATTTACCTTATCTGTCACATAATTAATAGATGACAGCCGAAAGATCAAGGTGTCTATCAAAGAAACGGAGACAACTTCATACGAAACTTGCTCTTTTGAATCATTCTAGGACTCTATCAAAGTGTGTGTGATAATTTCATTTAAATCCTGGTTGTTCAGAATCTCTAATTTTTTAACTGGTACATACTACTATTTAACAAGCCGCATTTCAAAGGCATTCAAAGCCAGCCTAATTTGTATTACAGAATTACATTATAATCTGCAAGCAGCACATCAGAGTGATTTTTTAAAAAAAAAATAACATAGAGCTCACCATGAAGGCAATTTCAGATGTTTCTTAAACTACATTCATCATCATCACCATCATTTTAAAACAATTGTATTATATATTTAAAGCTTAGCTTTTTATGTAATCAAATTAGATATTAGAGGTTAAGTTCTGTGAGTATTTGAGGACCACCCGGAGGCTCCAACTGGTACAGAATGCAGCCACGAGAGTTGTGTTGGGAGTCTCCCGATACTCCCATGTCACACCTCTGCTCCGTGAGCTGCATTGGTTACCAGTTGTCTTCCGGGTGAGATTCAAGGTGCTAGTAATGGTGTTTAAAGCCCTACATGGCAGGGGTCCAGAGTACCTTAGGGAACACCTGCTGCCGGCGTCTACTTCCCTCCGCCCTGTGCGTTCCCACAGAGAGGGCCTCCTCAGGGTGCCACCGGTCAGAGAATGTCGACTGGTGGCCCCCAGGGGGAGATCCTTCTCTGTGGGCGCCCCAGAGCTATGGAACCAGTTACCGGTTGAGCTCCGGACGGCGCCCGATCTTCGCTCCTTTCGCCGCGATCTGAAAACATACTTGTTCGAGCAAGCCGGCCTGGCCTGAGGGGGGATTGGTGGGGTTTTTACTATTTTTATTGGGGGTTTTAGTATGTATTAACTGTATTTTTTAATTGGGCATGTATTTAATTACCTTTTATCTTTTGTAAATTTCTGTGTTTTATTCTTGCCCTGTACACCGCCCTGAGTCCTTCGGGAGAAGGGCGGTATAGAAATATTAATAAATTAAATTAAATTAAATTAAAATTAAATTGGAAGTGAGACTCCTTGATCCTGTCTTAAATATATTCAAAATCATCCTGAACCATGCCATTTCATGTTAGGTTAGTGTTTTTGGCTAATCAGAGAACAGCTTTGACTGTTATGGTACACTCAGACATCCTCTCCACACTGTTTAAATTCCAGAAAGACCAACAGGTTGAAAAGAGATACATAAAATATCTTTTATGTTGATTAACTACCTTGCAAGAAGAGAAGGAGGGAGGGAGGGAGGGAGTGAGGGAGCGAGGGAAGGAAGGAAGGAAGGAAGGAAGGAAGGAAGGAAGGAAGGAAGGAAGGAAGGAAGGAAGGAAGGAATTAGCAATTTCTCCTATGAATGTTACTATATGCAGAAGTTAGAACTGAAATAAAACTGCTTCTGGAAATTTTGTGAATATATCTGTGTCTTATATTGAGCTTCATTGGAGGTATGTGCAAACATTTCCCATCTATAAAAAAAACTAGGGATAGCTATCCACAATTTAGTGAGATTTGATTTCATTGTCTGAAAATAGATAACATTCATTTCTATTTTGTATTTAAAATGAAAACCTCAATACAGATTCTAGTAAAAAGTTTTTTTTACAATTTATTAAATATTTGTACTGTAGTAGTTAGATGACATACAGTAGTAAATAGCACTTCATCACAATATGTAGCTAGTGAGATTTTACTAAACAAAAATCTGATTTTTTTTAAAAAAATGGTAAATAGTAATTAGGAAAAGTTTAACCAATCACCTGTAATCTGGTCCTGACAGGACAATGCTTAACTATCTTTATTAAGTACCTTTTGTTATCAGAAATAAAAAAACTCTTTGGTTTCCTTAAGGATATTACATGTGTTCTTAATTTTTTATGGTACCAAATGTTAATACATTTAATAATATTTAGAAGGATGGTATTTTATTCTATTCTATGGTAATCTTGTTCAGTAATAACCATCTTTTATGCTTTGTGCCAAGACTTATTTTAATAACACAAAAAAGCCTACAGAAACTACACTGCAGAGACTGATGCTTCACACATACAAATATTTTGAAGATTATTAATTTTAACTGTTTAAGATCAAATGATCAACCTTTGTCCTTTCTGGCTTCTTCTGCCCAAGGATATATCCAGTCTATTCAAAATGCAGGGTCCTGGATTTCATTAGAGAGTCAGTTATCAAGAGTGAAAGTCATTTGCCCTCAGAAACAAGCAGTCTGTGCTCCTGTTTTGACATAAAATAATGAGAGGGAGAGAGTTTGGATCCCTTTTCTCGCCACAGTGTCCTCATTTGCTTCCCTATCCTTAGTGAAGGTTATATAGTTATTTTTTGAGCTCTTCCCATTTAGCTTTTGGTACCCTGCATGGTTCCTATGCCTTGCCAGAACAGAATAATGTTCTCTTTTCAAAATTTTATCCTCAGATCCAAGAAAATTGCTCCTCCCTGCCTGCACTGCTGGATATAATTTTTTGGGCTGGTTAAGTTGGACTGTGAGAAGTGCAAATGTATGGTAGCTTCAACCAAGACAGTGCTGTCCAAATGGGCTCGATTACCACTTCTACAATTTTCAGATAGCATGGAATGATGGGAATTGTGGTCTAATATATTTGGAGGGCATCAACTTTGGGAAAGCTGAAAAGAGACCTATACCAAGACGTCCGCGTTTAGAACAGAAAAGTGGCCAACAAGGTCAACAAACAATTTTCATATAGGGTAACTAAGTGGAAGGGACGCGGTGGCTCAGTGGGTTAGGACGCTGAGCTTGTCGATCAGAAGGTTGGCAGTTTGGTGGGTCGAATCCCAAGTGCCGCGTAACAGAGTGAGCGCCTGTTACTCGTCCCAGCTTCTGCCAACCTAGCAGTTCGAAAGCACGTAAAAATGCAAGTAGAAAAATAGGGACCACTGCGGTGGGAAGATAACAGCGTTCCGTGCGCCTTTGGCGTCTAGTCATGCCGGCCACATGACCACGGAAATGTCCTCGGACAAGCGCTGGCTCTTCGGCTTTGAAATGGAGATGAGCACCGGCCCCTAGAGTCGGAAACGACTAGCACGCATGTGCGGGGGAACCTTTACCTTTACCTTTAAGTGGAAGTTCCACACTGAGGGACAGTGTTTGTTTGAAAGCAACTATGGGACCCACACATTAGAGGAAGGAACTCTTATTTGTAAGAAGCTGAACTATATGAGGGTCTTTTACAAGAAATCTCAAGTTCCAGCTTCAACTATAATTTTAGCAAAATCAATCTATATGTAGACTTTAAAAATATAGCAAGGGGAGCTGGAATATACCATAAGTCCTCCCTAATTTTCCTTTCCAGAACCATTCTAATTCGTCAGTATATGAATACATAAAAAAATTAAGAAGATTCCTTGAGTGTGCTTCTTTATGTTCCTGTGATCAAAGTTATGGGGTCCACATGGTTATATGGAATGGATCATAAGAAACTGTATAAGAAGGAGTCAAAGTGTTAGATCACTTTGCCCATTACCTTTTACACTGAGTGGCCACAGTTTTCCAGGATTTCAGTTAATATTCAACCTGACATTTATATGGAGATGTAGATAATTGAACCAGGGACATTTTGCAGGCAAAGCATGTGTGATGCCACTGAACCATTTCTTTGGATCTGTAGTCTTATGAGAGAAGGAAAGGGAGGATGAGCTTGCCATGCCTAATGCTTTACTCTTCCAGCCTTCCAAAAGTTCATGATGACATACTATTAGTGATTTGGGGTCTAGTGGTTATAAAATTTGGCCTTGGCAAACTTTTTTTTCATTATTCATTTGCACAATTTCCCCTCAGTTAGGCACATTGGCACAATCTGGAAAGTTATTACAGGTTGCAAATAAGCACCGTGTGGTGTTTGGGTGTGCTTACTCAGAGGGTCATTCAGAAGCTGTTTTCAAGCCAATGGAGGCCTTCTGGGGTTATTAGATGTAAGACCAAAAATGAAACCACCATGTCAATAGAACAGGTTTCCCTATAGTTAATTGAGGGTTACATTTCCTTCTGTTCCTAGCTAGCATGAACAATTCTAGCAATCATGGTCTCAAGAGGGTGATATCTGGCTGATAAAGGCTATGAGACTTGATTTATTGCCCTACCTATTGTCCTGCATGTGAGCAAAAACAAATGTGATTGGTCATCACCAAGTGGACTAATTTAAGAGCTTCTAGAGGGATTTGGCTGCTCCCATCAGATATTACAGGACTTTTTCTTATCCAGAAAGACAATGGGTTGTGCTCTCAAAACTGTTCAAAAAGAAGCGAAGAGGCTGAGCTTTCCTGTTACTTTGTTCATCTTTATTCATGTCAAATATGCATGAGTGAGATTGGGATGACAAAGGTGTGTGACGTTTCTTTGCTGACACCTCTCATCTCTCTGTCTGTTGTTGCAGGTTGCTTGAATTTCAGTTGTGGGAACAATGGGTGCAGCCATGTTTGACATAAAGCAATGTTTATAAGGGCTTTAAAAAAACCCTTCATTTTGACAGAGATTGGTTTTGAGCATGGGCCAATAAAGCTCTGCTTGGGACAAAAGGAAGGAGACTGCTCTCTCTCTCTCTCTCTCTCTCTCTTTTTTTTTTTTACTTTTCATCTCAGGTTTTTTCACCTGTTTGAAAGTTCCTTCTGTATGTGTCATTTTAAGGCTGTTAGAAGTTAAACCTTTTGTTAAATTATTTAGAGCTTTTCAGACTGCCAATCCAAGCAGGATTAAAGCTGAATATATTTTTGTTTTTACTTTTTCCTGTCCTATAGTCTGCGCTTAACAAAATTTCAACATAACATACCCTGTTTCAAATTAATATCCACCACATAATTTTTCTTTCTCAAGTTCAAGACACATATAATTTGAAGAATTCCTCCAATTATAGAAGCAAATAATCCATCTCTTGCTTCAAAGCCAGTAAATATTATTTTACTTTCATTTCCCATATGTATTTAAGGATATTTTAGTCAAACCTGGTGTGCACACTTACCAAGGTGCACCTTTCCCTCTTACCACACATCTAAATGCATGTGCATCATTTGGAATACCAAGTGCCACCCATGAAACAAATTGAGCTGCAAGGACCTTAAAACAAGGATAGCTGTAGTAATATGGAGGCTGTGGAAAGAGCAGGAAGTGTCCAAAGTCATAAGGGGAGAAAGTAGAAGAATAGCAGTTGATGCTGACCAGGGCCTGAGGCAGAGGACTGGCTTTGCAAATAGCCAATAAGTGCCAGCTATGGGTGGAATGGATGTTCAAATGCAAAAGCTAGTGCAAACAAAGGTACAGTAAGGATGTAATAATAATAATAATAATAATAATAATAATAATAATAATAATAATAATAATAATAATAATAATAATAATAATAATAATAATAATAATAATAATAATAATATAAAGTTGGAAGGGACCTTGGAGGTCATCTAGTCCAACCCCCTGCTCAGGCAGGAAACCCTATACCATTTCAGGCAAATGGCTGTCCAGTCTCTTCTTAAAAACCTCCAGTGTTGGAGCATTCACCACCTCTAGAGGCAGGTTGTTCCACTGGTTAATTGTTCTAACTGTCAGGAAGTTTCTCCTTAGTTCTAGGTTGCTTCTCTCCTTGACTAGTTTCCATCCGTTGCTTCTTGTCCTGCTTTCAGGTGCTTTGGAGAATAGCTTGACTCCCTCTTCTTTGTGGTAGCCCCTGAGATATTGGAACACTGCTATCATGTCACCCCTCACCCTTCTCTTCATTAAACTACACATACCCAATTCCAGCAACCGTTCCCTATATGTTTTAGCCTCCAGCCCCCTAATCATCTTGGTTGCTCTTCTCTGTACCCTTTCTAGAGTCTCGACATCTTTTTTACATCGTGGTGACCAAAACTGGATGCAGTATTCCAGGTGTGGCCTTACCAAAGCATTGTAAAGTGGTATTAGTACTTCACTTGATCTTGATTCTATCCCTCTGTTAATGCAGCCTAGCACTGTGTTGGCTTTTTTGGCAGCTGCAGCACACTGCTGGCTCATATTGAAGTGATTGTCTACTAAGACTCCGAGATCCCTCTCACAGTTACTACTGTTGAGCAAGGTACCACCTATACTATACCTATGCATTTGATTTTTCCTGCCTAAATGTAGAACCTTACTTTTTTCACCATTGAATTTCATTTTGTTAGATAGTGCCCAGTGTTCAAGTCTGTCCAGATCCTTCTGTATCTTAAGCCTATCTTCTGGAGTATTGGCTATTCCTGCCAGCTTGGTGTCGTCTGCAAATTTGATGAGTTCCCCATCTATCCCCTCATCCAAATCATTAATGAAGATATTGAAGAGCACTGGGCCCAGAACAGAGCCCTGGGGCACCCCACTACACACTTCCTTCCATGTAGATGTCTTAAAGCATCCCTATTTGTGGAGTGTGGATGCCATGAAAGCAAAAAGGGCATGAATAGTTGTACATATAATCTACCATTTTAATGAAAAATTTGTATTGCAGTTAAATAGAATACAGGACAGAATTCAATGAATTATATGCATCTCAGACCTACTTACCATTCACTGAGTTTCATTCTGACCCACTCTCCATTAAACTGGTGTAAAAGATTTTTTGTACAATGGGAATTTTCAACTGAATTGTTTGTTCTCAGTTTGGATATCCCTTAAGGTGTGATAACTACAAAGCAAACTAGAATAACAGGAATGTAGGAACAGATGTTATTTGGATTCTTGGGCATGAAAAAGAATTCCAAGAATCCCCAATGCCCAATTATCTACATGATTATTCTTTTTTACTCCATGCATTATAAATCTACTTTGAGTAAAATAAACAAAATCAAGTCTGTACCTAATGTTCAGATTACGTAGATCAAAAGAGACATATTCACATACAGGCCATTGCTTTATCACCCAAAGCACAGAAAACATGACCAAATATACATGCATTCAAATGAAATCAATTAATCCTGTGCTAATGATCAAACTGCAATATGCACAGAGGACAATTATTCTTTTTTTATTTCTGTGTTACATTCTACAGCATTATAATGAGATATAGTAGCTGTATAATTTCAGAGTTCATGTATCATAAACAAGAAAACGGAGTTCTTGTTTTGCTTAATTTCTAGAAAAAGGGATTCTGGTAAACATTCTCTCTCTCTCTCTCTCTCTCTCTCTCTCTCCCACACACACACACACACACACACACACACACACACACACACTCCTTCCCATAATCTCTGATATGTAGAATTTGCATAGTAAAGGAAATTCACTTGGTACCTACATAGAGGCCCTTTCTTACCAGGCCTGAAAATAAATAGTAAATTAAATTCTGGCAGAAATTAAATCAATTCTTTGTCTAAAAGAACTTTGCAATGTTGGCATAATCTATTCTGACACATATTTTGAGTCAATGGAGAGAACCTTAGTTTCAGATTCTTGCCTGTCTCTGCTATGAAACTTAGTGGCCAGCCTTGTTTTCTCTCTGGGCAGACCCACACATTTAATGTCTTTCCATCCCATTCCAGAATCTGCATAATAGTATGCAACTCACAGGTTTGGTTGCTTTCATGAGTACTCCCTGTATACTCAGAACAGGTTGATATGAAGCTGCTGATAACTTACGTTCAGTACATACCAGACTAAAGGAAGCCGCTGATGTATCCCAACAGTACCACCTCACTATGTTCACTACTCTCTCAGACGGTTACTTCAGTAGCTCCAGGCACCATCATTTCTACATCTCTCCTTCCATATTTCTCTTGTATCTTTCTTACAAGGCTATTGTATAGCAACATCTACACAGCCTGGGGGAAAAATGATCACTTTTTCCTTTCTTCTTTGCATAGTTTACACATGAGCCTTCCTACAATCTCAGTTAACTAACTCATTACTAACAAGGATAGTTATAGTAGTAACATGGCACTATAGTAATAGCAACTATAGAACACATATAGAACACATATTTGTAAAAGCTTTTACAAATGTTTTCTAAGAATGCAATGCCCATAAATGTATGGATGATGTCTTCTGCTATATTTCTTTTAAGGATTATCCAATGACAAGTAGCCTCAGATTGCATTTGGGATAGGCAGAGATCTTTAACTCCCTACCCACCCACCCCGTATATCACTTTTAAGTTTACACAACAAATGCTTACCAAGGACTGCCGAGATTCTTAATATTGTTAATTTCCAAAATAAGAATCAGGAAAACAGAGACCTAAAGATGGAGAGGCCAAAAAAATAAAGAAATGGACAAAGTTGGAGAAAATACATTATCTTGCTGAAATGAAGTTCATTTCAATTTTTCTTTGCTTCTCCTTTGACTTTCACTGACAGAAAGAGGGGAAAGAGTTCCATCAGCCACAACCCACACAGTTCAAGGAATGGTGTAGTGCCATTTTCAAGTGATGAATGCAAACAATTCTGCTGTGCTGCATTTTAAAGAAATGTAATCAGAATCATTTTAGATATTGAAAGATAAGAGAAAATTCCAGGCTGCAGTATAAGTGATGGCATAGATAAAAATAAACAAAAAATAAAATAAAATAAAATAAAAATAAAACCAAGCTAAAGAAAAAAGCCAAAACCAACACCCAAGTGAATATGATTAAATTGTTTCCCATTTATCTAATCTCCATGCTCTTTTCAATGAAAGCATTTTATTTGAAGCTGTATTTGTAAATCTTTTCCAAACTCAGATAGCCTTGAGCCTCTTGCTTTATTGTATATTTTAGCACAGAGTCCACTGTAGATTTTACTGCCATTGTCCTTTCAAACCAATAAATAAAGGCAAAACAGTGTGCAGCCATCCAGTCTCCTGAAGTGTGATGAGGCTGTTCTATGGTCCTTGCATAGGCATGTCCCACTATAAAGTCAAGTGTTCAAAGTTACTTCTAAAGTGGCAAAACAAAGGGGTGGAAAATTAGATCAACAGCCTCCCTTTTCCCTGAGGGTTTTAAGTGGTTTACATGCAGATCTTCCTTCATTTAGCCCAAAGTGAAATTTCTGTGAGGTAGACTAGACTGAGAGAGAATGTGACTGGACCAAAAATCACCCTGTGAATTTCCATGGTTGAAGATAGACTTCAATTTGCATCTCCTCAGTTCTAGTCCAACATCTAAACTATTACGGGATGACATGTGTAGGGATCACCAAAGCCTTGGTTTAATTTCTGAGAATCCATCCGTTGTTCTCTAGTTCTGACAGGAAATATCTCTAGGAACACGATTTTTTAAAGGGAAATGGATGGCAGGAACAAAGAAAGTACTGACCACAGATCCAGCAAAAAATTTGCTCCCCTAGATGTTCAGGCATCCTTTTGTGTTCTTAATATATTGAGGTTGTGTGAATTTATAAAAATAGCATTGTGCTTATATGCTACAACTCTGTCTGTTTTTTTACATGAATCATGACATTGCCCACATGTGAAAATGTCAGCTCTGCAAGATGGACCAGATCAAGAAGCAGATACCATGTACACTAGATCTAAAACTACTTTTACTAGTAATTTTACTTATACAATAGCTACTATTAGTAGCCATAGTAACAGATTCATGCAAGTCTGAATCTGCCTTTCTTCCTTTCTTTTATCTTCTTTACACATTTCATAAGCCTTCTATCTTCATATGGACTTAACCCATGTTTGTTTGTTGCTTGGTTTTTGGATCTTCCCTCTCTCTGTCAAAGCTATCCTCTTTATTCTCTATATCAAGGGACAGAGCTTATGGTGGGATGGCATGATCCTGTTTTCATGATGTTTATGAAAGAAAGGGATCTTGAGAACACCTCTGCCCCTTGATATTGATGGGATTTTTGTCCAAATACTAATTGCCAATAATGGTCCAGAAATAACTTCTCAAATACTATATTTTATGATGTTCATTAACTAACATTAATACAGTATGATCATTAAAAAATCTATGCAACTAATTTATCCATCTGTCATATTACCTACAATTCAGCTTCCTCTTTTGAAGGAGCCTGGGGATTATCCCCAAAGCTGTGTAAAATGGCCTGTACTTCGGGGCTGAGAACCATACTATATGCTCTCATTTTTCTGACATACAGGGGTGCAATGGTTCAGTGGTTAAAGACACTGAGCTTATCAGCTGGATAACTAACAGCCTGGGTTCGAGACCTGGGTGCCACATGATGGAGTGAGCTCCTGTTCTTGCTCTACTTCGTGCTCACTGTTATGTATTGGGCTTGTGGTATCATCACCATGTGCATTGCTGGAGTGCTAATGGCTCCCCAGCTACCTAGACAGGCCGTCTCCGGTCCTGCAATTGGTCAGCCTAGGCGGCAAGTGCGGGTTTAATCCTATTGGCTGCTTCCATAGGGCTAGGCTATATATATTGTGGCCGGGTGTCGCTCAAGCTTAAGTACAGTTCCAGCGAGAATAAAGAATGAGTTTCTTTATACTCAGCCTTGTGTCTTCATTCCTGCTCATCAGAGCCCATGACTTAACAGTGGAGACGAAGGTGGAATCCTGCTTCACCATTTAAAAAAGGGCTGAAGTCAACGAGGGGTTGGCAATACACACTGGAGGGAAGAGGCAATTTTTCCCCCTCTCTAGGCCGGCTAGTAAAGCCACACTAGCAGCCGCATGCTCAGTGGATGCATTCCCTGAGCCTAAGAAGCAGGATCCAAGAATGCAGGAATCGAGGAAGATGCCGAAGGTCACCAAACTCAGAGAGTTCGATGTAAAACATCCAGAAGACTGGTCATCTTACCTCTCGCAAGTGGAGAAGTATTTACGAGCAAACCAAATTGCAGAGGAAGGCCTAAAAGCCACCACATTGCTATGTTTGTGTAGACCGGCAACTTTCAACCTAGCAGAAAACCTTTTCGTGCCAACGCCCATCGAAGCAGTATCGTTTGCAGATCTTAAGAAGAAGCTGATGGGGCATTTTCAACCCAAAATGTCGGAGATGGCGTGGCATTTTAAATTTGACAAAAGAGTGCAGCTACCCAGAGAGACAGCTTCAGAGTTTATGGCGGGCCTAAGGCAGGCCGCATGCCTTTGCAAGTTCTCAAATTTAGAGGAACGACTGAGAGACTGGCTCATCTGTGGCCTTCAAGACAGAACCCTTCAGCAGAGACTGTTTGCTAGACCCAACCTCACATTCTCTGAGGCACAGGACGAGGTCATGGCCGCCGAAGCCGCCAGAGGTGCAGTGCAAACAGTGCAGCCCACCAAATCTTCAAAAATTGAAGATTCTGTCCATCTCGAGGTCGCCAAATGCATCGGTGAATCATCAGAAAATGAAGAACCCGAAATCAACAAGCTCCAAAAACAACCAAACGCGCAAAACCACGGTAACCATCAACGAGAGAACAATTACAAGGTAGTTCTCTTACCTAGATGTAAGGGATGCGGAGGCAATCATCTTCGCGCCAATTGCAGATTTCGTTCGGCCATGTGTAGAGCTTGCAGAAGGACTGGACACATTGCGGTGGTTTGCAGAGCGCGCCAGAGACAGACCACCCAAGCACCAGTCTGAGGAACTGACTAGGAGAGGTACTGGGGTCCAGGGTCCAGTTAGTGTGGGGTTCTTCAGAAGCCGGAGAAGCATTTGCCGCACCAGGGCTCATCGCCCCCTCAAGCCTAAACTCAAGCTCGCAGTAGAGCTACAAGGAGTTCCTTGTAAAATGTAGTTGGACTCCGGCTCAGCAGTATCGATCATTTCGCAAGACACATTCAACTTTGTATGCAGGCACAGTAACAAGTGGGATAAACTAAGGCCCTCAGATATTATTTTAACAGATTTTCAGAATGCTCAGGTTAAAGTTAAGGGGGAAGCCACATTATCGGTAAAATTTAAAGGGTTTTGGGGGCACCTGGATGTAATAGTAGTAGAGGCCAAAGATCGAGTCTTATTGGACTTGATTGGTTTGATGCTTTAGGCATTCAAATTACAGGCATTAATTGAACATATTCTGAATCCAAGCCATTGTGTATTAATTAATCTCTTGATAAGACCTCCATGGTCTAGATAAGCAGATTTTCTTAACATTAACAGCTCTCTTCTTATAGTTGAACTCATGGAAAACACCTTTTATCATATAGAAATACCTTTATTGCATGTAGATTAAGATGACATTTGTACAGCATTTCCAAGATATTTCCAAGGTATCTCCAATGTCAGAAAATGGTAATATTCCCAGTGACTGCACATCTGCTGTTGTCACATGTTAGCTGAACAATAATGGAGGATGGGATTCTCTCCAGAGACAAAGGAGGAGGAAGTCCATCCCAGAAAAGGGAGGGAAAAGGAAATACATCATAGGGTAGGAGGGTCTGACTGCCCACATTGTAATTACTCCAAAACAGCCACGTGGTAGCAGCACACTCCCCGTCTGGTATTACATAATACCATCATATAAAATGATATAACGGTAGTTATACAAATGCAAATACACGTTTGTAGTTTGCTAGTTGTCATAAAACACCTGAGATATAGATAATAAACCTGAGATAGACATAAAACTTGAGAAATATAAAATAAACATGCATACATATGAGAAATATAAAATAAACATGCATACATATGAAGCATAAAACCTGAAAGATATAAAAATCAGCATGAGATATATGAGGTATAAAACCTGAGAAATATAAGAAATAACATGCATACATATTGCAATAATAAAAACTGCCATTTCAGGCTGAGGTTTTGCTTGTTGTGTTCAAGACCTGAAAGATATAAAAGAACATGCATATATATTGCAATAATAACAATTGCCATTTCAGGCCTCAATAGTCTGGATCAAGTTGAAGGCACTTTTCTTCTTGAAGTCAGGATTCAACAAGGAAAGGCGATGAGTTCAGTCTTCAAGGGCAAAAGCAGGACAAGTTCTGTGATGGTCTGATGAAAATTTTTGGTGCCCTTCGATTCTTGAGGTCGTTGGTCCTTAAACAGAACAAGGTCTCTAACTTGAAGATAGGGGGAAAGGTGAAATGTTGGTGACTGGAGCGTGACTTTGTTGCTCCCTGCCATGCTGCTCCCCGCCATAATTTGAAGCAGGGTTGGATACAGGTGGTTGCTGTGGATTGCCTGGAAGTGGATCAGGATGCGTAGCTGTATCGTGTTTGTCGTTATCGCATTCTGTGCACTTGACAAAGTCTTTACAATTTTTAGCAAAATGGCCATATGAAGCACAGCACCTGTAGCATATTCCAAGTTTTGAGGAACCTATTTCTGCTCTTGTATAATCATTGCTCTAAGCTGATGACATTTTCTAAGAGGGTGAGGCAGTTTGTGAATAGGACACTGATGATTGGAATCTTCATCCCCACCACCTGAATTGCTCCATTTAGGAGGAGATGGTACAGGAGGTGAAATGCTACCACCTGAATCACTCCATTGAGGAGGAGATGATACAGGAGGTGAGATGTCCATCTTTCTTGTAGACATAGCTCCACGTGAGTCTTTGTGTTGAGCTGCTGTGTTAACATACCTTGATGATGATGGTGCAGTAGGCACACTGGATTGAGGGTGGTTGAAACTGTGGTCGTTTCTTGTCCAGGTGTGTCTGCCAGTGAATCTTGATGATGATGATGGAGCAGGCACACTGGATTCGTCAATGTCAAAGCTGGGATCGTTTCTTCTCCAGGTTTTGTGGCTGATGAACCTGCAGAAATATGAGAATGCACCTTGCTCTTTCCATTCCTGTTGCAAGTCGTTTGGCAGTTTGCCACCACTGGATTGACACCATGGGCAGTGTCCAAGTAGTTTAGACCAGATAGGCGTGGGTCTGCCTTTGCCAATTCTATCTCCCTAAGGAGATCACTTAGTTCTTGGAGCTTGTGATTGTCGTTGTCGCCTAACTTTGGAAATTTTTGTAGTTTTTTGAATAATAATAATAATAATAATAATAATAATAATAATAATAATAATAATAATAATAATAATAATAATAATAATTTGATTTCTATACCGCCCTTCTCCCGAAGGACTCAGGGCGGTGAACAGGGCAATACACAATAAAAATCGAATACAAAAATTAAAAAAACCATTAAACATCATGCCCATAAAATCAATACATATTAAAGTTAAAACTAGTTTTAAAATCCCAACCCCATCCCGTCAGACCAGGCCAGCTTGTTCGAAAAAGAATGTTTTGAGATCGCGCCGGAAGGAGCGAAGGTCGGGGGCCATCCGGAGCTCAACTGGTAAGCGGTTCAAAAGGTCTGGCGTGCCCACAGAGAACGCTCTCCCCCTGGGGGTCACCAATCGGCATTCTTTGATCGGCAGCACCCTGAGGAGGCCCTCTCTGTGGGAGCGCACTGGACGGAGGGAAGTTGACGCCGGCCGCAGGTGTTGCCGTAGGTAATCCGGACCCATGCCATGAAGGGCTTTGTAAGTCATAACTAACACCTTGAACCTCACCCGGAGAGCAACCGGTAGCCAATGCAGCTCGCGGAGCAAAGGTGTAACATGGGAGTATCGGGAAACTCCCAAGACAACTCACGCGGCTGCATTCTGCACCAGTTGGAGTCTCCGGGTGGACCTCAAGGGCAGCCCCATGTAGAGAGCATTACAGTAGTCTAGACGAGAGATTAGAGATTAGAGATTTCACTAATGTTTCTGGGCTTCTGAAAGCTTGTTCAAGCCGTGCCCATGCTTCAGGGAGACCTGTGTCTGGTGAGTCAGCATGCACTGATCTCAGTCTTTTAACACAATCTACGGATCCTGGGCCCAGCCACTTTACGAGTAAATCAAGTTCCTCTCTGGTGGTAAGGTTGAGATCATCAACAACAGCTTTGAAAGTTGCTTTCCAGGATCTGTAGTTTTCTGGAGTGTCGTCAAATCTTGAGAGGTTTTTACTGTAGGCATGCAAGTTTATAGAAGCACTTTTTGACTGAGCTTTAGTTGCAGAGAATCATGCACACTTTAGAAACAGACAGAAGGAATTCAAATTACATTTTCTAACTGTTTTAAACTTGATTGTAGAAAAACAGGCATGCTTTAGATTGCAGATATAAGGAATTCCAATTACATTTCCTGCCTAAGCTTGATTGCAGAAACATCCACATATATGAATTGCAGGCACAAGGAATTAAAACACATTTTCTGACTATTCTGAATCCAAGCCATTGTGTATTAATTAATCTCTTGATAAGACCTCTATGGTCTAGATAAGCAGATTTCCTTAACATTAACAGCTCTCTTTAGATAGTTGAACTTGTGGAAAACACCTTTTATCATATAGAAATACCTTTATTGCATGTAGATTAAGATGACGTTTGTACAGAATTTCCAAGATATTTCCAAGGTATCTCCAAGGTCAGAAAATGGTAATATTCCCAACAACTGCAAATCTGCTGTTGTCACATGTTAGCTAAACAATAATGGAGGATGGGATTCTCTCCAGAGACAAAGGAGGAGGAAGTCCATTCCAGAAAAGGGAGGAAAAAGGAAATACATCATAGGGTAGGAGGGTCTGACTGCCCACATTGTAATTACTCCAAAACAGCCACGTGGTGGCAGCACAGGACGCAAACAGCAGACCTCATGACTGTTTGCGAGGAATACATGGATGTTTTTGAGTCAACCCTGGGGACTTACACTGGCCCACCAATTTCTTTTAAGTTAGATCCTAACATTGTGCCTATTAGAATTAAGCCTTGCAGGGTTCCTTTTGCCCTTAAGCACAAAATCGATTCCAAAATCGATAAGCTAGTAGAACAGGGCGTATTACAGCCTGTTGATGGGAGAGAGAGTGAAACTCCTATTGTCACCCCGCTGAAGTCCAACGGAGAAGTTCGCATTTGCGCAGATTATAAGTGCACATTGAATAAGGCCCTAAATCAACATGCTTACCTGGTTCCTGTAGTCAGCCATTTTTTAGCCTCGTTGCAAGGGGGCACCATTTTTGCTAAACTTGATTTAGCACAGGCATATCAGCAATTGCCAGTTGATGAGGCTACAGCTGCGGCTCAGACAATAGTAACTCACAGAGGGGCATTCAAAGTCAAGCGCTTACAGTTTGGAGTCAGTGTTGCACCAGGTATTTTCCAAGGGATTATGGAACATACACTTAAGGGTATTCATGGAGTCTGCCCCTATTTTGATGATGTTCTCATTGCCAGAGAATCCCCAGAAGTGTTGGCCAATAGGCTTAGGGTTGTCTTGCAGAGGCTCCATGATGCAGGCCTCAAATTGAAGAAAAACAAATGTAGTATTGGGGTCTCCTCAACAGAATTCTTGGGGTTCCGTATCAATGGAATTCACCCCACTGATTCAAAAGTGAAGGCCATCAAATTGGCTCCAAGGCCAAATTCAAAGGGAGAGCTGCAGGCATTTCTGGGCCTCCTAAATTTAAATCACACATTCCTACCTCATAAGGCTGCGATTGCAGAGCCCCTCCACAGGCTGCTTGATAAAAAAGCCCCTTGGAAATGGACTAACTTGCATGAAAAAAGTTTCCAGGATCTGAAAGCCCTTCTTTCAGAAAAGTCAACAATAACTCATTACATTGAATCTAAATCTGTATGTCTTGCATGTGATGCATCTCCCTATGGAGTGGGGGACGTTTTAAGCCACATAGAGAAAAATGGGAAACAGGTTCCTATTGTGTTTTATTCTAGGACTTTATCTTCTGCTGAATGCAATTATGCACAGATAGATAAAGAAGCCTTGGCCATAGTGGCTGGAGTCAAGAAATTTCATGATTATTTATATGGCAGGGATTTTACTGTCTACACTGATCACAAACCTCTTTTGGGGTTGTTCACAACAGACAAACAAACTCCCTACATACTTTCCCCCAGAATGCTGAGATGGTCTATATTTTTGTCTGTATATAATTTTAAGTTAATCCATAAACCAGGGAAGGAAATGGGCCATGTGGATGGCCTCAGCAGACTACCACTGCCACTAATGGATCCTGACCCTGCTCCTGCTGCTAAAATATTGTCCATTCAGGATTTACCTGAGTTTCCCCTCCATGCAGGTGATATTGCTGCTGAAACTGCCACAGATAAAATTCTGAGCAGAGTGTTCTCATGGGTATACACGGGTTGGTTGGAAAAAAGCCCTGGCTCTGAATTTCAAAGTTATTTTGTCAGGAGGCATGAGTTGTCTGCACACAAGGGCTGCATATTATGGGGCAACAGAGTGATAATTCCCACTTCATTGAGGGACAGAGTTTTGCACTCTTTACATGAAGGCCATCCAGGCATTGTACGAATGAAAGCCTTAGCTAGAAGCTACCTTTGGTGGCCTGGCCTGGATAAGGCTGTAGAGGATCAAGTTCATGGTTGCTATACATGCCAGCAATCTAGGCCTGAAATGCCTCAGGTCCCAGTTCACAGGTGGGAAGAAACGCATACCCCCTGGTCCCAGGTTCACATAGATTATACTGGGCCTTTCCAAGAACAGCTTTTCCTGATAGTTGTGGATAGCCACTCAAAATGGCTGGAAGTAGTTCCAGTTCCTAATATGACTACTGCTGGACGATCCAGGTGCTGAGAAAACTCTTTGCAACACATGGGTTGCCTGACATTTTAGTCTCTGATAATGGGGCTCAATTCACTGCTGCTGAGTTTCAGTTTTTTCTGAGGGCTAACCTCATCAGACATGCAACGTCTGCACCGTTTCATCCTTCTTCGAATGGACAAGCCGAACGCATGGTGAGGACAACAAAGGAGGCACTCAGGCGTATTATCACCAGTGACTGGCATCACAGACTGGCAGATTTTTTCCTCTGTCAGCATTCTACCCCCTGCACTGCTACAGGTAAAAGTCCTGCTGAACTACATTGGGGAAGACATTTAACTACTAAACTGGACAGGTTGCATCCAGACAGAGTGGCATCAGAAGCCTCTCAACCAAAACCCCCAAGGGGGCTGCAAATGGGCGATTTGGTTTGGGCCAGAAACTATGGGCCAGGGAATTTCTGGGTTCCTGGTCAAGTAACCAAAGCATCCAGACCCCTGTCTTATGAAGTGACTGGTCAGAAGACACATTGACCAGCTAAGAAAGTGGTTTCCAGAATGGTCACTAAGTGAGGACAGTGGCATAAGTCCCGCCTGAGGTCCTCAAACTGGTACCCAAGCCAACCCACACCAGAACCACCAGGGTTTCACCTTCTCAGCAGTAGTTGATTCCGAGGAAGAACCAGAAACATGGGACCCCTGACCAGGCGAGCGAGTCGAATCTCAGCAACTGCTGTGCCTACTCTGCAGAACAGACTGACTCTTGGGTGGGCCAACCTGGTAAGGCCAGCCAGAGCATTTTAATCCCCCTGGACAATGGAGCACAAGGGGACATGGGTCTACCCAGCCCACAGGGTAAGCTGGTAGACCCCAAAGTGAGGGGAACCCTGAGGTGTTCCTCCAGGCAACACAAACCTCCGGCATATCTCTCAGATTTTATTGTAAAATAAAGTGATGTATAATGTACCACTACCTACAGAAATCGGGGCATTGTGAAGCATGTTCATTGAGACATTGTTTAATCTCATTGTAGTCCTCACTGCATTGGCAAGCCATTGAGACATTGTTTAATCTCATTGTAATTCTTACTGCATTAGCCAGCAATTTAGCCGTTGTTTAATCTTATTGTAGCCTACTACAATGGCACGTCTGTAAAGGTCGTGTAATGTCATTCTAGCCACCTTCAACTTAAAAGAATTATTACTTATTATTTTGTATTTTTTGTTATTATGTATTTTGGTTCTTGGAGTGATTCTTAAGTCTTGACTGTGGTCAAACTTATTAAGGGGATTATAGTCTGATCTTAGAAGGGAGGGGTGTTATGTATTGGGCTTGTGGTATCATCACCATGTGCATTGCTGGAGTGCTAACGGCTCCCCAGCTACCTAGACAGGCTGTCTCCGGTCCTGCAATTGGTCAGCCCAGGCGGCAAGTGCGGGTTTAATCCTATTGGCTGCTTTCGTAGGGCTAGGCTATATATATTGTGGCCGGGTGCAGCTCAAGCTCAAGTACAGTTCCAGCGAGAATAAAGAATGAGTTTCTCTATACTCAGTCATGTGTCTTCATTCCTGCTCATCAGAGGCCACGACCTAACACTCACCTAGCAGCTTGAAAGCATGTAAATGCAAGTAGATAAATAAGTACCCTTTTGATGGGAAGAGAAGAACGTTCTGTGCACCTCAGTGTATAGTCATGCTGACCACGAAAGTGTCCTCAGACAACACTGGGTCCCTTGGCTAAGAAATGGAGATGAACACTACCCTCTAGAGTCAGACATGACTGGACAAGAGAAACCTTTACCTTTACCTCCTGACATATGATTCTGACAATTACCTTCAACGGGGCTTCTTTCTGTGTTGCATAATAAGATCCCACTGTCAATCCATTTCTGTTCTGAACTGAGAGGAATGTGTTTACAGGAATGCAAGTCCTTCCCTGTTTACTTCAGTGCAAATTAAATTGCTCACCATCCTCTCTTTTTTTCCAGCCAGCCTTCACCTTCCTTTTCCTCTTCCAGCCTTTGTCAAGCCTTTATTAGTTCATTAAGTGTTTTGGAAGAATGGGGGGAAGGCATGATGTCTTTTTAATTTACTGCTTTCACATGGTACATTTGCCTAGCATAGGGCATGAAGATCGTGAACTGAAGAGTCTCACTGTGCTTGTGTGAACTAAGTAATTATTATCTTCAGGCTTGACTTGCTGTCTCATAATTTCAGTAGTGCCTAGTGTCATTTTCTCATAAGACTATCTACATATAAACAGAGGGCTCTGCGATGGAGGACCATGAGATCTGAATATGAATTATCTCTTTGTGAATTCTATCTTATGCATAAATTCATGGCTTTACCATTTGTGAGTTATCAGAGGATATTTCATGGATGGAAATTGTTCTCGTTATTCTATGTCTTAAATTATATTTTTCTTCCCCCTGTTGCAGCTTTCATTTGGGTATGTTTTGTTTTTCAATTTCATTCTAAACAGTTTATACTTAATGCATTATCCTGGTACCTTTGTGGGCTCTTAAAGGCAAAGGTTCTTTCACTTGTCCAACCTAATGGGGTAAAATTTTCACTAGGCACATTTTCTCTTTATTGGTATTTATGGAAATTCTGTGAATTTATTTCATCATTAAGAAAGCCATCCTTTTGCTTCCCAAGTTCCTAGTCTCTTGAAAGTCAAAGCAGCTATGATTGGAGATTATTTTAGACAGCACAGTATGAGAAAATAAAAGATAAACACGTTCATGGCATGGAAGTTTTGTTTACTGAAGATAGAGCAGCCAAATATTACAGAATATGCAGTGTACAGTAAATAGTAGAAATGATCCCATGTCCAAGATCAGCCATATTATCAGTTTACTACCATTTCTCTAGAGATTCTGCGTTGTGCTCTTACATAGCAATTCGTTTAACTCAGTGGTTCTCTTCTATCACTGTTCTTATAATGGAAAATAACAATAACAATGACTTCCAGAGTTCATTTTCTAAAATTAAGGTACAGAGATTACTACTATTTTCTAAAACATAAAAGAGTAAAATAATGGTAAGAAAAGATAAATGCATACGATCTATAAGGTGTATTCATACATAATGTAGCCTACATTTTAACTCAGCATACCAATGTGGCCTTTATCCCTTCAGATAGTGAGAAGAGTATGGCCACTGTAATAGATGGCTTTATAGAATCTTCCCCATGGAGGATGAGTTGGCTTTCTAAGTGCAAGAATTAAAAAAAGGAAGGACCTTAGCTCCCCATTTGCATTCTGAAAGGTACAGCCTTGGTTTATCATCAGCATGATTGTTACGTATTGGGCTTGTGGTACCACACCGCGTGCGTTGCTGGAGATCTAAGAGCTCCCCAGCAACCCAGACAGGCCGTCTCCGGTCCTGCAATTGATCAGCCCCTGGTGGCAAGCACGGGTTCAATCCTATTGGTTGCTTCCGTAGAGCTAGGCTATATAGTGTGGCCGGGTGCAGCCCAAGCTCAAGTACAGTTCCAGCAAGAATAAAAGAATGAGTTTCTCTGTACTCAGGCATGTGTCTTCATTCCTGCTCACCAGAGCCCACGACTTAACAATGATAATTTGGGCTCAGTGTCTGAGTTTATCCCACAAGCCAGTTAGACTCACTACCAGTTAGGCCTCACTACCTCCTTCAACATTGGAAAGAAGGACAGTAAACCTTTTTGAGATTGGTGAGGTATTTTCTTTTGCAGATTGGGAATCAAAATCTTACCATTTTCAGAAAGGAGAAAGCTTTCACAATAAGAGATGTCTTCATTCCCTTTACTTAACTCAAAAAAATCTTGATGCTACCTCAAGTGGTGGTAAAATTGCAAGTAGCAGCACATACTGCTCAGTTAGTATTGTTTTACAGAATGGCTGTGACACATATTGCTCTTGAGAGTGTCTTTGAACATTATTAGAAAAGTGGCAGGTCAATGAATGTTGCTACTGCTGCTGCTGTTAACATTGTTCTAGGGGGACTGTTGGTAAAAAAAAAAAAAGGAGAAGCCCCCCCCATTGGACACAAAGACAACCACATGAAGTGTCATGACATTTCCAGTCCATCCCTTTTATCACGTATTGTATGAAATACGAAGCAGAATTGCTTCTAATTTTACACAGCACCCAAACTTATAGATAAGAAAAATAAATGTGATGAAAGGTCTAATAAACTGAGGGAATGGCCCACAGATACAAACATTTTTAGAAAATGCTATTTGCAAAGCGGAAGAGGGAGCATTCATTACTACCAACATGAATTCAATTATCTTTTTTTTAAAAAAATATTGGCTGATTCACTGACTTTAACATCTACTCCATTGGATTGCTAAATGCACATGCACATCTGTATCACACAGCTTTATATTTATAATTTCTTCCAGGTGCATCTTCAGAATTAAACACACTGATATATTACTATCATGTTTCCTCCACTAATACACAGGGTCTAATTCTCTACTTAACTTCCATATGGAAATGGTCTGATTTGGAATCTTATCATATTGATATAATTAGTCTCATATGTTCTACTCATGTTTGATAAGGTAAAGTTTTTTTGTGTGTGGGGCTGTTTGTATGTTAAATACACATTTTGTATGGATAGCCATGCTTCAACTAGCTGTTTCCAAGGGTGGTTGATAAGTAAGCAAAACCTTTTACCCCACTTTTGATTTAAAATTGAGAAGGGCTGTCTATCAAATAAAACTGTTTTCTTGTAATAGAAAGAGGGACTTTAATTTGGGATTGTTGTCTTCATGTGTAGGAGATCCCATTGTTTTCTTTCAACATAATGCACCATGGAAAGCCAATGCTGTGGAGGGAGCATAGCTTCCTCTTATGTGCATAAACTTATAGTAGGGTTGGAGACTGTGGTTGCTGCTAACCACACCTCATCTGTGTGGATTTTCAAAGGCAAACAATATTCATACAGAGGGGTTGGGAAAGGGTATCAATCTGCAAGCATACAAGTGATCCCAGGAAGTTTTGAAAACTTCTGTGAATCAAATCTAAATAGTCTAGTGCCAATTCTCCCCCCACCCCCATTTGTAACCTTAGAATATTCTTGTGGGTTTGCCTATGGATGGATAAATCTTAGACACTGCTGTGTAAATTATCTTTGATATTATGGCCTAAAGATCACTGTGTAAGCTGGTATTTTCATTTATGAATGGTTCCCCAAAACAACAAATGTTAACCAGTGGCAGATACTGCTGAGGAGATGATCCTAACATTTTGGGGAAACCCATTCAACAAGATCCGATGCAATGCAATGATCCATAAAATATTGATTTTTAATGCACCTTTACTTTTTCCATGGGATAGATGTGACTCATCTGCAGCTGACTTTTTTTTTTTTGCTACAATGCCATCATTAAACACTTTGTAGAGTTCATACGAATGATCAATTTCACTGGGGGAAGAATGTTATACTGTATGTTGATATTGGAGAAAAATCAGCATTTTTCAGACAGGCTAATAAAAGAGGATCAAAAAATAAAGTAGGTAGCATAGGTAAGGTTTTAAAAAAAAGAGATTAGATTCTGTGCTTTTTTTTCCTGAGGGAACAGTCTGAGTTTAGATTAGTTTTACTTACTTTCCTATTAGTGGGATCATTTTTCATTTGCAAAAATAAGTGGAATTTACTATTCAATAGAACTAGTGAGACAGTTTAATGAAAAGGATTTTTTTTCTTATTTTTTCATTAAATGCTTCTATGATTTAAACAATCATAAATTTTCATATAGCTTTTTCTAGAATAAATAAAATAACCTATACTGGCTCCTATCAGAAATACATTTTATTTCATTATTTTTAATTAAGTATGCTCTTCATATTAAAACCTTTAGATAGGGGTCAAGCATAGTGTTATCTTTGGATTTTTTTTCTTTAAAATTAATCAGTAGGAGTTTATAAACCACTTTAAATGTTAAAAAATGTTCAAAAAGTTATTTCTAGGTCTAGAAAAATCACATGAAGGGTTTCAACTAGATCAAGAAACTTTCTTTCTGGTTGCCCCAGACTGAGATGCTTTGAAACATTTTTTAAAAGTTGAAATTTTAATCTTTTTTGCTGTTTGGCAATTCTGCAAAATTTTCTTTTAGCTCTACCTATGATTTTGATGCACTGAACTTTAAGCATCTGGGAAGTAAGTCTGTATATGAATATCTATTGATGTTGATTTTAAGTGCTCCTGCATGAATGCATTTGTGTTGCATTGTTTTACACATGTTGTTCATTCTTAAGTGTTTTTATACACACACACACACACACACACACACACACAACACCACAGAAAGATACTCTTCATACTTTTTTTTTAAAAAAATGTAGTGATCTAGAAACCCCATACAAAGAATAGTTAATATAGTTAAAGCGGCACTCAACAATTTAGCTATTCTGAACAATTATTATGCTGACATTTAATTCAACTCTGTCCCACTTTATTGAATTTCATTTTAGAACTCTGTCAGGACTGTCTTTAGAGACTGGATAGAATGGTCCTGCTCCCTGGCCTCTAGGTTTCCTTTTTCCTCTAATGTCATTTTCAGTATGTGTGGAGAATTAAGATGGCCAGAAGATGCAGAGGGGATCTGTGATTTGCTATTGTAAATAAGTAAGTAAGTAAGTAAGTAAGTAAGTAAGTAAGTAAGTAAGTAAGTAAGTAAGTAAGTAGATAGATTATAGATAGATAGATAGATAGATAGATAGATAGATAGATAGATAGATAGATAGATAGATAGATAGATAGATAAACAAAGCCTTGCCCAAAGGCCACAAAGATTGTGGAGCTGGTGCTGATAGGCTTTTAAAGGAGATTATTATATATATTGCTAACTAATTGTCTGGCAAATGTGTAGCCAAACTATCTTGCATTGCTGTATAATTATGAACAGGATGTTCTTGGGGAAAAAGAAAGCCTGAATTCACAATTATATATTAAGTCACTAAGGGGAGTTTTCCCTCCCTGAATTTTTTACCAGTGTGAAACTGTATCATGTTGTGGCTCCCATTCTCAGCACTGACTGCGATAAGATCAGAACCCATTTCAACTCTCTGAACTAATTGGAAACATCAAATCTTCTTTGCTCAAATTTAGTCATGCTTCATTTAAAAGTTAAAAGCAGCTCCTGGGAGAAAAGAAGCTCCATTATTCAAAACCTTTTTAGAAGCAGCATGGTTGAGCTGGAATGATTTAAATTCTTGTCACTAAGCTTTGTTTTAGGTCTTGAAAGAAAGAAAAAGAAAGAAAGAAAGAAAGAAAGAAAGAAAGAAAGAAAGAAAGAAAGAAAGAAAGAAAGAAAGAAAGAAAGAAAGAAAGAAAGAAAGAAAGAAAGAAAGAAAGAAAGAAAGAAAGAAAGCATTGGGGCAAGAATTAGACTTTTTCAATTGTCCAAGCCAATACTGTTACTATAAAAACATCATTATCACGTGAAACATTTCCATCAGCAAAACATATGGCTGGCCCCAAGATTATTTAGTGGAGCTAATATGATTTCCAGATATAGGATGTTTGGCATGATAACAAAAATTAAAAATACTAGCTCTGAAAAAAGGGTACATTTCTGCCAGCTGTCCACTACATATTCATAGAAAAGGGCCATCTGTTTATTATTCTGGGTGTATTAACTATAGTGATGCCAAAGGAGAGAGCTCAGTTGTGTGATCATATAAGCTCGGAAGGAAGTTCTTCTGTAACACCAGAAGAGACCGACTGCTGGGGCCTGCTCATCTGAATTCAATTTGCTTTTGCTCTGTCGAGGTGAAATCTGGCTAGGCGAATCCCCCTAGGTTGGATTGGCAGCAAATCAGTGCCTGCAAACTCACTTGGTGAGCACAAATTTGATCCCTTTCCAAAGCTGCAGAAAAGATTTGCCAAAGTTCTACTGTTGTAGTGGTGACAACATTCCACATTCTCAGCAGAGACCTCCAGACTATCCCTGAAATCACACGCAATGTGCCTGAGTGTGAAGCAGTGCGAGGCAGACCTTTTGTTTGCTTAACAATCACCAAATCAGCAGTAGTAAAGCCAAAGGGAAGAGGCCCTTATAGAGGCCCTGTCATCCAATTCAGCAAGCATATCTCCCCATCTATGCTCCCAAAGATCACTCAGATGGGAAGTCCTTAAACTCCAAACATATCAGCTAAACATATTATGGGCATTTGAATTGTGCATTTTTGCTACACTTTAACTGTGCTTTTAATTACATTTTAATTAGATTGTTGTGGTTTGTTAACTCCTTTGAGAATCTTCATTGAGGCTGGATGAGGAACAACAGGCTACAAATGAACCTTGGCAAGACAGAGTGGTTGTGGATACATGGAGCCTTGGGATCCATAGGTTTATTCCTTTTGGTTCTTGATAGGGTGGCGCTACCCTACACAGATCCAATGTGCAACATGGGGGTACTTTTATACTCACAACTCCTGCTCAAAGAGCAGGCGGCAGTCGTGGCTAAGAGACTCCTTGCACAGCTTTGGATTGTGAGCCAACTGCATGCACCCTTTTCTGGATCTTGAGCATCTGTGCTCATTCCTGCATGTCCTGGTCATCTTCCATTTGGATTATTGTGATGCTTCCTATGTGAGACTGTCCTTGAAGACTACTCAGAATTGATCCAGAATGCAGCAGTGCAGCCAGTTTTGGAGGCCTTTTGTGACACATATAACAGTATTGTTATGCAAGCTGCACTGGCTGCCCATCAACTTCCAAGTCCAATTCAAGGTGTTGGTCATTATCTTCAAAGCCCTCTATGACATTGGTCTAGGACTCTAGGATATCTGAGGAGCCTTCTTACCCCAATGGGATTGACCCATGCCACTCATGCTGGCTGAAGAGATTTACTGCAGACCTCCAGGAATTGCAGCTGGTAAGGTTCAGGAGAAGAGGCTTTTCTGCCATGGTCCTGACCGTTTGGAACATTTGCTACAGGAGGTGAGATCTTTCCCCTCTCTCCTGACCATCAGGAAATGCCTTAAACATAGCTATGCTGGTTGTCATGGGGCCCTGAAGGAGACACTTTTGACCGGAAGTGGCTAATGCAGTAAGAGAAAAGCCACTGCTCCAAACCCATGGTTTTTTAGTTTGTTGTAATTACTTTTTTATATTTATATTCATATGTTTTATATTTATATTCATATGTTATATCATATTGTAAGCCACCCAGAGTCCCTCAAACCACAAGATGAGTGTCATATAAATTTAATAAATAATAACAATAATCCTACTTTGAGAACCTATCCTACTTTACACACCTTATGCCAAGACCTAGCTCTCTGGTGAAGGCTTTAGTGCTGGGAAAGGTGGAAGGAAAAAGAAGAAAAGGATGAACACCCACAAACTGAACTGGGTCAGTTATAATAGTGATAGGGATACTTGGGAAGAGCTGAAGGACCAGGTTAGGAACAGATCATCATGGAGAAAATCTATCTATGTGGTCACTAAGTGTTGACAGTGACTTGAATTATCGAGAATCTTCCATTAATAGAAAGACTAATGAAGATCTCACAACTCACCCCAAATATAAATAAATTGGAGGCCTTAAATCTGTCATTTGCTACTGAATGTTCTTTGCTACAGCATAGTGAGGGTAAAATTATTCTCTTTTTTACATTCAATGAAAGAAAATTGTCCCATCTTAACTGTTCTTAGTTATCTACAGCTAGCAACATCTTGGGCTGACAGAATTTGTCAGGGTACACTAAGGGGTAGGGCTGGGAGAAAGATGGTTCTCCTTTCCTTGCAGGCATTTAAATAAGATTTCTTCTTGTTCCTGCTATTCAAACCAGAAGGTGACCTATTTCTGGGGATTCGAGATCTGGTCTGAATTACAATAATCAGGAAATCTATTGGTCATCTCTGAAATGTTATGATCCACTTATGGTAATACTATATGTTTTGAACGATATTTACTTTGGCCCTGAGCTCAGAAGTCAAAGGAAGCCAAGGGATTGGCTTATTTGAGATCTTCTGCAGAAACAAACTGGACTTGGCCATCAACTCATCTACACAGTCACTCTTCATGCTTGAATAAGCATTTGAAGAGTAGAAAGAAATCTCATTAAAGTTTCCATTTGCTCCCTCAGTTCCTCTTTGGTCTCCTTTTCTTTTCTTTCCAAAACAAAACAAAACAAAACAAAACAAAACAAAACAAAACACAAAACAAAACAAAACACAAAACAAAACAAAACAAAACAAAACAAAACAAAAAAACAAAACAAACAAGTATTATGACAGTTATGGGTGAATCTCTTTCTAGTCCTGGGATACAGCATCACTTTGGGGTATATTTCCCACTCTTACTTTTAGTGGGCTAATTAATGCAGAGTCTCTTTGAATGATGCAATATACTTCTTCCTAGTTTTTTTCCCTCCCTCTGGGGCCAAGCTGACATTTATTTGAGACGTTATCAGTTATCCTTCTCAATATCTCTTGATGGTTTATATCTGCTATCTCTTCCATTCTTTCCCAGTCTCGCATCATTTATGTTATGGGGAGCAAGAGTTCAGCTTTAGAAATAATATCTCTATTTCCCCATACTTTTTATAACCTATGGCTTTTAGAGTGTACTTGTATACCCTATCTACTAGCAAGCCATATAATGTTTTCAATTATATTAATTCCATGTTTTCCCGAAAATACAAGGGCAATTTGGAAATAAACTCCCATTTGGTTATCAATGACAGACACTTGCAGATACAGCACTTTTATTATACACATTAGAAAACTGCAACACTACATTACTTTCCAACATAATCACCATTCAAATTGAGGCACTTGTCACAACATCTTACAAGGTTGAAATTCCTTAGTTCTAGTCGCTTGGTGCCAAATCTGGGGTATAGGGGGAAGGGATGATCAAAAACATCCCAAAGGAAATGCTTCAAAAGTTCTTGGGTGCATCTAGTGGTGTCTGGGCGAGCACACCACACCGGAACCAACACCACACTGGAGGTCGGCATGCCCTGATGCTTGTTATGGATGGCTTGTCTGAGTTTCATAGTAGACTTCTGAATTGATGGCCAAACCAAGCCACATGAAATTCACTAGCAGTACTCCTTTGGCATCTTCACATTTGGTGGGATTTTCTATGGCACCACTTCTGGTGTGGTGTTGGTTCATGATATTATGACAAGTGCCTCAATTTGAATGGCGATTATGTTGAAAAGTAATGTAATGTTGTAGTTTTCTAATGTGTATAATAAAATCCCTGTGACTGCAAGTATCTGTCATTGATAACCAAATGGATTGATTTCTGAACTGCCCTCATAAGACCGGGTCTTTATTTTTATTCCAAAAGATGCTATTTTCTGGTTAGATCTTATTTTGGGGGGAAATAAGGTACTAAATGTGTCTGTCTGGCTGACAATCTTAACCAGGGCTTATTTTGGGGGTAGGTATTACGAGCATCCTGAAAAGTCATGCTAGGACTTATTTTCTGGTTAAGTCTATTTTGGGGGGAAACAGGGTTGTATTAAGCATTGCTTCCTTTAAGAGGACATACTGTATTTCTGATGAAACTTTTTTTAATACTGGCAAATATGAATTCCCAGGAGTAGTAGCAACAAAGCTACGATGGCAATGAAGGTATTCAAAGAATCTTGTATAAGAGAAATGACACAGGTAGGAAAGTAAAAGACATGCAAGAGGGTTTAAACATGACTTCTTGTTCATGAATGATAGCATCTGCTGAAAATCTTTGGTTATGGATCCCTATCTTCCTTCAATAAATGCCTGAGATTTCTTCTGAACTTATCTAAGTGGTTCCAGCCCTTGCAATGAGTAGGGCCTGGCAGGCTTAACCCAGAATTATGAAATTTGAGAGTTAGTCATGTGGCATCTTGCTAACTTTTTAGTTCCCAGAGATAATAAGGCCCAGCATTTTGTTCATTATAGTAAATGGGGACATTAAGACTGACTATGTGCTATTCCCAGAATCCAGCTGTTGGGGAATGACTTGATCAAAGCTTCCAGTTCAATCTACAATTCCTTGTAACAAGTACTAACGGTAGAACTGGAATCCTTAAGAAACAAGAGTAGAAAAGTGGTCCGGCGAGACATACATCAAACAGTTGAGTTCTAGATTGTTTCTGGCCCAATTGGCATTCCCATTAGCAACCATACTGATTGGCTGCAGTGAAATGTCTCTTAGGTTTGAATCAGGGAAGTGATTTGTGCAGAGTCAGAAGTAGAATAAAGACACACATTGCTTTCTGCAATGCATATATAAAACTCTTATCCCTTCTTGCTTGAGGTAGGGCAGATGCAAAGAAATATGTTATCCCCACAGTTGCTGCCACATAAGATCTAAGAGAAGTATTCCCAAGAGACTTTGAAATGTCACAAAAGTTGTTAGGATTCTCTCTGATTATAGTGCAGGAGCTCTATGTCAGCTAATTGTTAGGCCTGTAGTTAGTTTTAGGAAGAATTTTCTGACCATTTACTTATGACATCAAATACGGATATGAGAATGAGACAAATCCAACAATTACTATAAAAGTTCATGAGGAGTAAAAATAGCACAATGTCCGTTATATGTAGACTGTTGCTGCACCTCATCTGGAAAGAATGTACATTAGTAGAAAGTTAAGTGCTTTGCAGTTCATAAAACTCTTGAACCTTCATTGGCAAAATTCCAGACTAATGTTGGCTACCCAAATGTGGTATCCTTCAGATATTGCAGTACAATAGTCAGAATTAATACAAATGTACTAATAGATTTATCCAGCATTAATTAGACCTGTTTGTTGTTTCAACTCTTATCCCTCCTAAATTTATTTTCCAAGGCCTCTGCAGTGTCTGTATTTGAATAGCAACTGGCTTTTTGCGTTCATTTATATAGAGGCCAATCTAACCATTGTTCAGTAGAGGAGTTTGAACTCTAAATCTGATGCTGCACTTGTTAAATGTGCAATGGATTTTAAAACTAGAGAACCTTCTTAAATAATAAACACCTCAGTTTTTTCCAAGAGGATCCCAATCTGGAGACAAGCAGATACTGCCTAGGAATTTGGAAATGCTCTTAAGGAAAAGTAGAGTACTTTTTAAAGAAAAATGAGAAATAATTGTTTTTTCCCCCTCAAGCCTGACTGTGTCTCTAAGTCTGCTTTATTCTGAATAAGTGCTAGCACAGTGATGGCAAAACTTTTAGAGACCAAGTGCCCAAACTGCAACCCAAAACCCACTTATGTATTGCTGGGTGCTGGGTGGGCATGGCCCACTGGTTGGGCGTGGCCCATTGGGTGGGTATGGCCCATTTGGTGGGCATGGCTGCAGTGGTAACGGCAGACTGGGTGGGACTAAAAAGTTCAATCAATCAATTCCAAATTTCTGAGATCTTTTTTTTTCCTGTGAGAAGTTGAAATTGATTGATTGAGTGAACCTTTTTTTTTTTGCACATGGCAGTGGAGGCCTAAAGCAAAAAGGTTTTATAAAACCACACTGAAGGCCTAGGACTGGGGTGATGGCATGCGTGCCCACAGAGAGGGCTTTGCGTGCCACCTGTGGCACCCGTGCCATAGGTTTGCCACCACGGTGCTAGCACAAAGAGGATTGACTATGATACAGCTAAACTGCTTGTGTTCCTCAACATACATGCCAGATTATATCCTAGCACAATTTCTCCTCCAAAAAATTTATCTGGCAACAATGGGGGACAGGGTGACCAGAAGCTGTTGCTAAAATTTTTTCTTTATTCTTCCCTAAGAGTTTCAACATTAGTACAGAAGCCTCTAAGATGACGAGGAGCAGAATTCTAGAGGGGCCCCCAAACTCAATAAGAAGCAACTTGGAATACTTACATCTCAAGGTTCAACTGCAATCAGATTGAATCAAGTTCTTGATAGTTTGCCATGTCAATCATATCAATTCCTAGATGGGGAAATATGTAATGGAGATTTTGGAGTCAGGAAATCTTTTATTTAATAATATTTATATCTTTCTGGAAAGGTGCAACAGAGGCAAATTTCTAGTAGTTCCAGCCAGGAAAATAACTGGGCATATCCATGAAGTTTGCTGTGGTCCATGAATGTTCCTGCCGCAATACAGTAATTGCTTTGGGCCAGAGCTCTCATCAATTTCATTCATAGTCCCAATGATCTGGAAAGGCACAAACAAGAGAAATATGATTTAATCAGCATTAATGAAAACTCTAGCACTGCTCTGCTTGCTGTGTTCACAGAAATATTACTCACATATACAAAGGGGAAAGAGGAATGCTCCCACCAATTTTAATATTTTTAAAAACAATATGTGGGTAGTAACTCCCTTACTTATATTAGCTCATATGAAAAGTCACCCTCTAGTAGCAATTGCTGAGTGTTAGTAGGACTGAATAAATAGTTGCAGAGAGAAAAATAATTAGATTCTTTGAACATTCCAATACTGAATCTCTGTCACTTACTTCTAAATATCACCCACCTTATCCCATATATATTGCCTGTTTTCAGCAGAAAGTTAACATTTCCATGGCTTTAGCTATTTTTGGAGGGGAAAATAATAGCAAATTCCATTTTAAAATATGATAATGAAACATCCTTGTGCACCGTTTCCTTTTCCTTTTCAAGTTCTTAGCAAACTACAGTGGTTATATATCAAACTCATTTTGACTTACAGCAGAGTTAAATAGCTCCTTGAGTATATGCCCTTTACTCCCCTGTTCTCATATTTGTAACTCTTTCAATTTCTTAATATCCCTCTTGTTTGACAGTACACTCTAACCTATGACACAAGGAAATCAATCAATAAACTTGCACGGCTCTTTGATCTCCAGGATTATGGGATCTCTCTTCATGCAAAGGGAAACGTCAGCATAAGCAAATAAAAAGACTTCAGCAGCAAGAGGGAGATTTTGAGACAAAACAGAAATTCCCCTTAACATGCATAGTGCTAAAACTACTGTTCCTTTGAGCTTATGCATAAGAAGGGCAACAGGAAGGACATACAAATTAAAGATGTATTTCTGGCGATTAACTGATATAGACATTTATTGGTCGGGATTACCTGTGATCTGTACACCCATAAACCTCTCTTGTTTTAATTTTCTTTTCTGAATATAACTATGTATTCCTGCAAGTCTAGATTTGGTATGCACGTTTCAGTCTTTACAATAAATAGATATAGGGAGCTAGGTACAGAATTGCAACCTAAGGTTGTGGTAAAAAAAACAACACAGCTTTTTATATCCATCCTTTACATCCAAGGGTATTTGGGGCAGTTCACATGATCATGCATTTATGCTAGACAGACAAGTCTAAGTTCAAAGAATTCAAACTCCCTTTGATCCACTAAGGTTCATAATCCCCAATCAATTCCAGGACTTTTAAAATGCACATTCATTTGTATTCCTCTTCTCTCAAACTCAGCTGATTTATCAACAGTATTTGCAGTTGAGTCTTGGTGAATGCTAGGAACACATTACTGATCATACAGGGGTCTTGGGGTTCTTGACTTAAATCCCCAAAATGTGATACTACATTCATTATTATTTTTTTTTCAAGAAGGAAGGAAGTCTCATCTAGTATGAATAGGGATAGGGAAGAATTTAAGTTTGGTCACATTTTTAAGAGGACCAAAACAAATTATATAAGATCAGAAGAATCATTTCATTGGGTTCACCTTTTATTTATTTATTTATTTATTTATTTATTTTTGGGACTTATATGCCGCCCTATCTCCCGAAGGACTCAGGGCGGCTAACAACAATAAAAACAACAATACAAAAGTTAAGAGAAATTAAATAAACAGGCCCAAAATAAATTAACTAAACAATTAAAAATTTTAAATATTTTAAAAACCCGTCATCAGTCCAGGTCAGCCTGATAAAAAAGGAAAGTTTTGAGGTCGCGGCGAAAGGACCGGAGATCCGGGGCTATCAGGAGCTCAAGGGGGAGTTGGTTCCACAGTGCTGGCACTCCCACAGAGAAGGCCCTCCCCCTGGGGGTTGCCAGCTGACATTGTCTACCCAATGGCACCCTGAGGAGGCCCTATCTGTGTGAACGCACTGGGCGATGGGAAGTCGTCCCTGGCAGCAGTTGGTCCTGCAAATATCCCGGGCCTAGGCCATGTAGGGCTTTAAAGGTAAGTACCAGCACCTTAAATCTCACCCAGAAGACAACCGGTAACCAATGCAGCACACGCAGGAGGGGTGTAATATGGGAGTATTGGGATGTTCCCATCACTACCCGCGCGGCCGCATTCTGCACTAGCTGGAGCCTCCGGGTGGTCTTCAAGGGCAGCCCCATGTAGAGAGCATTGCAGTAGTCTATCTGGGAGGTAACGAGTGCATGAGTGACCGTACGTAGGGCATCTTGGTCCAGATAGGGGCACAACTGGCGCACCAGGCAAACCTGGGCAAATGCCCCCCTGGCCACGACTCCAATATGATCTTCAAAACTGAGTCGTGAGTCCAGGAGGACACCTAAATTGCGTGCCCTATCAACGGGAGGTAACACCTCTCCTCCCATAACCAAAGATGGAACTTCTTAGATAAGTCGAGATGCCGGTACGTAAAGCCACTCAGTCTTGGCCGGGTTGAGCTGGAGCCTGTTCTTCCCCATCCAAATCCGTACCGCTTCCAGGCAACGGGACATCACATCGAGGGCATCATTGGGTTGGTTCGGGGTGGAGATAAAAAGCTGGGTATCATCAGCATATTGATGATACCTCACCCCGAAACCATGGATGATCTCACCCAGCGGCTTCATATAGATGTTGAACAGGAGGGGCGAGAGTACCGACCCCTGAGGCACCCCACATCTAAGGGGCCTAGGGGTTGACCTCTGCCCTCCTGCCAACACCGTCTGTGAACGGCCTGAGAGGTAGGAGGAGAATCACCGCAAAACGGTGCCTCCCACTCCCAACCCCTCAAGACATCACAGCAAGATACCATGGTCGATGGTATCAAAAGCCGCTGAGAGGTCTAAAAGGACCAGGACAGAGGAATAACCCCTGTCTCGGGTCCGCCAGAGATCATCCACCAGCACGACCAATGCCGTCTCCGTGCTGTATCCAAATCATGTGATGCAGTTTTCTATTCAAATATTCATAAAAGAGCATCTTTTTTTTAAAAAAAACCCAAAACAAAACAGCTATGCGGAAACATGCATACATTACATAAAATTATGTTAAAATGTGTAGATTTAGACAATTAGTCTGCAATTGAATGGTGATGATCAGATTAAGCTTTTTGAATAGAAACATATCTCCATGCTATACTTTGAATCTAAATTGTACTGTAGACATGGTGCATGATATAATTTATGGCATAATTTTCATATAATAAATTACCTTTTTAAAGCAGAACATCTACTAAAAAAAGCTTCTTGTTTTTTCTTGTGCCAGATAGAATGCATATTTACTTTTAACAAAAATAAGGCACACTTAAATAGGTGACATCTTTTGTAGCATAATGAAACAAAATAAGCCTTTCTTGAATTTCTGCCCACTTTTGCAACATTTATTTGCTGTCAGGTTAAAAAAAAAGGCAACTGTACCCACCAAGCAGAATGAAGATGCTTTCCTATGTGATTCAGTTGAACAAAATAACTCTAGTAAGAGAACCAACCATTAAGGAACTCCAGTCAGAGGGCAAGTAATAAGTGACAAGATAGAGGTAAGCCAAAGGAAAATAACTTCTCAGTGAAAAAAAGGATGCAATGCTGAGAAGAAAAAGAAAATGAGAATTTGAAGAGAGAGAGAGAGAGACAGACAGACAGACAGACAGACAGAGACAGAGACAGAGTGGCAGACAGACAGACAGTGTGACAGACAGACAGAGACAGAGAGAGAATATGGATCTTGCTGCTATCTCTGCTGTATCCACCAGCTTCAAGGGAAATTCAGAAAGAATAAGAACTTGTCACCAATACTCTTGGGCAACTTCAGTATAAGGTAATGTCCTTCGGATTTATCTGTATGTATGTATAGGTATATGTACTTTAAAAGACCGTGTATACATACTGTATAGCACAATGATTTTGTTCCTTCAAGTTAGTCTCGTCTTCTTAGTGGCATCCAGTCCCTGCAGTTTTCTTGACAAGGTTTTTCTGAAGTGGTTTGCCATTACCTCCTTCCTAGGGGTGAGAGAGAAAGTGACTGGCCGAAGGTCACCCAGCTGGCTTTGTGTCCAAACAGCACTAGAATTCACAGACTCCAGATGTCTAGCCTGATGATGAATCCATTGCACCAAACTGGCTCTCATTTCTATAATACACGGAGTTATATAGTACCTGAAAATAATGCTAGCTATTGTTATCTTTTTTTCTGACAGTGCAATACTGAAAGCCACATTGTATTCAGTGAGATTTATTCTCAGGTAGGATTACAGGCAAGGGTCCCTGTAGACTGTTTAAAACTGTACAACCACAGGAATAAAGGAATGACATCATCCAGCCTTTGTGTAAAGTCTTTGATAACGTGCCTAAAATGATCCATCCAACTGTCTGAATGCAGATCTTGTAGCACAAAGTGCACATCGATCGAATCCTATTGCATCTTGTAAATTGCAGGTTACCCTTCTTTTTCCTAGTGTCTCTAATAAATTTCTGATAAGTGACCAAAATCTGTGTCTGGAAAAGCTTGGGGATGGGTAAGAGCCTCCAGGAAGGCAGGGTAATTGAGCTGTGTTATTGAAAAGTACAAGACATCAATCCCAAATCATTTATATGAAGCAAGTCAGTTATTGTATTTTTAATGCACATTCTTTTAATTGAATTGCTTTGCTCTGGCTTTGTTGCTTCATGAAGATAAGCCAGAAGAAGGGAGATACTTTGCTCTGGACCAATTTCTCTAATTGACAATAACCTGGTGGTCTTCAGGTTGGCAGACAAAAGGAATTGTTGCTTTGCTCATTCTTCACTTCTTTCATTTCTCACAGAAAACTAAAAAAAACGAAGTTGGGAAAAATGTCTCAGTTATTATGTTTTTATTTACGTAGAAACAACCGACGAAGCACCTCCTGTCTAAGACTGATGATATTTTTCTTAGTTTCATTTGTAAAGAGTCCCAACATGTCATTGCATTTTAATGCTACAGAGTATTTTCTTCTTCCTGTACAAGAAAGTATAAGAATGATAAAAAAATAAATCTGCTGTAGTTCAGTTTAGGTATTCATCTAAGCAATATTACAGAGACAAATTTGAGGCATACATATTTTAAATGTAATCCATTTAATTCTTGTGACATGATTACAGTTCATACCAAAAAGCAATCTTATTACATATTTTATTAATACTTAAGGTGCAAATACAAAATCTAATGATTTTACCAAAGCTGTAATCATAAGAACATAGTTAGTTTTGCATTCCAGCTTTGTAGCTCATTGAAATAAAATAATGAACTTCCATCAGCCTGCTAATATGCAATGTTCTATTTTTTATTTTTTACTTCTTCTATTAACTGGTTCTTAATACCTGAGAAATTTATTCAGCTGTTAATTGGTTAATGTTCATCATAATTCATGGAACTATTATGATGGCTGTAATAATTCTGTTATGATAACTTGTAGGCCTCTGGTAGAAAAATGACATATAGTTAAATAGTAATAGCGCTTAGACTTATATACTGCTTCACAATGCTTTACAGCCCTCTCTAAGTGGTTTACAAAGTCAGCATATTGCCCCCAACAATTTGGGTTCTCATTTTACTGACCTCAGAAGGATGGAAGGCTGAGTCAACCTTGAACCAGTGAGAATCAAACCTCTGAACTGCTGGCAGCTGTCAGTTAGCAGAAATAGCCTGCAGTACTTCATTCTAATCACTGTGCCACCACGGAAATGGAAATATGATATATACATTTGACCTCCCCAAATTTTGTCTAATGCAGTGTTTCTCAAACTTGGCAGTTTTAGGACTTCAGTCTAGTGAGTTGTGGACTTCAGCTCACTACTTAGACTGGATGACCTAGCAAAGAAACCAGAACTTGGCATTTAATAATATCTTACTGGCTCAAAAACAATTTATCTCCTTTAGAGGTCCTCCCCTTTTAATCTAAATGGTGCACAATTATAGCCAGGAAGCTGCTCCATTTAAACAAAGACTAGAATACAGTACTCTAAAAAAAATTTGTAGCTTCCTCAAGACTATATTGTCTATAATAAAACATGAAAATGTCACTTGCCTAATAATTATACCAGCTGGTCTATTCCAAATCTTTCTGGTCTTCCCTAGAGCACACTTCTGTACTTTTCCCTCTATAGTCATGAATGGGAGATGTGACGAGACACCCTTTTCACACACCAGATGACCTTGTGTCTTTGATGAAACTGAAATCTTAGAACTTGTCTTCCTTGGAGGTAGATTTTGCAAAACTTGTACTTCCAACTAATTCAGTCCTCAGTGGGTAGAGTGCCTGACCATTCAGACAAATAATATTTATGTTTTTTAAGATAAGCACTCTGAAATTATCTGTACAATAGCTAAAATAAAATTTGCTATGTTCAGACTCAACAACAGAGGTAGGTGGTTAATTTAATTGAGATTTTACTGCACAGAATTTTTAAATTGTATTTGGCTGTTTTAACATTTACAGCCTGCTCCTGAACTGTAACACATGTATGTCCATACAAGGTGGAACACAGAATTGAAGCTCATGGGGAAGCCAATGCATGTTCAAGCCACATTCCCCACAGCAGATAACCCTCCAACAGGAGCATGAACTATGGAATGCTTTCGTTCCTCACATTTTATCAGCCCCACTAGATAGACCTGACCAAGAAATCAACTTCACATGAAGGCTAAAACTACTTTCATTGGGACTGGTTATATTACCAGAATGTTGCAAGTCTCCTCCCTTTTCTTACAGACTTATGAATTAGGCTGGTGTTTGTCGGAGCCACTTTCAAATGCTGCCTGCCAGTTGTGGACTTAATTTTTCCTCATCACTTTGGTAATGAAGCTCATATATCTCTGTCAAGGTCATCTTCTTTACTCTCAACATACTCTCATAAATTGCAGATAACATCTATGGGTAACCCTAATCGTTCTTACTTCTCCAGCTGTTCATTATCCGAAACACATCCCATTTGTTATTCTCCATTTCTACTCATCCCACCAGGTCAAACCTTATACAGTTTTATTCTCTGGGGCTCTAAGATACCTCTTATACTGGAGTTTCTCAGGTTCCTTTCCCAAATCCCTGATTCTTCTGACTCTCACACAATATTTATTTATTTATTTTTGGGACTTATATGCCGCCCTATCTCCCGAAGGACTCAGGGCGGCTAACAACAATAAAAACAACAATACAAAAGTTAAAAGAAATTAAATAAACAGCCCCAATAAATAAGTTAAACTAAACAATTAAAAATTAAAAAAAAACATTTTAAAAAACCCTGTCATCAGTCCAGGTCAGCCTGATGAAAAAGGAAAGTTTTAAGGCTGTGGCGAAAGGACCGGAGATCCGGGGCCATCCGGAGCTCAAGGGGGAATTGGTTCCACAGGGCTGGCGCTCCCACAGAGAAGGCCCTCCCCCTGGGGGTCGCCAGCCGACATTGTCTAGCTGACGGCACCCTGAGGAGGCCCTCTCTGTGTGAGCGCACTGGGCGATGGGAAGTCATTCCCGGCAGCAGACGGTCCTGCAAATATCCCGGTCCTATCTGCTGGGCTCTCAATTTGTCTTTTTTCTTCTTTTCTTTCATTTAATTGTGGCCAATTCTGAGAGACTGTGTGGACAAGTCCCTTTCTTGGCAAGGTTTTTCAGAAATGGTTTACAATTGTCTCCTTCTTAGGGCTGAGAGAAAGTGACTTGTCCAAGATCACCCAGATGGCTTTATGGGACTAGAACTCACAGTCACCCAGTTTCTAGCCTGATGCCTTAACCACTACACCAAACTGACTTTCCAACCCATGCCCTATTGCATTCAAGCATTATCAAAACACTTCACTGTCAATTTTGTTCATATATGAGCATGTAGGAATGTCTCCCATTTGATTCAACCATAGACAGGAATACTGTGACTCTAACTAGCTTATATTATATCTTCTGATGAATGCCGACAAATGAAACATTCCAGTGTAAGCTGTATTACTGCTAAGGGAAAGAGGAATTTCTCTTCTATCCCATTTTTATATGTCAACTTTTCTCCATCACGCTTGGTTGTCAAAACATAAATTTTATATTTAATTTCTTTTATCAATAGTAGCCAGACATTAAAATATTTTTTTTATTACAGATGTTGAGGATGCAACATCCAGATTGGATTGATTAAACATGCATGCAAACAAAGGTCCCTTTTATTATTATGCTAATGCACATTATCCAACTTAATAACCTGTTTCCATGTATGTACTTAGACACAGTTATTGCAGTTCAATAAACCAATCAAGTAGCACATAGATGCAGTTTATGAGATTACTGTTCAGCATATCATTTCCAGTTCAATATCATCTTGCTGTAACTATCGGACCCTATTTAGCAAATCTTGCTCTTCTTTCTACAGCTTTTGGGAAATGTTATTCTATTTTTAGAAAAGTCCTGATTTTATTCCAAGTATGGGTATATTGAAGTCAGCTAATGTTCTCTGGCAGGGATTGGCAAAATGTGCTGGATGGTCTCAAGCAATGGCCAAGATACCTCCATACATATCCCCACAAACATCAACTGCTCACTATTGAAAATTTCAGAAGATCAATTATGGATGATGAAGAGGAAACTATCACTTGCTATGGTTGTTAGCTGCTTTATGGCTTTATTGTTTGACACATCAGGCCCTACTTTGTCAGCTTGCTTGTTTGTTTGCTGGTTTTATTTCTTTTAATGCACGTGCATACATACAGTACCATTTCTGATGGTGGCAAGAGGAAAAAAATGTCCTTATTTTTATTTCTGCAAGGCAATGAAAAATGGACAATCTTTTCCTGAGCAAAGCACCTGATAAAAACAAATAGCAGGCAAATGGATAAATTAAATTCTTTTCCCTCTGTAAACAGAGACAATGTCCCAGAATCAGACCTGGTGATGGAATCGTAGTGGGGAAAGCAATGCCCAATATTGTTCTCCTCTTCTCTGCCAGAGGAATTAGCCTTCTCTGCCAGAGGAATTAGGGACCAATTGCCTTCTGCTTTCAATTTTTTTACATAGAGTTTTACTTTCTTTCAGGATTATCTCCCATACCCTTCGTGAAAACTTTCAGTTTAACTTCCCCACACAATTTAGAAGGAAAATTGGATTTCTATTAGACAACCTTCCAACTGTGATAAGATCAGCAGGGGAAATCCTGGTTGTTGTCCCACTGGTGGATTCTGCTTATAGCGCAATTGCTAGGGGTAGGGGTATCCACAGAATAGCTGTTAAAGAAGTCAAGATAATGGCTGCAATTGTGTGGCTTCACCCGCATCTTTCCAATGTTTGACACTCTCCACCCCAGATGCCCTGGCCCAGGCCCAGGAGTAGGGACTTCTCACCTCCACTAACCCAATGTCCAATTTCTTATGGAATTTTCTTTGGAGGGAAGTATGGCTGAACCCTCTTTAAAGTGAAAAAAAGAAAGATGATGCGATTATGTTCTGATGAGCAGAATAATGATTGCTCCAGGACCAGGCTTCCTCTTCAATTGCTTTTTATTTTTTTAATAATGAATGTTGTCTTACTTCTTTTGTTTAGCATTTATTTTATATTTATGGTTTTTAATGGATTCTACTTAATATATTTTAAATTGCTTTTTATGTACATGATCTGGACTGAAAAGTAAAGGTAAAGGTTCCCCCACACATGTGTGCTAGTCGTTTCCGACTCTAGGGGCCGGTGCTCATCTCCGTTTCAAAGCCAAAGAGCCAGCGCTTGTCCGAGGATGTCTCCGTGGTCATGTGGCCGGCATGACTAGATGCTAAAGGCGCACGGAATGCTGTTACCTTCCCACCGCAGTGGTCCCTATTTTTCTACTTGCATTTTTACATGCTTTCGAACTGCTAGGTTTGCAGAAGCTGGGACGAGTAACAGGTGCTCACTCTGTTACGCGGCACTCAGGATTTGACCCGCCAAACTGCCAACCATCTGATTGACAAGCTCAGCATCCTAACCCACTGAGCCACTGCATCTCACTCTGGACTGATAATGGGATATAAAAATAAACAAATAAACAGGTGATGTCAGGTTGACTCTGTCCCCAAGAAAAACACCTGGGAAAGGGCTGTATCAAGGGCTTGGAGAGTTGCTGTCAATCAGAGCTGACAATATTACTGTAGGAGCAATCTAAGAAAGGCATGGAGTTGAGCCACAAAGTAGATAACATAATTTGATCATTTATGAAAGAGTAGCAGCAGCAGCAACAGTCTTCATGTACCAAATCTGTGCTGAAGCCATCACATTTGATCTCCCCTTAACAAAAGCTTTATAAGGTTGGCCACTGTCAATATCTGTTAGCACTGAAAGATACGCCTAATGCAGAGGGGCTTGATCAATAGGCACCAGGTACATCATTATAATGAACCCAGCTTTTCCTGTGTCATTCTCTTGGAATGAAGTCAGATGCATCAGTGCTCCTGCAATTTCATAATCATATGTAGAATTTGGAAAGGGGGGGAGGGAGACCCACCATGAATAGGAATATTCCCATCCCAGATGTTTACCCCTGCAAAGAACTGGAACAAGCGAAATGTCAAGAATGGCTCTTTGACAGATTTGCCTCTGGCAGGATAGTTGTTTCTATTGTCCTACCCTGTTCTCTTTTTTTTTCTTCTAGTTGTTTTCTTCTGTTGGTTTTGTCTGTTCCTCTGATACAGGTTTACAGATTACGCCAGATTAAAAACTGGGTTTCGCCAGTTCTGCTGCAACTGTTTCAAATGCAGACTGCTTTTTATTTTTTCTAAATAAAATAAAACCCACAGACAGATGATCTCCTCTGGATATATCTCAAAGCAATATGAGTGATACAAATGGGAAGCCTGTTCCGTCTCCATTCAAATACATACATCACAAGATACAACTTTATTCCTTTATCTCCTTTATAATTCAGTCATTTTTTATTAAAATTTTGTCAGCGTTTCTTTGTCACAGTACCTGCCAAGCATGCTCAAACAGTTGAGTCAAGGGGCTGAAAGGAGGGTGACAGAACAGAATTTTAATTAAGGCAAGTGAAATATCAAAGAATTGCTTCTCACTTTGATAGGTTTGCAGCATAGCAGCAAATACTACCCTATGTTTTAAACAGCAGTTTGGCTCACCTATAACAGTGTAGAAGAGCAATTTTGAATCTAGGAAAAATTGACTTCTCTTCTAAAAGCAGCTGGGATTTGGAGTGTGTTTCTAAATGATGATTTAAATAAACATGGTGCATTTTGTTTAAGGAAAACAATATTTCAATATGCCTTTTGCTGAAAATTTCCTGGAAATCTTATTCCTCCTTCAAGTATTCAAAAATAATCTTGTTAAGAAGCACTTACTTTCTGGGAGATCTTGGCAGCCATATTAGCAAATAATTTGCTCGTTGGTTGGTTTGATTTTAACTAGATTAAGATTCACCTTCCTTGTTCCAGTTCAACTGCTCTGACTGGCAGCAGTGCTGTGTGCCCTTTAGCCCAGGACTTTCCTAGTCTTTAGTAAAGAAAGAACCAAGGCTCTCTTTGCGTGAAAATTTTGTGCTCTGCTTCTCAAAGTGGTGACCTTCCTCAAAGGAACTGAGCCCTAGGATCAAGGTTATTTTTTTCCCCTGCAATTTATTCTGTACACCATTCTTTAGCACTGTGGCATATGGACTATCCCAATTTTAGGGCAAAATCTATCAGGGAAAGTTGATCTATTGTCATAGTCAGTAGTAAATTCCTGGCCCAAGAATGGCTACTCACAAAATGTGATTGCTCAGACTTAAATCCTCTCAGCTACCAGTAGTACAGGAAGAATGATACAACCTATGACAGAGTGTGATCATTAGCTTCTTTTTAAGTCTCCTATATGTAAAAAGCAAACTGTGAATCTGAGTACCAAGCCTTAAACAGATGATCCTTCTTCTTTCCCTGCACCCTCATATTGATTTGTTTGTTTATTAGACTTGGAAGCTGCCCGACTCCAGAATGGCTTTGGCCATTAAAATTAAAATTGTCCAGACATCAATACTCCGTATAACATACAACATTGATGGGGTTCCACTATCACCTTAGTCAAAGGTCTGGGAGAACAGGCATGTTTTAAAGGCCTCCAGCACTTCATTAAGGTGGGAGCCACATGGATTTCTTGTGTGGGGGGCAGATATCATTCCAAAGGTACAGGTGAAACTCGAAAAATTAGAATATCGTGCAAAAGTTCATTTATTTCAGTAATACAACTTAAAAGGGGAAATTAATATATTGAGATAGACTCATTACATGCAAAGCAAGATAGTTCAAGCCGTGATTTGTCATAATTGTGATGATTATGGCTTATAGCTCATGAAAACCCCAAATCCACAATCTTAGTAAATTAGAATATTACATGCAATCAATAAAACAAGGAGTGTACATAGAACAATATCGGACCTCTGAAAAGTATAAGCATGCATATGTACTCAGTACTTGGTTTGGGCCCCTTTTGCAGCAATTACTGCCTCGATGCGGCGTGGCATGGAAGCTATCAGCCTGTGGCACTGCTGAGGTATTATGGAAGACCAGGATGCTTCAATAGCGGCCTTCAGCTCTTCTGCATTGTTCGGTCTCATGTCTCTCATCTTTCTCTTGGCAATGCCCCATAGATTCTCTATGGGGTTCAGGTCAGGCGAGTTTGCTGGCCAATCAAGCACAGTAATCCCATGGTCATTGAACCAGGTTTTGGTGCTTTTGGCAGTGTGAGCAGGTGCCAAGTCCTGCTGGAAAATGAAGTCAGCATCCCCATAAGGCTCGTCTGCGGAAGGAAGCATGAAGTGCTCCAAAATCTCCTGGTAGACGGCTGCATTGACCCTGGACTTAATGAAGCACAGTGGACCAGCACCAGCAGATGACATGGCTCCCCAAATCAACACAGACTGTGGAAACTTCACACTGGACTTCAAGCATCTTGCAGTGTGTGCCTCTCCATTCTTCCTCCAGACTCTGGGTCCTTGGTTTCCAAATGAGATGCAAAAGTTGTTCTCATCAGAAAAGATGACTTTGGACCACTGAGCAACAGACCAGGTCTGGTTTTCTTTAGCCCAGGTAAGATGCTTCTGACGTTGTTTGTTGTTCAGGAGCGGCTTGACAAGAGGAATACGACATTTGAAGCCCATGTCCAGGATCTGTCTCTGTGTGGTGGCTCTTGATGCACTGACTCCAGCCTCAGTCCACTCCTTGTGAAAGTCCCCAACACTTTTGAATGGCCTTTTCCTGACAATCCTCTCCAGGCTGCGGTCATCCCTGCTGCTTGTGCACCTTTTTCTTCCACACTTTTCCCTTCCACATAACTTTCTATTAATGTGTTTTGATAAAGCACTTTGGGAACATCCAACTTCTTTTGCAATTACCTTTTGAGGCTTTCCCTCCTTATGGAGGGTGTCAATGATGGTTTTCTGCACAACTGTCAGGTCAGCAGTCTTCCTCATGATTGTGATTCCTACTGAACCAGACTGAGAGACCATTTAAAGGCTCAGGAACCCTTTGCAGTTGTCATGGCTTAATTAGCTGATTAGAGTGGGACACTTTGAGCCTAGAATATTGCACCTTTTCACAATATTCTAATTTACTGAGATTGTGGATTTGGGGTTTTTCATGAGCTGTAAGCCATAATCATCACAATTATGACAAATCACGGCTTGAACTATCTTGCTTTGCATGCAATGAGTCTATCTCATATACTACTTTCCCCTTTTAAGTTGCATTACTGAAAGAAATGAACTTTTGCACGATATTCTAATTTTTCAAGTTTCACCTGTATATCATTCCAGAGAAGGCATACTTCCTGGATCCCTACAGATGACATTGTTTGATTAAAGGGACCTGAAGTGCAACCAATTATGTCTTATTTTACCAGATGGGCAAAAAACCAATGAAAACAAGCAGTCCTGCATGTTCAAATGTTGTCAAGCAACTGAGTCTGAATACTTCTTTATGGCCCTGCAGTCCAGTTCAGCCCCTAATGCTGTTTGATTGAAGTTGCAGCTATTGCTTTTCCTTGCTTCTGCTAACTCCTGCTGCCAGGATCCAGAAACATGGGGTGTTTTCGACCAAGCTCCAGTCAAATTCACGTCTGGTTCTGATTAAGGCTTTTGGATGGAGACCATCAGGTTCTCTCCAGATGACTCTAACCATGTTAATTTCCAACCATTGGCTGAGGCTTATGGGAATTATAGGGTGCTAAGTTGCCTTCCTTTGGAGAATTACAGGGGAAAAAAATAGAACCAAGACAATAATGGAACAGAGTCAGGGTAAGTTCAAAGGGAAAACCTGGACAGGCCCCAGCAAGATACCATAGAGAACTGGGAAGAATCACTAATCTTGTCATATGGCAACATTTACAGAATAAAACTTTACAAGATAGACCTGTGAAATACTAGCTGGTTGGCAGTTGAGAGTTGCTTTCAAAAATGAGCAAGATCCTGAAAAAAAAAATCTCTCTCTCTTCCCTCCTCCCTCCCTCTCTCTCTCTCTCACACACACACATCTGTATCTTCTGAAAATTATCTCTCTAATCATCTCTGTTACATTTCTCTTTTGAAAACTTTTTATATCTCCATCTCTATCATTTCTTGCTATCTCCATCAATATCATTTCTCTTCTCTCTCTCATCTCTTTCATCTCTGTCTGTCTGTCTGTCTCTCATCTCTCTCCCTCATCTCACTCTCTCATCTCTCTTTGTCTCTGTCTCTGTCTCTGTCTGTCTATCTATCTATCATCTATCTATCTATCTACCTATCTATCTATCTATCTATCTATCTATCTATCTATCTATCTATCTATCTATCTATCTATCTATCTATCTTCTGGAAAAAGCACATATGCCATGTACCACACAGTGGATAAATGTCTTGATTTATTTTCTCTGCTCTCTTTAGAGCACTCCTGGTGGTCTTGTTCCATGATAGTTTTCATTGTGCCAACAAATTAAAGTTGTCTGGGGCAAAATTTCTAGCAGATTCCTCATCCATTATAGAATAATTTTTCAGTCTATAGAGTACTTTGCAAGTCAAACAAAACAAAGGGATGGTTTAGTCAGTTCCAGAGTTGAGTGCTCTATCGTTTGTTTTTCTGGCAAAAAATAAACAATTACATTGACTAATAACTTTACTGGAATGTAAAGCTAAGGAGCCTAAAGCAGATCAAATGAACATAACTGACCAATCTTTGAGCCAATTACAGGTCTGGCATGTGTCATGTCTAACATCTTTCAAACATTCAGTGAAAGAATTGTTCTTATCTTTCTTCAGGAAAAGGTCTCTGACAATACGGGAATTTTGGTAGAGCTGTTAGGTATATAGGAGGCTTTTTTTCAGCTTTAGAATCCAGAAAATGAGTGAAACAAAACAGGCTGAACCTCCATCCTACAAAAGAAGACTGGATTTTGGTCTTCTTGAAATGTCATCTGAAAATGATTATATTGGATGGGTTGCCTTTAATGTACTGACTGAGAACAATATCCTTCACTCCCAACAAATTTGAGGATGGGTGGGGGTCAAAACAGTCAAGATGGCTTCCACAATGGTGTGATAGAAATGTTATTTCCATCTTAATTTATGAAAACATTTATGTGGGGGGAAGGAACCAGAATAAATAACTACAAAAAAGAAGAAAGAAGAAAAGGAGAAATGTCCTGCATAAAAGAATAAAATATCAGTAAACTGTTCAGTTTGAACTTCATTATTTAATTTATTTAATTAATTATAAAACTATCATTAAACAAAATAACTAGAAATCTATATAAACTCTGAATATGATAGTAGTATCACCAGAATTTATTGTTATTTTAAGAACAGATGCATGTAATTATTTAAATATCAAATAAAAATTAATAAAATCAGTATTTGTAAACCACTCGGTTTTAAATTCCTTCTGATTGTACCCCAAGTGAGTTATATCAATATCAAACATTAATAGTGGGCTTAAGTCACATGGCCACTACAGCCATCTTGACTTTTTTGACCACCTCACTGTCTGCAAATCTAAATGCTAACAATGCTTGCTGTGTGGGGCTCAAATGATGGAGATATTGTAGTATCCTGGAACCACTCAGATTCATTCAGTGTGTTAATGTTACTAAGGACTAGGTGCTTGGTGAGGCAGTTCAGAAAGAAGAAAATGCCTCTTTCTGAAGGGGCAACTACTTTTTCCTGTTGTTGCAAAAAGTCTGCCAAGCGTTAATTATTCCTCCTTGTGCATATTCCTAATTGCCATTCTTTGGACAACCATCACTGTAGATAAATGATCATGTTAGTGCAGGTACAAGATGTGGGGTTTGTGAATGCGCATGTATGTGCAGAAAAACAAATGAAAGAAAGACGAGAACATGGGATGGAAGCAAATGCCTGATAAGTACAGCATTTAAGTGGCTTCACATGCCATAGCATGCTCTTTGAGAGATTTTTGAAAAGAGAGATGGTGTTATAAAAGGAAAACAGCAAGAAGGGGAAAGCATAAGCTGAGAGACACTTTTGGGAAGGAAGGTCAGGAAAAAAAAACCATGGGCTGCAAAGCAATGGCATAATTACAAAAAGCATCAACGTATCCGCCCCCTAATAACCCATTTGGAGCCATGGCAATAAGGGGCTGAGGGTTCCGATTACTGTGAGAGCAATGATAGCCTTCGAATTCTTATTCATTCACTCCCATTCATCTAAAATCAGGAGTCTGCCATGACAGCTGAAACCTCATAAATCCTAAGAGTCGGGAGAGGTGCTACCGAGCTCCTGGTTTTTAGATTCCAAAGACTAACTGGCTGTCTTTCTACAGTTGTGGTGGTTCCAGCCAACGTTCCCAGGACTGAACAGGATAACTTGCTTGGATCAAAATAATCTGGAGGAAGGACTGGAAACTGGACCTCAGGACTGTGAGGCAGCATCCTGTGTGTTCATCTGGCCCCATTGTCCTTGGTTGGTAATTTTATTTTACTACATTCATTTGCCTGTGTTGGCAAACTTCATACTATGTGCCTGACATCTGATTTGTGATTCCTCTTCCATTACATTTTTATTGCCTAAGATTTCTATTCTGTCTTCTCATATAATAACAAGATGGGCTTCATATTACCATAGGATTATTTCTTTCACAGATAATGAAAGATGAGCTAAAGGGTGAGTCCAGTGTTCCTTTCTTTTCCTATATTTCCTCCACCTACAGTATATTTCCTCCAAACTTCCCCTGCTGGGTAGGTTGGGCTGAGAGAACTGGTCCAAAAACCACACAAGGACCTTCCATGGCTGAGGGTGGAAGAAACCGAATCTCTTTTCTCTGAAACTTAACACCTTAAGCCTCTGCCGTTTTTGTGGCAAGATTTGTCAGGAGTGGTTTGCCATTGCCTCCTTCCTAAGACTGAGAGAAAGTGACCGGCTAAGGCCACCCAGCTGGCTTTGTGCCAAAGGTGGGACTAGAATCGCCAGTCTTATTTAACATCAGGGGCAAAAAGGTTGTAAAATCAGGCACATCTCACCTATCTGCTTTGCTTAGCAATGGAAACTTCAATCCCAAGTTGAGGACACACTGTAACCTGACACTGACATATTTAGATGCTGTATGTAGTTGTGCATATATGTATTCAAGAGACACCACTGGAAGAGGAGGAGGAGGAGGAGGAGGATGGAGATAATCCAGTGTTATTACTGTACTTGCATTTCCATAACACAGTCCAGAACGGGCACTATTTAGATCTAGTACAATATTCTTGCTAATTGATTTCACTCATTTTAAAACTAAAGGGAAATAAATCGGGCTGTAAAGTGCTCTTACTACTTGCCATTTTCACTGAAAGCATGGGGGGGGGAGGGGTTAGTTAATGCAGACATTTCCAGTTTGTAGAAATGTCATAGTCCCATTCCACGTTGTCTGGCCAGTCTGGTGATACTTGTTTGGAATGATGAGGATTGCAACCTAACACATTTGAATGACACCGGCTTGGGAAGGTTGATGTGCAGACTGTAAATATGAGAATCAGTGACAAGTATATTCCTCTCCCCTCCTCAGTTTGTATCTTTCGATATGCTGGAAGAAGTGCAGTTTTTAATGGCACTTTTAGTGCAGCTTTATTCAAGCCAGGCCTCCTTTGTTGAAACTCACCCTCCCCCAGCGATGGTCCTGCCTGCTAGTTTCCTGCTCCTCCTTTAGAGAGTTTATGTCTCCATCTTGTCATCCTGCCCCATTCACTATGAGCCTTCCTATGAACTGTAGTGTTGTTCTGAGATAGCTCTCTCACACACCTGGAACAGATTGTGGAATAAGGGGAAGAAAATTCCTTGTGCGTTATGGTCTGGAAATCTGCAAAGGGACAATTAATCTTATGCTAGGATGAAGCATCTGAGTTATTCCACACATGGGTCCTACTACCTTTGTTGCAACAATCATGGCAGAAAATCAGGGTGATGCTGTGTAACACTCTCTGAACTGGCCACCCAACTCTTCCTGATCAGAAAGGATAAAATCAGTGGGACAAAAGAGATGAGGAAAGAAGTTCCAGTAGTTAGACAAGGCAGCTCTAATATTAAGACTTTGTTTTCTGATCTGGTTCTGAGGAATGACATGATAGACGTTTAATCATCAGACTGAAGTTGACAGCCCTGTTAGTTTACCAAAAGATTTAAAGGAGCTACGGTAAATATTTATTTTTTAAAAAATCTCACATTTTCAACTCTGGGTTAGTATTTGCTGCCAAGGTCAAATGAGGCATAACGTTTGCTCAGGAAAGCATTGTGTTTCTTTGGATAAATCAATGTGCCAGTTGCTGCCGTTTGAAGCAGCAGCAATTCAATGTTGTTTTTTTTAATGCTAACCTTCATAAATGCTTTTCACTTAAATAGGAGCTTTCCAAATCCTAGCACAAACAATGACTGATTATATGTACAACAATAAAGCTCTTATCACAATGGGATGGCAAACAAGACAATGCTTACTATTAGAGGAAGAAATAGTGATGTGTGTTTATAATACAGCTGATTATTATGGTTTGGGAAGATGCCAAAAGACACGGGCTCCTTTAGGAACTGCATGGACAAGTTTTGTCTCATGGAATTAGTTAATACACACATCCAAAGCTTTTCATACTAAATACCAGTTAAAACTACTCTAAAGGTAGAAAAGTGGTGCTTGTTTTAAAGTTCCTCTGTTCGGGGACCATCAGGGAGAAACTACAATAAACCTGGCTCCCTAATTCCAGTGCTCATAATCTGTGCCCACCTTCACCTACCATCCAGTTTGCAAAAATATACAGTAGGCTTTTGCTCAGATATTCGGGTTTGATTCCAAACTGTTCCTTGGACTATAGGTAAAGGTACAGGTTCCCCCGCACATGCGTGCTAGCTGTTTCTGGCTCTAGGGGTCGGTGCTCATCTCCGTTTCAAAGCCGAAGAGCTGGCGCTTGTCTGAGGACGTCTCCATGGTCATGTGGCTGGCATGACTAGACACCAAAGGCGCACGGAGTGCTGTTACCTTCCCACCGTAGTGGTCCGTATTTTTCTACTTGCATTTTTACGTGCTTTCGAATTGCTAGGTTGGCAGAAGCTGGGACAAGTAACAGGCGCTCACTCTGCTACGCAGCACTCGGGATTCGACCCGCCAAACTGCCAATCTTCTGATCAAGAGATGTAAATGTGGCAGCTGTCCAAAACTTTTTTAAAGCAACTATATCTTTCCCCCCCCAGATGCCCAGATGTGCATTTAGAATTTTGAGAAATCATGCAACAAACTGTTGCTAAAGAGAATATGACTGGATGCCAATTTTTATTTTACTGAAGAGAAAGCTCAATGTTAAAAGTTTAAAAAAGTGTACCACCCAGTTATATTAATACAAGGGAGACATGGCAGTTGAGAACACACATTTTCTTTTTCACCAAATGGTAAAATGCTAATGTTAAAAAAAAAATCCTTCCAAATCTGAACATTTAGCAGATGTTGATTGAATGCCATGATTCTCTCATCATGGGATTTCCAGGAAAGAAATGGTGACATTAAGACATCTTTGCTAAAAACAGAGGCAATGAACACATTGGAATGAAGTGCTGGTGAGTAGACCAGCTCTTCAGAATTTCTCTCTGGACAAGGAGAAAAATTGAGATTGCCCTCAAGTGCTCCAGAGTATATAAACACACACACAAATATACACACATATGCTTACATGTTTACACATATATGTAATAGCATCAGCAGAATATAACTTCTATTGCAATACATTCATCGGGTAATTCCCTATCTAAAGGGACAGAACTATTGTTACTCTTTTTTCCCCCTCAGTTGTCTTCTAAGCGTGGTATATGTGACTGATTCAGTTCTTCTGGGTGCTTAATCAGTCACATTGTTAATTTATTTTGTTTTGAATTTGAGGTGTGTTTTTCTACAATGTCCTGCAGTTTTTGAAATGATCTTATTAAATAAAATACAGTGCGTGTTAAAATGGGCACTTGTCCAGAATTGTAAGTACCCTTATATTATTCAAATAACTTGGCAAGCATTGGTTGCATATAATTTAATGGCAGCAAGTTTCTGACACCTAAAATACAACCTTTAAACCATCTCACATGCATATTTATGAGTACATACGCGCTTTCCGACCATAATAAATGTTTAGCACTGTGGAAGTTTGGATTATTTTACTTTCGACATTTTGCATCTGCATAATATCAGAAGTCAAAATGGTATTTATATCTTATTTTTGGCATCAGATTTAAGCTAAGCAGTTTTTAAAAATGGGTACATGCATTGCTTTGAGTGGTTTAGAAGGGCTGACCGATGTGAAAACAAACATGATCCAACTTTGAAATTCTAGTATCCTAACAAAGTGGTAAGAGTAACATCACACATATCTAATTTAGAAGATAAATTACACCATTGTATTATTTTATATTCTTAGCACAGAGCAAATTTATTACTTACCACAAGATTAATGCATGTATGCTTTTGAAAAGATAGGAGTGTTATATCACTGAGGGAAGAATGGAGGGAGAAAGAGCTGCTGGTACAATTTTCTTGTTAGCTAATTGTTTGTTTGATGCTTGTATGCTTTAACTTAGATAATGTTACTTAATATTATACTGATTATTGATAGTTAGGGCTATGTACATTCCCTGCTCAAAACATAAATATGGCTCCATACCCAAATAATAAAAACAAACAAGTTGAATCCCGCAGCCTGTCATATTTATACAAATTTACAAAATGTCTGTTTTTATTTATTTTGGTTTTGTCAGAAGTGTAATCACTCTGATGTTCAGAGCACTACTAGCCATCCATTATTAAAATGTGTCTTGTTTCTGACATCTCAGCAACCATCATTTATGCCCTTTGCCTAGACATCTTCACTGCCAAATATAGATAGCATTTTCATTTTAAAATGCAAAATGAAAGCTGATATTGGAAGCCAAGACTTCTTCATTAGCCATGCTGTATTTTTCTATAGTCTTCCTATAACATAGGTAGTCCTTGACTTAACACTACAACCTTCATTTAACTTAACAATTGGCTCACTTTTCAAATTCTTTAGAAGTTTTGTTTTAGACGAACTCTCAAAAACCTATCAAACATACAGGCAGTCCTCAACATATGACCACAACTGAGCCCAAAATTTGTGTTGCTAAGTCAGAAATTTGTTAAGTGACTTTGGCCCATTTTATGAGTTTTCTTGCCACAGTTGGTAAGTGAAACACTGCAGTTGTTAAATTAGTAACACGGTTCATAAGTGACTCTGGCTTCGCCATTGACTTTGTTTGTCAGAAGGTCGCAAAAGGGGATCACGTGACCCCGGGACACTGAAACTATCCTGGGTCATATGAGGCAGTTTCCAAGGACCCAAATTTTGATCACATGACCTTAGTGATGCTGCAATGGTCATAATTGTGAAAAATAGTCATAAGTCACTTTTTCAGTTCTGTTGTACATATTTCTAATACATTCGTAGGATGCATTTTTCGCTATACTTTTCTATACAAATTCACCCTCTGTGTACATGAGTTAAATGTTGACATTTGCCGTAATTACACGACCTCTATATTTAAAACCAATATAAATGAAATGTACATTAGAAGTTTCCTATTAATGAATGAATGTAATACCATTGCCAAAGCAATACTAGTGGGAATTTGGAGTCTTCTGAAACTGGAAAGTTCTCAAACATTACCTGGCTAGAATTAGCACCAGCAACAGACAACCCTGGTTATTTCTCTGGGAATGCTAGGTAACTGGATCTGGCAGCAGTTTAATATGTTCAACCTAGTACTGATTTCAAGCATTGTGGAAAATGTCAAGGATGTCCAGACTCAGCTGCTCAGAGTCTGTAGCACCATCCCCATAGATGATAGGTCTTCTTGTGCTTCCTGGCAGGAGAGAAGCCTAGCAAAGAACACCAGCCTGATCTTGGTTGTTCCTTCCTTTCAAGGAATTCCCCAAATGCTCTCATTGGTAGCAGGCTCCTCAGTAGCTCCCTTTCACAGTAGCATTGTTTCTCTCATCTTCCTTGACCAGGGCATGATTTACTCCTAGAACCTAGACAAATATGTGTGTGTGTGTGTATCTATATCTATATCTATATCTATATCTATATCTATATCTATATCTATATCTATATCTATATCTATATCTATATCTATATCTATATCTATATCTATATCTATATCTATATCTATATCTATATCTATATCTATATCTATATCTATATCTATATCTATATCTATATCTATATCTATATCTATATCTATGTATACACACACACACAAGGGACGCAGTGGCTCAGTGGGTTAGGATGCTGAGCTTGTCGATCGGAAGGTCGGCAGTTTGGCGGGTCGAATCCCAAGTGCCGCATAACAGATTGAGCGCCTGTTACTCGTCCCAGCTTCTGCCAACCTAGCAATTCGAAAGCACGTAAAAATGCAAGTAGAAAAATAGGGACCACTACAGTGGGAAGGCAACAAGCATTCCGTGCGCCTTTGGCGTCTAGTCATGCTGGCCACATGACCACGAAGACATCCTCGGACAAGCGCTGACTCTTCGGCTTTGAAACGGAGATGAGCACCGGTCCCTAGAGTTGGAAATGACTAGCACACATGTGCAGGGGAACCTTTACCTTTATATATACACACACATATACATATACATATACATATACATATTATACATATACATATACATACACACACACATATATATGCATTATAAATTATAAACAATGCAACAATGAAATCCTCAATAGCTATGCTATAATTAAATAAACACTCTATGATTCTGCAAAGGGACAAAAAGCTTTCCCCCATTCTTAATTTCTTAATGTCTCTGCAGGTTTTTTTTAGACTACAAATGTCAAGTTTTTTTATTCCCTGCTAGGGCCTCCAGTCCCACAGAAGAAGAGGAACTAGGGCCCCCTCAGCAGTGGGCGGTGTGGCAGCCCCCACAGAAGGAGGGGCAGCAACCTCTGAGCCTAAATCAGCTGATAGCGGCCTTGCAGCAGATTGGGGTGCTGCAGAAGATGGGAGGGAAACAGCCAATTGGGGAACAACAATCCCATGGAGACTGGTCACCACCCCTGAGTACCAAGCAGCCACTGAGGGGCCCACAAGTGAGGGAGGCACCACAGCCTTTGAGACTAACATGACTGTTAGTGGATCAGCAGTAGAGGGCGCCACCATTCCCTACAGCCAAAGTCCAGAGCAGACAACAGCAACCCCCGCCCATCGAACAACCATTGAGGGGTCTACAACAGCAGATGGTGCTACAATGTCCCGCCAACCAACAGCACCCTCCCCTCAGACAACCACAGCCATGATGTCAAACAGGCTGGACATTTCAAATATCTGAAAACTCTACATCTCACTCGCCGGCAATTAAATGTTATTGCTTGACAACAAACAAATATGCAAAACAAACAGCCAAAGACAGAACAACCCCTTCCTCCCACAATTCAACTGTTTTCTGTTGAATGCTTTCAAATGTTTAAATTATTGCAAATTCTGGAAAGTGAGGATAAAGCTTTACTTTTTTTAATTGCCACTAAACTGTGCTATTTGAAATGCAATAAACAAAACTCAAAGATTTGTAAATGGTCTTACTTTTGATTTTCGCCCAGCAAAATATGGTGGCAAGCTCATGTTCAACTTATGGAATCACAGAAAATTAGTGCAAACTTAATGAAAAAATGATGCGTGGGTAATTATTTTGGCTTCAAAAAGAAAACACATCCTGTACTTAGCATCTGTAAGCTATTGTTGCTTTCTTGCAATGAAAGAATAGCAGATGACATAGCTATAGCTTTTTTATCATCACTATAACTCTTAGGTCTATTTTTTATAGATTCTGCCAGGTTCTAATATACTGAGACCACATGATGAAGTTTCAGCTCTTATAGGAATCACTCTGCGCCAGGAGGTTTCTTTCCACAAGTAATCCAAAGATTTTAGAATAGAATGTACTATTTGTGTTTAGTTCAATAAGAAATTAAAAACAGCATCTGCCCATTACAAAAGAAGAAAAAGCTGCAGCATGTACAACTTTAAACAACAACTTAGTACAGTTTGAAGTTGGGAGTACGAATAGCACAATCACAGTCAGATTCACTCATTAAAGATGTATAAATCTATTAGGAATTTCCAAATCAAATAATGAACATTTTTAGTATATATTACCATTTAGTATACCACTAATACTAATATATTTTAGTATATATTATCTATGTCTACCATGGACATCCAGTTTTTCATAAATAAGTCTTTATTGCATTGATTGTGTTTTTAAAAAAGGAGAGCGTATAAACCTTAAACAAACCCATAAAGAAGCAACCTAGCTCTTGTTTAATACATTCCAGAATAATTCATAATTTTCTAATTACGAATAGAGCTCCTGTTTTATGACAAAAAGTGTCCTGATTTGGCTCTCAGAAATCTTTCAAGCAAGATCCCTTTCTGCTCTTTTACAATTCACTTTAAATAATCCTTTTGCCTATTTTACAGCCAGTGAGGTAGTGGTTGTGCAGACAGATAAACTACTCAACCTTTGACTACCTACAGACAGGAGCAACTTACTTTACTGTCTGCGTTAGAAAAACAATAACCATACTAATAATTTTATTCAGGGCCAAGGGAACTTCAAACATTTTAGTTATTGAATTCAAAAGGAAGAGTTCATACATAAGGGTGGAACAGTTACATTAAAGATGTCATGTAAACACAGTACATGCTTAAACCATCCAGCTTTCCCTGTTCTCTTGAAAATGGCCACAGCAATAAATGTCTCTGGAAAAGACGTGCCTACTTGATCCTGGTTTGAACCTTCAGTCCTGCCTTATCCAGTTCATTCTTCTCTTCAAGCCTTGGCTTCTATCCCCCCCTCAAGTCAATCTCCCTGGCTAAGTAATGTGTAGGTATATTTCTTTATGACATAGGCCAATTTCACTTATACCCTTGTAATGTTTTATATTAACTTTATGTCTATTCAGTCCTGCTACTTGTGGAACAAGTTGCCATCAGGTTCCAGTGCTGTGATACAATGATTTGCCCTAAAGATGACAGATTAGGTACCACTAATAGAAGCCCCTTATTTCCCTTCACATCTATACTCTAAATCTTGATGTTGTTTAAAACAAAATGACAAAACCAAGCTTACTGGTTTGAAATATTGACACATCCGAGATGGTGCCATTCATCTGATTTGCTTTTTTTTTGGATACCATTGTCTCTGAATCCTCTTTTGATCCACCAAGATTAAACTTATCCAGGTACAGGAGCTCTAACAAAAATTCCATTAATTTTACCTAAAGCATAAAGCAAAATAAAGTCTGGTTTGAGTTAAGCTTGATTCTTCATTATCATGGTTAAGTCTATATAGGGTTTTTTTAATGACAGTATGGAAGCCATTTGCCACTGCCTTTTATAAAGATATTCTTTTGACTTCCAGCCTAATCTACAGCCCCTGTCTTCCAGGGAGGCCTCCCACCCAAGGCATATCCAGGCCTAATCCTGCTTAGCTTCCATGACTACCCAAGGTCAGTCAAGTACTACCATCTGCTGAGGCAATGACAAATAAACCAGTGAATTTTATTTATTTATTTATTTATTTATTTATTGATGGGATTTATATCCCGCCCTATCTCCCGAAGGACTCAGGGCGGCTAACAACAAAACATATAATAAGTACATAAATCAAGATAAAATGAAATTGAGAACATCAGTGCAATAAAAAATTAGAGAATTTAAAAAATGAATTAAAAATACTAAATATAAATTAATTAAAATGCCTGTCAGTCTAGGTCAGCCTGGTGGAACAGGTGTGTTTTGAGGCCGCGGCGAAAGGATTGGAGGTTTTGGGCCATCCGAAGCTCAGGGGGGAGCTGATTCCATAGGGTTGGCGCTCCCACAGAGAAAGCCCTCCCCCTGGGGGTCGCCAGCCGACATTGCCTAGCTGACGGTACCCTGAGGAGGCCTTCTCTGTATGAGCGTACTGGACGATGGGAATTTGTTCCCGGCAGCAGATGGTCCTGCAAGTATCCCGGACCTAAGCCATGTAGGGCTTTAAAGGTAAGTACCAGCACCTTAAATCTCACCCGGAGGGCAACTGGTAGCCAATGCAGCTCACGCAGGAGGGGTGTAATATGGGAGTATCGGGGAGCTCCCATCACAACCCGTGCAGCTGCATTCTGCACCAGCTGAAGCCTTTGGGTGGTCTTCAAGGGCAGCCCCATGTAGAGAGCATTACAGTAATCAATACGGGAGGTAACGAGTGCGTGGGTGATTGTACGTAGGGCATCTCGGTCCAAAAAGGGGCGCAATTGGTATATAAGACGAATCTGTGCAAATGCCCCCCTAGCCACGGCTCCAATGTGATCTTCAAAACTGAGTCGTGAATCTAGGAGGACGCCCAGATTGCGTGCTCTATCAATGGGAGGTAACATCTCTCCTCCTATAGTCAGAGATGGAACCTCTTGGACTAAACGAGATGACGGTATGTACAGCCACTCAGTCTTGGCCGGGTTGAGTCGAAGCCTGTTTTCTCCCATCCAAATCTGTACCGCTTCCAGACAACGGGACATCACATCAAGGGCATCACTGGGTTGGTTCGGGGTGGAGATGAATAGCTGGGTATCATCAGCATATTGATGATATTTCACCCCGAAGCTACGGATGATCTCTCCCAGCAGCTTCATATAGATGTTGAACAGGAGGGGCGAGAGCACCGAACCCTGAGGCACTCCACAATTAAGAGGCCTAGGGCTTGACCTCTGCCCTCCTGCCAACACCGTCTGCGAACGGTCCGAGAGGTAGGAGGAGAACCACCACAGAACGGTGCCTCCCACTCCCAGCCCCTCAAGACGACGCAGTAAGATACCATGGTCGATGGTATCAAAAGCCGCTGATAGATCTAATAGGACCAGCACAGAGGAATAACCTCTATCTCGGGCCCGCCAGAGATCATTCACCAGCGCGACCAATGCCGTCAAATTTTGCAAATGTTTTTAAATAAAAGGAGGCACTCTGTTTTCTTTACTCTACCAAATTCATTCAACTCACAATATATGTACTGTTTTGTTTTTTATTTACCCCTTATGCTATTAGTTGAACCTGACTAGAAAGAAAATATGCAAGCAATTTATAGCATCAAAGCATCTCAGCCAATTGCTGGCAAGGTATTATTTTTCAATAAAAAGATGCACTGGTAATTATAATTGGCACATATATTACAAGTATGAATGCATGTAGGCAGATGTATTCTGGTTTTAACTATGTATTTTACAGAGTTCTGATCTTGGAATGTCTCCATCTCTATTCTTTTCATTTCTTCACGGGACTAGGCACATGGTTCTGAGTATGAAAATGTAACATTTTCTTTAAAAAAAACAAAACAAAAAAACCCCAACCCTGGAAATGAATGATTTATGCAAGGGTGCTGATTTGTTCACTTGTAAAATAACATTCATTTTAAGAAGCCTCATTTTTGAAGATATTATCTCTGTGTTAGTTAGAAGGCTTGGGGAATTCTATATCATAAAGTATGCTTTTCATTTATTTGGTGTTTTTTTTATTGAAAAGTTTTACAATACATTTTATCTTTAACAAAACAAAACAAAACCCCTCCCAACCCCCTCCCCTCCCACCCCCTTCCCACTCCCCAACCCTCCCCAGCCCCTCCCTCCCACTCCCCCCTCCCCGACTTCCCAGAACTAAGTACAGGGTATAAGAATACAAACAATCATAATCTACCTTATGCGAACAATCATAAACTATTAAAACTATCGCACTTTAACTCATATAAATTAACTCCAAACAGTATAAAGGAGAGAACTGCAAAGAAACCAGAGATTTTAATTCGCCTGGGTGTGTGTGCATTCATCTTCCATAGGGCACACTTTCCATAGTAAAAATATAAGGTGTAAATAACAAGCCGTTATTATAACCAACCAGTTCAATAGTCAGCACTTCTGTTTTCATACTCTGCTCTCCTGTATTACCAAAATAATTAGATTCAGTTTCTATATCATAATTTCAGCGGAGACCCCCTTCTGGGCATCCATCACAAGGCAACTTTGTCAATAATAACAAAAATAACAGTTCTGAAGCCTGCTCAGAACCACACAGAACATACGTATATACACACTCAAACATACGCCCACGGACACACACAGGCACCCAGAATAAGCAAAGCTTTTTCTCTCTCCCTTCTTGCCACTGTTACTTTAAAAAAGAAAAAAGAAAACAAACACTTGATTTTCAAAGCTGTCCTGCTTCTTGCAGGTAGTCCTGATAAGGAATCTCCTCAGTGAAGAAATTGCTAGGTTTATGTCAGATCGAACTGTCCCTTTTCTGAGGATAATTATGATTTTCTACTTGACAATATATTCACTGTCACCTGAAAAAAAAAACAGGCAAGCATTTGGAACATTTACCCTTTAATTCCAGGTAGTATTTAAAAAAGAAAAAAGTTAAAGTGACACACACACACAAACACACATCCTCCAAAAAAGGGGGTGGGTGAGTGATTGACTTCTGACTTTCTTTAGTACTGGTACAAATATATAGTAAAGTAACCTGTTATTGTAAATTAAAGAAAAACACAAAAACATATACAGATTAAACAATCAAGATGACATTAAAATTATATAACAAAAAAAGCTTGTTCTAAGTTTAAACATAAGTATTTCTGTAAGGGAATTTCTATTCCTATCTCTCTTAGGCTCTATGAATTCAGCAGCTATGATTTTGCATGGCATAATATTTTTTTTCCGTTTCTCCTTCCCATCTGAACCAACTAGATCTATACCTCTTGGACACAGTTGTGTGTCTCTGTGTGTGTGTGTGTGTGTGTGTGTGTGTGTGTGTGTGTGTGTGTATAGATAGATAGATAGATAGATAGATAGATAGATAGATAGATAGATAGATAGATAGATAGATAGATAGATACTGTAGATAGATAGATAGATAGATAGATAGATAGATAGATAGATAGATAGATAGATAGATAGATAGATAGATAGATGATAGATAGATAGATAGATAGATAGATAGATAGATAGATAGATAGATAGATGATAGATAGATATAGATATAGATATAGATATAGATATATACACACACACATATAAAATGCACATTTCAAGATAAAAGTGTTGAAAATGCATATTTGGAGGGAAATTGATTAAACCAATGTATTATGCATAAAGTATTAAAATCAGTTCCTAAATTTGGATGCATATGGAATACATTTTGTATTTGTTTGTGCGTTGTAGACAAATGCAGAAACACACAGCGCTGAACCAAAACAGAAGGCTGAAAATAGGCCGATCTGTCTGTAATTCCGCCGCTACTTCGTGGAGCGTCTCTCCTGTCCAAACTGGTTTCTCATTAAAAGCACAGTGTGGTATGCATGGTAAGGGCGTGGCGGCATTCCAGAATCTCATAGGATTATTTACTTTTCTCCATTTGATATCAGAGGCAGAGCTGTAGATTCAGAAGAGAAAAATTTGACATGAACTTGCTCTCTTTCCAGCTCACAAGGCAAGTTCATTTTGAAGCAGAAAGATTTTAACCTTGCACACCCCAAAGGAGGTTGCCTTAGAAATGGTTGAGGAAAAAGAAAACCTGAGTACCAGGTGATCTGACACCCACTATAAGTCTCATTCAGGTATATATTTATATTATTAATGTGGCTAGCCTAGATCATTATGTAATTACATACAAATAAATAATCTTGCCTTCCATTCTCTTTTCCACGTTGCTAGTCTGAACTTAGCAGATTATCAGTCTTCTTGCAGGGCTCTGAGAAAAGGTTTTGCTTATCTTGCTTGCTCTACTAACTAGGGCCCATGAAGGGAGGCCAAGAGATTATGAAATGATGTGTCATTTAACCTACAGATTAAAAGAATATTCTCAATTATTTACGTAATAATTCAATTAATGTATGGGAAGCTTCCAAGGTTCAATTGAGAAAGAAGATGAGAAACCCCATAAAATAGATAAGGATCAAATAACCTTATAAATAGCATAGCCTATATATAAATCATAATAGTTTGATTCTTAGTTATTTTATTAAAAATTTCTAAAGAAACAACAGGTAAAATGAATGTTCCTCATAACTTCAGATCTTCTTGTAAAGATTTAGTGCAGTGAATGAACTTCATTCAACCAACAGAATTTTATAAATGCCCCAGGAACAAATGCAATTACTGAAAAATACAGTCTCTTTAATGAAATATTATTAAAACTATTAATAAAGAAGCTGAACAGATAAAATGAAAAAACAATCTTTTCCTAAATAAGAAATAATTATAATACTAGAGCCAAATATTAGATTCAATGTAAGAGACATACATAGATTTAGATAATAGGCTGTCAATAAATATTAAGAATTTACTGACTATATAATCCAATTAAAAATACTTACAAGAATTATATAATGTTTTGTTTTTAATATAGAAAAGGGGTTAGATTGTTTAGAATGGGAGTATTCATAATATAATCTTAATAAATCTGGAATACAGGGCAAAAATAAATGAGGATGATTTGTTTGTGGCAAGAGAATACACCCACACTATACTTTATAGAGCGTCCATTTTAGAGTTCTAATTTATCATTGTTAATAATATGTGAATGGTGTATATAATCCCTGGTTAGAACAATTACAACAAAAACAGATTTAAACAGCTGAGACTAGAAACAAAGAATTCAATATATATAAATTGCTCACAAATAAACAGCTTATCTATTGGGACTTTGATTGGCCAAATTTCCTTCTATTAAGTATAATTTATTATAATAAAGAATTAAAAAGAACAATCTTATTAAAGAACATGGGTGTTTGTGAATAAAAAGCTTTAATCAAGGAAAAGGGATAAGGAAATTGAAATATATATATACAAGACTAAAGACAATCAATGTTTCAGTTCCAGACTTAATTTCTTTTTTGAATAAACAGCAAAAGGGTGATTACAATTTTGATTTAGGAAAGTTACAAATAGTCTAAGGCTCCAGATGAATTTGAAATAATAATTTGGAATTAATTAGAAATAATCCCTGCTATGGTAAAATGCTTTTATTCTGAATTCTCTTTTTTAAAAAGCACAATAAGATGAGACTTGAAGGTTGGATACTAGAGAGAAGCAGAAGTAAGTAAAGATTACAATTAAAGAAGAAGAACAATTAAATTTGATTTATGTATATAAAATGGAGCAAAATATTTTAACATTGGATATATTGAAGGATATTTTTGAACAGTAGACCCAGAAGTTAATTTTAAGCATATCTGCTTCTGCAGATATTTTCCCCTTGGCTTTGTCCCATTATCTATGAGGGATAATTTTCAGTCCACATGGAAAATGATAGTGGCAACCAAGTTCTCAGCCTTGGGCTTCTCTCCAGGTCGTCTACTCAGTATGGATAGGATCAGGAAAAAGCACTCATTAAGCAACATGTAGCAGAAAAAGAGCACAAACTGAATCTAGCTAGGTGCCCAATCTTTAGTGTCAGTGAATCCAACAGGTACTCTGCCTCCCAGATGACATGTTTAACTAAACTTGACATACCTAACCACTAGAGGGCCTTTATGCTGATGTCATGCTGATCCCTCAGCTGTCTTTGAAGGCCAATACAGGAAGATTCCCTACCTGGAGAGACAATGGCTATGTGACCCTGGACACACACAAAACAACAGAGCATATGCCACTTCAAAGTCTATATTACAGAGACATTCATAGCAGCCACATCTCACTAATGTTTGCATAAATGCCCAGGATAATTTTACACGTGTCTGCTTTCAGATACTAACCATGCTACAACATATAATGTGCAGTCCTTGGTGCTCTCTTAGCTTGGTTATATGCTTGCAGATATTTTCTTACCTGATCACATAATATCTTCAATGCTGGAGGGGAGTAGAGTTTGCTCACTTTTATATACCGTACCTTAGCTTGCCCTCTCAGTGTTGGCAGGAGGTGATGTTTTCCTTTGGCACTTCCTTGATTAGGCTGTTGTTTACTGCTTGATTATTATTTAAGTTGGTAGTTCTTTGACTAGCATATTTTTTTATTGCTTTCTTATTTGATGTTACTTCTGGTATTATTTATTTATTTATTTATTTAATACTATTTCTATACCGCCCTTCTCACCTGCTTCTGAGTGTTGATTGCTAATGAAAGGGTATTCTAATGTTATTGTTTCCTTTTAGCTTTTTATTATCTCTTTTGAATGTTGTTTATATGCCTGTATTATGCAATATTACATGTGTTGTGAAATTCATCAGTTTTCATCATATCTTCTGACTCCAGTTGGTGTTCATAGCAAAGTCGATACAAATACACACCTGTAAGAAATGGCAAAACCATTAACCCTGTACAACAGTGGCCCCCAACCCTTTTGGTACCAGGGACTGATTTTGTGGAAGACAAATTTTCCATGTACTGGGGGGGGATGCTTTTGATTTTGCTTGCTCATCTATCACTCATCTCCAGCTGTGTGGTCTAGTTCCTCATAGGCCATGGACCAGTAGTGGCCCATGGCCTGGGGTGTGGGGACCCTTGATGTACAAGTCTGTAAAACACAAAAAAAGCATGTTGACTACAATTGGCTTAGAATTCCTACTGTTGTGCCCAGTTCTACCTGCAAAATAGCCATTAATATTGTTTGGTTGATTGGTTTTATCCCTATCTCCCTAAATGAATAGTATCAGTTACACAAATTCTAGAGAGAGATACTCAGAGGTTAGAAAGCTTCTTCTGCCATTAGATACACTTATGAGACATCAACCAATCATTTTGTATTATTGGCAAGCCATCGCGACCTAAAAAGAATGGTCTTTGGGCTGTGTAATAACACAAATGCTATATTGATTTTACAGACCTTGGAGGGCAAATTACAGCGGCCAGTTGATTAAAGGACTTGCTCAATTATTAATAACATGCTTGAGCTGATTAACCAATTACTTTAATTTATAGATGAATTCATTTACATAGGTACTAAAAATACAGTTTTGAAGAAAAATGTGTATCATTTTTTTGTTGATATTGAGGATAAATTATGAGTAAAGGAGGGGAGAAGCATTCTGTGTCTAAGGAACATAGATGACAAAGGCCTTTTACAGTAACAGTTCATCCACTAATTATTATTTTTAAACTCTACGAATCAGAAATGTTAAAATAATCAAAGAAGCAGTTAAGTCCAAGAATAGTTTTGATCAGTTTAGAATGTGATTTTATGCTCATTTGGGAGAAATGATCATTAAAATCAATGAGACTTATTTCTGAGCTAAAAGAATACAGCTGTGAAAGCTACATTCTTTTATAAGTCTTCCTATCTTATTTTATAAGTCTTCCTATCTTACGTGATCTAGGACTTATTTGCACTGCCTAGTTGCAACTATTTTTTTGAAACAGATGTGTCAGCCTTTATTCAGCTTCCTCCCATAGCAAATTTAATCTCCACGTGTATTTTCCTGCTGTGGTTTGATCATAGCCGTTTCCTTTTATATCATCTGAAATACTCTTATCTGCTTTTGTGCTTGTTTACAGGCTAACCCAAACATTTAATTGGCTATTTTGAAAGAAAAGGAACACCCCTCAGCTGAAGCAACAGTTATCACTTACTGTAATAGGTTTCATACCTTTTTTTTAAGTATTGCTAAACTAGTGGAGGAATTATGAGATACTTCATAAAAAGTAACTTTGCTGATTTGAAATCTGACAGAAACATTTTCTATCTCCTCTCCCCCACATATATATGATTTTTCTTTTCCTGAATAACTAGATTTTCCCTTGATTTTTCTTTTAAAAACAAGTCCAGCAATGCATAATTTTATTTTATTTTTTAACTGAAGCAGAAGTTTTCACATCTAGTTCCTGAACAGCCTAAAGAGAGTTCTGATGAAGGGTTTCTTTCCCCCACCCACTATGCACTTTACAACTGTTTTGGAGTCTTTCTCTAGTGCATAGAAAATTCCATTAATAAAATCTTTAATGAAAGTATCTAGTATGTTTAACAGCATTGGGGGTGGCGGGTGGCGAAGAGAAGGGCTGGAAATGAAAAATTCAATGCAGAGACATTTCATCTTAGAAACCAATTGGGTCAGAAACAAGGATACTTAGAAGCAGTCATGACATGATCCTCTATGCACAGTGTTTTCTTACATTATATACTCATTATTATATAACCTCATTATGAGAAGATTACATGTATGAATTTTAACCCAGATTCCATTAATAGCTGCTTCACTCATATTGTACTTCAGTAGGTGAAGAGAGTGGAGGATATGCAGACCAAACACAAAATGCATGTGAAAATGAATGATGTATCAGGGTACATCATTGTAAACTGAACAGCTAGAGAGGGATGGCCAACGCTTCAGGCATCAAGAGCCACATTTTAGCCTGTTGAATTTCACAAGTGCCCTAGTATACTCCCTTATGACACAGACATTTTTTCAATCCTTTCTCCCCCTTTATTAGATTTTTAAGGTGATAACCAGAGTGGTAAGCTTCTACAAGCTGTTGTAATCAAAACAGTACTGCCAGCATTAGCTATCCTGTGACTGGATTTGGGGCTATTTTGAAGCTTTGGACAGCATTTTAATGTGGAAATCAAAATTGATTTTTTTTTCTTTGGGCTTCTGATTTGATTATGTACCTGATTTTTGGAGGGAGAAAAATCTGAATAACTGTACCACCAAAAATTGTCCATTTGGCCACAGATCCTGGGTCCTGCATGCTACAGGTGTCTTGCAGTACAATTACATTTTGCTAGTCTCTGAATTAGAGAATATATAAAAATTTAGCATAGATAATTGCTGATATCACCCATTGGTTAGTTAAGTTTGAGTCAGGATGCTGCTATTAATGCATTCCAAATTCCTGCATTCACCTAAACAGGATGTCCACAGCTCATTATCAATGAGTCCAAAGTGAAACCAGTTCATCTGTTTTTAATGGAAGCATTTCTTTTTATAGCACTTTTGTAAAGGCCTGGCACACATATAATTCCAGTGATGTGGCAGCTTCTGCAGCAATATTCATTCCATGTAATATGAACAGACCTGGATCATGCATGAGGATTTTTACTTTATAATTTCTCTTTTCTCAGTATTTATCCAGTTTCTGCTCTGTTGATGCTAGTTTGGGAAGCAAACATGATATGAGGACTATGTGGGAAGACATAGTTCTCATAGCACTCTTATATTGCTTAATTAATATAAGCATATTGCTATAAATGTTCTACCTGATGTCTGCTTGCAGTTTTTTCTTCCCAAGACTTTAGGTTGGAAACCTATGATATGCAAAAGAAAGAAGCAAATGCTGCCACCAACTGTCCAATAAAATGCATATTATTCAGGCATCGTAACTTCAGAAGATGAAATTCTTTCTGGCTTTATCTTCGACAATGAAGACAAAAGGTTAGCTTTTTAGTAGCTTCTGTCCATCCAACTGAAATAGAACAATCTAATGTTAAATCTCCATATTTCCAGTTTTTAAATGAATATTACAGCTATGGCCAGTGGTGGCTGCTTATCTGTTGAATTAGTTTCTAAGTCTGTTCCATCCATTTGCACTCCAAAGTATCAAATGTGGGCAGATGGTAAATCAAAATCAGCTGGATACTTTGGGCCATTCCCAGTGCATTAGCAAAGATTTCTGAGTTGTTTAACCATAGCAACTAAAAAAAAAACGGGCTTTGGGATTAGCCAAATTCTAAATGTCAAGCTGGGCTATTTGGGACACATGGGGGAACATCAGGGTATCTGTGAAATAACCAAACCCCAAACAGGAGGCATTACGTCTTCTCATAGTATGCATAGAAGATAGGTACTTCATATAAATGTTATGACAGGAGTAGAATGGAGTTGAGTGAGTGTCAGATGAAATAATCACACAGAATGGTTCATCAGCTCTGCTTGCTGGTTCTTCCTCCGAGGCTGTTGTGGTACAAAGAAGGCAGTGCCCTAGCTATACTGCCTTTTGTGCACAGCACAGCTCTTCCCTATTCTAGGCTGTTGAGGGTTTTCCAATTGGAATGCTTAGTGAATAACAGATAAGGATGGGCTAAAAAGAAGACGGATCAATACAAGTCATGCACATAGTTTCAAAGAATGCTTTGCTTGGATGATGCTTCACGCCAATCACTTCTATGAAACTCCTTTGTGAAGCTGTAAAGCTCGCCATTATTTCACATGTCTCTGATTGATATGTTTAGTGGTCAGAAGAGGCTTCTGTTACCCAAGCACGGAAACTTTTTCCACTGGATGTGATTGAATATCTAACAGATCCTGGAAAAAGGGAAGAGGGAGTCTGACTATTATATGAGGAAGTAGGGCCATTACAGAAAAGATTCCTGAGTCTAGAAAAACATGACAAAGAGACTCAGAATAACTGGCTTAATTATGGTGTGTATTCATTGAGTTGGAGAATTACTTTGGCAAGCTTTCAGGATTCTGTTACAATATCCTACTGGCAATAAAGATCTTGTTTCCTGAGTCTGCCGGTCATAAAGGGCTTCCTAACAGAAAAGGCAGCTAAACCAGTGCAATGCCCTCGAACGTGGTGACTAGCAATGTCTTGATGGCTGAATAAGTTTATATGGAGAAGTCTTATAAAGCTGCCTTCTTCTGTACAGTCTGGTGGGCCCCACTGTTGTCAAGAGGACATCTTTTGTGAATGCTGCCATGGATTCAGTGGTTTTTTGGTTGTTTTTTTTTTTAGTGGGACCCATGCTGTGAAACAAGTAAAGCACCTTCCTTGTTACCCTTTAAAAGTGGTCTAAGGACATATTTATCTACCAAGACCATTTAATTATTTTGTTTTCACTCACTCTACTGTTTTCCCAAATTATTCATTTTATAATATATTGTCTCAGTCATGTTTTAAGGCATATTTCAATTGTAGTTTTGCTATTTTAATTGTATGTACTGTATATAAGATGCTCTGAGCCACTAAATAAGTGAATGCATGCAAATATATAGTTCAAAGAAATAAATTACTGATGACTGCCTCTCTCAGACCTGCTGAATACAAGATGTTGAATGATTCTGAATAGGAATAGAAAACCATTTGAAGATTATTATTTTTTTGGAACTGTATCTAAATCAAAATATTTGCTATCATGTAAGGAGCACTGGATTGAATCATATGGCCAGCGCACACTTCTAGTAACAACAACAAAGTATTCCTCCTTGCAATAGCTCATCGGTATTATTTCTATTATTCTTATATTGGACTGCCTTTCATTCCACCCTCAGGCCAGTTCAGAAACTGCTTCAGAAAGATCCAGAGACAATTATTGTTGAAAACAAGCAAGCTTGGGGTAATTTCAAGTCTATTTTAATAAAATAAGAGCCTTGGTGGAGCAGTGGGCTAATGCCTCCTTAAGTAACACCAGCTGCCTGCAATTAGTGCAGGTTCGCATCCCACCAGGCTCAAGGTTGACTCAGCCTTCCATCCTTCCGAGGTAGGTAAAATGAGGACCCAGATTGTTGGGGGCAATTAAGCTGACTTTGTAATAATGCCGCTTGGGGGTGTGTGTGAAAGCCCTAATAAGCAGGCATATACATAGAATGAAGGCTACTGCTAAGCTTGTAAGCCGCCCTGAGTCTTCGGAGAAGGGCGGGATATAAATGGAATTAAAATAAAAAAATAAAATAAAAAAGCATTCTGCTCTGAACTTAATTTTTATATGATTGGTCAGAGACAGCCATTCAGTCTAATGCTAAAAAAAGGACACTGAAATAAACATTTATTAATTATATATATTCCTTTAAAGAGGAATCTACCTGTAGGTCCCACTGAGAAAACTTGGGCTATGGGTAGGAAACAAATTTAATCCTATAAATCTTATGATATCAGAGTAATTTTTTAAAAAAATTATAGTTATCATGTCTTCTTCTTCTTCTTCTTCTTCTTCTTCTTCTTCTTCTTCTTCTTCTTCTTCTTCTTCTTCTTCTTCTTCTTCTTCTTTTTTTTTTACTTTTCTTACATAACATGTTAATTTCAACATAGATGAGTGAGTCTGGGACCAGTCAGATATTATGCTCAGAAAGTGCTTGACTTAAATGATGGCTATCTCGTTGTTAAACCAGTGGAGGACTATTTTGCATTACATTACATTACTTTCCTACAATTTTAAAATGAAGTTTACATAACACAAAGAAGAAAAAAAAAGCTCTGTATATTTTGGCTATCTCAGAGAAAGGTTGCTTACAACAATCTTGTTTTGGGGGATGTAACTTGTGAGTTTGAAAATTGATTCTCTTTGTTTGCACTTGTCCCTTTATTGCTATATTGTTGCTATATTGTTGATAGACACAGCAACTAGGTTACTAATATGACTCTGCAACTGATGTGTGTTTAAGATACATTATCTTCTTCTTGGCTCTATCCCTAGGATTTAGAATTTATCATGAAATCAAAAATTAAGGAACTTTTGAACATGGGGCACAATTAAGAGCACCATAATCTTACAACATTGGAAAGAAAAAACTATATCAGATTTGCAACAATGAATTTGCTAATGTGCTGTTTATCAAATCTGAATTAGTATTGTCTAACAATTGCACAAAGATGAAGACTTTGAAGTGACATCATATTTTAGTGGAAAAGGTATTTTCCTTCTTAGGTAAAGGTAAAGGTTCCTCTGCACATGCGTGCTAGTCATTTCCGACTCTAGGAGCTGGTGCTCATCTCCGTTTCAAAGCCGAAGAGCCAGTGCTTGTCCGAGGACGTCTCCATGGTCATGTGGCCGGCATGACTAGACACCAAAGGCGCATGGAACGCTGTTACCTTCCCACCGTAGTGGTCCCAATTTTTCTACTTGCATTTTTACGTGCTTTCGAACTGCTAGGTTGGCAGAAGCTGGGACGAGTAATAGGCGCTCACTCTGCTACACGGCACTTGGGATTTGACCTTCCAAACTGCCAACCTTCTGATCGACAAGCTCAGCGTCCTAACCCACTGAGCCACCGTGTCCCTACATTCTTACTCCTACATTATTTAATATTTAAACTTTTTCTTCTGTTATTTAGTTTTTATTAAAATAGCAGAAATTATTTATTGCTCTGAATTTTGATATCCTCTCCATTATTTATAGATACACAACAGGGAGGCACACTAACTATTGATTTTCTTTTATTTGACATCAAAATTATATCCCACCCTTACAATCTATTTAATTTGGATATATTATATGTTATGTTAAGCTCAGGGCAGTTTAACAACAATTAAAATCAATTGAAAATTATAGTCAACAGAAAGAAAAATAAAAAGGACTCCAGAAAAATATACTAAAGATTATATAATTAAAATAGAAATCCTTTTTTCAAGTAAAAAGGATGCTTCTTGATGAACGAAAGTTCTTAGCCAATCTGCAAAGATAAGCAGAGAACATGAAAGCAGCAGACCCACTTTTTAGGTGGGGTTGCTGGAAAGTTCATGGTCTTTTGTCATCTATCATCCTTACAACATGGTTGTAAGAGCAGAACTCCCTCCACAATATGGAAAACCAACAGAACATTTTTTTCTGGAATTCTTTCCAACCCCTTGAGCAGGCGTAGCCTTTAGGAGTTATGTATGGTTTCATCTGTGTAATACGTTGCACCTGTTTCTGCTATCCCATTGAATTATGTTTGGTTGTGTGTGTCTATGTGGTCATTGGGCTGGCTGCAAACACTTCACACTGGTCACAAGACCAGGAGAGAGGAGGGAGGATCTTGAAATAGATTGAGGCTACAATGAAGTGATAATTATATTTAAGCAATGTGCTACATACCTCAGCTGGATCACTGTGTCTTTCCCCAAAACATATTTTTCAGTAATCCACTGCCTTAATCTGACAATATTTTATCAAACAATCATTCTCAGACTCTGAATACCATATTTTAATACAATTGTTCTAGAGGGAAAAAACAAAAAGTCTCATTTGAGCTAAGATTATGTCTTTGTGGTGCAGTACCCATCAACCCTATTACACCTTTTATTGGGCCCCTTTTTAAAAAACTCCCAATTATGCAAAGTACCCAGATAATTCTGACCTAGTTTGCATGCAGCTATTTTTTTTTCAGAGCAATACAATTCAGTTTCTTTGCATGTGGCAAAATTTTGTTACATCTTTTGCAAAACTCATCATGCCTTGATCATTTCATTGATTTATTTGTAATTTTCTGTTTGTATTTGATTGCATTTCAAATAGAAATTGTTTATTTACTGTACTTTGTGAATGTGCAGAATTATGGTAGTGTCTGTAACAAAGAAGTAACTGACAATTACCATGCTGATAGAAAGACAGATAAACAGGTAGACTCCCAATCTCTTTCTATTCTTTTTAAATTCTGTTGCACTGAAAAGAATAAACAAGTATAAGTATATTGTTCTGAAGTTTCTGGAGAAAAAATGTGACATGAATTGAAGAAGCTAAAGGCTCTTTCAAGTTTAACCATAATTACAGTATTAAAAGATTCTCTTTCTAAGGAGTGTTCTGTGTATAAAGCAAATGTTACTGTTTGTGATAATACTAATTAATTATTCTGGTTAATGAAAACTTATGACATAAAGAGATTGTCTGCCTTTAATGTCTCACATAATTCTTTGTCACTTTGGCTGCAACTGATTTACAAAGTGGAGAAATATTGAAAATATAGATGCCAATAAAATACCCACATATATATAATCAGTAGTAGGACCATATCTGGAATATTTAGTTGCTGCCCTTCAAAAGAGTATACTGTTGTTTCAGAAGAGGGCAACTAAGATGACCAGGGACTTGAGCAGCCTCCCTACAAGGAAAGGTTGTAACATTTGGGGCATTTTAATCAAGAAAGGAGGCAAATAAGATAGGATATGATTGAGGTGTACATGTTGTAGACACGGTGGAAAAGTGGAAGATATTTTCCCTTTCTTAAAATATTAGAATCATGAAATCACCCAATGAAATTGAATCCTGGAATGATCAGGTGATACAAAAGGAAATATGTGTTTGCACATCATGTAATTAAACGTTGGCATTTGCTACCATGAGATACAGTGCTAGTTACCAGTTTGGCTGACCTAACTTCCAGTGACTACTAGACTTTTGGTAGTGTAGTCATCTCTGTAGGCCACCTTCTGGGACACTAGTGGGCATCCTTGTGCCATTGGTTGGCCACTGTGAGAACAGGCTATTGGCCAGTGTTCTGATCCAGCAAGAGTATTGTTTATGTTCTTATAATTAACTTGGCTGCCCATGTGAAACTGAGCCCTATTAATAGCATTCTGGATCTATATGACAAACATAATTAAATCATTTCTTCAGTGAAACTTTCCTTTTTTAAAAAAAATTCTGCTCTTGCTAAAAAAAGAAAAGAAAGCTTACAGTGACAAAATAAATGCAATCTTTGAAACCCCACAAATGACACACCTCATTTCAACCAGATGTGGAATATCTTCCTCTATAATCCTGTCCTTAAGACTTTAGACAGGTACTGACAGATGTTACATAGCACTTCATTACCGGATTGCTAGCATATTTATGTTTCAAAAAGGGCATTGTGGAAGAAATGTTTGCAATGTTCAATGCCAAATGCAGTCTGAAATTGCCACAACCTCCTTGAACAGATGGAAGTCAAGTATTTATCAAGCTTGTGTTTATCTCTTTGGATAAACCGTTGAAAATTTGGCTCAAAGTAAACTTCCAGAACAAACTATTCCATGACCTGAAATTTGTAAACAGGCATTGTAAGATCTGTAATGTGTATTTATCAGTGGTTTTTTTTGTAAAAGAAAAAGGTGCCAGAACTCACACATGTCATACAACCCGCCTTGCCTACCCTACAAGGTTCCATCCAAAAAAGGTACTGGAACTCCGTTCTGAGCGTTCTATGACAAAAAAGCCCTGGTATTTATTAAGTACAGTAATAAATGAAGCACCAAATATAGGGTGCTTAAGCTCATTGATAAAGTATGCATGATCAGTATAATGGAAAAAATAGACTTCAAACAGGCAGAAGATGAACAGAACTCACTTTAAATGTACACTAATCAGCATACATTAAAATGTGATTTCGTGGTATACAGCTCTCAGAGACTAACCACCTCCAATAATCACTACATAAACATGTAGTGATTATTGGAGGTGGTTACTCTCTGAGAGCTGTATACCACGAAATCACATTTTAAACATGATAAATTAAATAAAATAAAATAAATAATAAAATAAAACAAAATATGCATGTCCCCTCATACACACACATATGTGGCCCAGAGAAACAACACCGTATAGTCTGGTTGTATACTTATACATGGTGAGAAAATTGAATTTTGTGAGTTTACCGGATGGATGGCACAGGGAACAAAGTTGTTACAGAATCTGGTAGTCCTACTAGAAATACTTTGAAACCTCCTCCCAGAGGGTAACAACAGAAACAGAACATGAAGTGGGTGTGTGGGGTCTCTAACAATGCTTTGAGCTCTAAGCACTTAGCACTTATAAGCAGTGTCCTGAATAATGGGAAGCAGGCTTCCTATAATCTTCTCAGCTCTCCTTACCACTCTGTGTATGGACTTTCTATCTGAGGCACTGCAACCACCACACCGAACAGTGATGCAGACCATGAGTTTTAGTCCTGTTTTGGAGAAGAAGCCAGCAGGACTTTGTGCTAGCCACCCCTTTTCAGCCTTAGGAAGAAAATGATAGCAAACTATTTCTGGAAAAATGTTGACAAGAAAACTGCATGGGCTTACCCAAGTAGTTATCAGGAAGAAAGACTGACCCGAACACACACACACACACATTCACACATTCACACATTTATTAGGGATAGTTACCCACAGAAAAAAAGGTAAAGAATAATTGTTCATGTGTAGAAGCAACTTCTCTTAGGAAGCAGCAAGATTTTCCAATCATTTGAAATGGTTTTTTTTTCTGAAATCAGATGAAATAAAATACTTTATAAGTATGTGTAAATTAAAACTGAAGTGTACATCCCTATTCTTCTCTGGTTTATGCATTCAAAAGAATGCTTATTTGGAGAGCTCAGTTAAACAAGCCTGAATTCCATTGAAAACCAGGATTAATGTGATTAATGTGTGTCAAGACAGGGCAGAAGCAAGCATTAAGATATCATTTGATTAGATGAAACCTTCCTAAAATGCGACAGCCAATTATTTAGCTGTTTCCTCAGAGTGCATATTATAGGCTTCAGAGTACAGTCTAAGCTCATAATTTAATTAACTTCCTCCTATACATGTGATGGCCTTTATTTGCTAGTGGCCACAGAGATTGTCAGAATTTATTTAAAAAGATGTCTACCAGGAATCATTAAGTCAGGGCAGAAAAACTAGGGAAAACATTAAGGCATTTTTAAAGCATCTCTGGGAATTTTGCTCAATGAAATTACTTGCCAACAGCAACCTGGAAGAAAACAAACAAATCCTTTGAGAATTTTATCAACATTTCTTCCACCTTTCCTCTTTCAACTTGAATCAAGATCAATTCCTGAAATCCTCCATTAGCTGACATGAGGAACAAATGTGTTGACATGATTAGCAATGTTTAGAATGGATGTTCGCAGAAGGAAGAAAATCTACAGACTTTAGCGTTAGCCTGTCAAGGCAGCAGAACACATTCTCTCCCTAGTTTTCTGGGGCTAAAAGACTCTTAGATTGAATCATTGTCATTTTTCTAGTTCTCAGAGAGGCCAGAAATCATTAGAAATCTCATTTAAACTTTTCATTCTAGGTTTACAGTAGATGTGAGTTCCTCTGCAGGATTTCTGAAGGGAATGTTTCATTACAGCATGTGTAAACACACACACACACACACACACACACACAAACAGAGAGAGAGAGAGAGAGAGAGAGAGAGAGAGAGAGAGAGAGAGAGAGAGAGAGAGAGAGAGAGAGAGAGAACTCCATCACCATCAGCATTAAGCCCGAGTTCCTTCTCTTTTCATTTTTCTTATTATGAACCTCATTTGATAAAAGAACCAGTCTTAAGGGCATGCCCTTTTGGTCTCACCAAATACCCCAATATATTATATAGTTTAAATTATAAAAAAATACCTTAACAAAGGTCTTCTTTTGTGATACTGTTTTGCTAATATGTAGGTTTTATCCATATTGCTAAGCGATCCTCATGTTGTTTCAGGATTTTAGTACAATTTCTAAAACCAGAGGCTTCATTATGCGCCCAATGTGCCAGCAGTCAGGTTTCTCGGTACACATCAGCTTCACATCCTACTAGATTTTATATATTTATTTCATTCAATGCTAATGTTTTTTCATGATTCTGGATCCTGTATAGATAGAGAAAAGGGGAGATGGGAGATGACGTCCTAGGAGGCTAGAGGATGACGCAACACAGACTTTTTCTTCTGTTCAATTATTTTTCACCAACCCACCACAGCAGCCATTTTAAATAAAATTCCCCCATAATTGCAGATGCGTCTAGTACCTCCAAAAGATGAGAGGCCCCTGTTTCAAAATGGTGCTGCAAACATCTGCACATTTTTTTCATTGCTTCCTTCTAAACTGTATCCTTGGTTCAAGTAGGAGACCACAGTCAGAAAACTGGAAGGGATACAGTGGCATTGAGAAGCAAATGAACTTTCATGAAAGAGGATAAAGCTGGCGCCATAGTTAAGTGAATTATACTTCCAAAAAGTGTAATGTTGGCCACCAAGTTAGATAACTGTAAAGGAAGATTAGACAAATCTCAAAGGCTATTCATGGCTGCTTATTATGATGTCTGTCAAATACTTTCTATTCCCTTTCTCATCATTTTCACTTGGATGACTAAGACCCCCATACATATATTATTACCTTTTAAAATGAATCTGAGGTTACTCTCATCCTTCCATCTCACCTTTCCTGAAAAATAGTTGAAGGACAATATGCAATTGAAGCACTGAGAACAATGAATACAATCATATGTTTGCCTTACAATATGTTTGCCTTACAATGAATACAAATCACTTAGAGTTACCAAACATCCAGTAATAGAAAGACATATTTCCTATTTGTCCTTGTGTCCTTCATCTGGCAGGCATAGCCTTAATATTAAATTTTGTCCAGCTTTTTGAGTATTTTGTTTTGTTTTGTTTTAAAAACTGTTTTTACTGAAGTCATTCAAACTTTTGTATAATGTGACCTTGTAAATTATCTGTTGTTGTTTTTTTTTTCATTAGGATTTTTTTGTAGATAAGAGGTGACTTACAACAGGTCTTTTCTGGCCTTCTGACAAGGAAAGTTAATGGGGAATCCAGATTCACTTAACAACCATGTTGCTAACTTTATAAATGCAATGATTCACTTAACAACTGTGGCAAGAAAAGTTGTAAAATGGGGCAAAACTCACTCAACAAATGGTTCACTCAGCAACATAGATTTTGTCTCAATTGTGGTCGTAACCTGAGGACTACCTGTATGGGAAGAAGAGATCATTTGTAATATTTTAATAAAAATGATAACTTATTAAAATTGTTACTAAAACATATGAAGGACAGAAGTTTGGAGCAATTTAAAATAACGACTTAAAAACATCATTACATAATTAACTGGTCAATCTTGATTAGTACATCTAATGGGTAACTTGATTAGAAAACCTGTAGTGTGTAGGGAGCATAAGTCTCCCACCCACTCCCACCCCATCCCATTTTTAATGGCCCATGAGCCATTCATACTGTGTGATCTGTGTATCTAACATACAGTAAGTACAGCAAATCTCTCTTAGAACTTGTATAAGCAGTGCTTTTTTTGTAAAAAAAAAAAGGTGCCGAAACTCACACACGTCATACAACCCGCCTTGCCTACCCAACAAGGTTTACCTTTGTAGTTGAAAAAAAAACCCTTCAATTTTTAGTGTATCTAAAAGACTAAAAGATTTGTTCAAGGTAAGTTAATACTATTAATGTTACCATGCACTGTGTGGCTTTAAATTAAAAGAAGGCATTTTATTAATCTTTTGGGACATTTACCACTGGCATACCCATTTAGTTTAATGAGTGGAAATGTCAGCTTTCTATGTGGAATGAAATTGGCCCAATAAAACAAAATTTGGTTGCTTGTAAAAGATTGAATTATTTTTAAGAAGTTGTCAAACAAGGTGGAAAAATTTGCATTTTGGAGTTTAATATAGATATTGACTTGAAACAAATTAAAGTTGAACCTTTGTCAGTGAACAGATTACTTTTAATTTACCTTTAAGTTAAACCCAATTTAATAAATAGATCTGATTAAACCTCATACTGTAGGTCTACCTTTACATCTGACCAATATATAATCAATATATATCATTATTAATAATAATGCATCCAAATCACAAGACATTGGCTTTATTCTTATTCTTCCCCTCTGCAGTTTGAATATAAAGTATAAAAGGCTAAAAAGACATCCCAGCCTTTGAGCTACCCAAGGAACTGAAACAGCAAAGTTTTGCTGTTGGGCAAGCTTCCACGCCAGCCGTCTTTCTTTCCTCTCGCTTCATCTCTTTTTAACCTCACACCCCACCTTCTGTAAGGGAAGGCAAAAGGCTTACTCACCCTCTCATCAAAGATGGCCTCCATGTTTACGTGTCTCCCACCACCACCACATGATCCGACCCAGACAATCAAGCCACGCTCTGGCTGTGGTGCTTTGGTTCCTCATGGCTCCTCCTACAGGAGGCAGACAGTGCCGGAGGGGACCCAGCTTGCACCATAACGTCAGCGGGGCATTTTCAAAAGCAAATGAGGATAGGATGGGCAACAATAGGAAAAGAACGCAACTGTGGAAAATCCATTGAAAAAAGGTGCCAGTGTGTTCTATGACAAAAAAAGCCCTGTGTAAAAAAGCTCAGTGGGTTAGGACGCTGAGCTTGTCGATCAGAGGTTCGGCAGTTTGGCGGGTCGAATCCCAAGTGCCTGTGTGAGCGCCTGTTACTCGTCCCAGCTTCTGCCAACCTAGCAGTTCGAAAGCACGTAAAAATGCAAGTAGAAAAATAGGGACCACTATGGTGGGAAGGTAACAGCGTTACGTGAGCCTTTGGCGTCTAGTCATGCCGGCCACATGACCACGGAGACATCCTCGGACAAGCGCTGGCTCTTCGGCTTTGAAACGGAGATGAGCACCGGCCCCTAGAGTTAGAAACGACTAGCACACATGTGCAGGGGAACGTTTACCTTTTATAAGTATAGACTTTTGAAAAAGAACCTGCCACCTGCTACCAAATATTTGTTCTGGAGATGCATTACCCTATCACCACCATGTACTTTTGGCTTTTCAAGTCTGGGGGAAAAATACATATGCCCCCAAAAGAGAGAACTATCTCACTACAGAAAGATTGCTTGCCTTTATCTAAAAGAATTAGTTACATGACTTGTGCCTATCATTATTTCAAAGCTAGTACCATTTGGTGCTGTGTAGACAGCACATGATCCTCTCCTTAGGCTGATTTATATCTTCAAATGGGGAAGAAATTGGTGCACTCGTGTTTTAGTTTAGTGTTTTACATGACATATTGAACTGAGCACGTAAGTATTTTGATTCTGTGATTTTTCTCCAAAAGATTGCCACTGGTAGTTTAGAAATAAATTAGATTGCCCTGTTGCATGATAGAATGAGATTTTAGGCACTTCTGGTCTACGCTGGGAATTATTATAATTAATAGAGAAGTTTCCAACATTTTTTATAGAAGCACATAAACTGTGGCACCACTGAACAGCCTAGAAACAGTAGGAGAATGATGACAGCTGCTAAACACTCCCAGCACTGTTATTCCCAGTGTGCTAAGGTTAAGAATAATCTCTAGATGCTTACTTTGTGAATGGGGCACTGGAGATTTGGAGCATTACTGAAATCTAATCCAAGCATTTTACATTTGCTTCCTAGGGGCCAAATCCCTTGACAGACAATCTGCTAGTTTCTCTATGTCCTTGCTCTTATCATGACATTGACAATAGAACAATGTTTCTCAAACAGAAGCATGGATATCACTGGGATCTGCAGAAGGATCTGGGGTGGGAGGTGAGATGTGACTCACCTTGTAAAATTCATCACGGGGAGAACAGCAGAAAAGAGGGGTGGTACAGGAGAAGGGAGCAATCAGTTTCTAGTTGAGTGTGTTGAAGTAGACTACTTTGTCGAGTGTAGTCACAAGAGGAATATAAGTAGGGGCTAAGGAAGGGGCAGCAATTCCCCCAAATAATTGCTAGGAATGGCAATTTAATCCTATTACCTTATTTTGCTGTATTGAGCAGTAGAGAGAGAATGGGACTTGGGGTGCTTGATGAGTAGGAGGGTGGGTAGGTGAGTAGGTAGGTAGGTTGGTAGGTGAACAGAGTTGTGGTTGGCCATGAACTGCAATCTGGACTTCTGTTAAATTGGAGATGCATAGTGTTTTCTTTTGACTGAGAAAAATGCAAATATGATTTTACTGAGTTATTCCAGGGTAAGCAGTTAGGGAGTCTTTGGGGTTTGTTTGATTTGTTTGATTGTAAAGCAACTAGAAGTTTCTCACTGGTAAAAGTGAATTTTTCTCCCATGACAAAATTATTTCTTATGTGTACAGTTAGAGCAACAACAATTATTATTACATTATTATAAGAAAACCTTAGGGTTTTTTTGGATCTTGATACAATGCAATGTATCAGACTTCCACAGGATAATAACATCATCACACTAATGGCATACACTGATGCAGCACACAGATAAACATATCAGTATCCTTCTTTTTTTTTTGTAAAAGCTTCTTTTTGTTTTCCTCCTTGGTCAGACCCAAGATGTTTGATGCAGTGTCTGGGGGAACATAAGATTGAGAATCACTATCATACAAGATGGTACGTGCCATATGCATCTACTGTATGACTGATCCTGTCAGGTTTATCAAACCTCATAGGTGTTTCATTTCTCTTCAAGAAGGTATAGAAATAAGTTAATCATCTGTGATGAAATTAAAGGCTCTTCTCAAAAAGAGAAGCAATATAGATGTTTCAGATAATACTGTTGGGGTATTCTTATGGGTAAATTTAAAAAAAACACCACAATTCTGGTCAATATTAAGCAGCCTTCCAAGAAGCCTCTAGCACAGACTCTGAAAAGCATGGGAGTCATATTATTTTGCAAAAACAGGATGCCACTCTTTTTAAAATCTTGGGACCAATAGGGGCACAGGGAAATCCCAGGGAGATCCCAGCCTATTATCCCCCATTCTTAAATCCAGAGGAACATCCCCATAGCTAAGCCCCAATCTTCTATCTTGCCAGGTGTCTTATAATGAAAAGAGCCAAGAGCATCAGACAGTCCCTTTCTCCCAATATTCACAGTTTCTTCTCCATCATTTATTTTATGGTGAGGATAAAAATTAAAACTCCAACCAGCCAAACTGAAAATTAAAATTAAAACTCCCTAGTTTTAGTCAGCTGGCCCTTCTTCCAAGCCCTTGAAAACTATTATGAGATCATGGGACACAGAGGTCACGGGGAGAAGGAGTCATAGGGGAGCAGGTAGGAGTCTGAAGGCAGCTGACAAGTAGCCACCTTTTTATGAGACCAGTTTGGGAAAGGTAAGGTTGTTTTGCTGCCTACAGAGAAAATGGTGGTGGTGATGGAGACAGTCCAGTGGGATATAAACGTGCTGAGATGTTAACAACGGTTGTCCCTAGGGCTGAGGTGAAGCAGGGGTCAGAGTGAGGAAAGGAAGGTGTGAATGATCTCAGGATTGGATACTGGCTTCTGCCACGTGGGAACCTGTTCCTTACTGCTGAGGCCTTTGGGATTAGTGAAAGAGGGGCAGGATGGAAGGGCAGACTACGTGCTCTATTTGCCTGTATAATCACTCCCGAAATGAAAGTTCCTGTTTCTATCTTCCTGGCTGAATGATCAAATCTCTGGAATGCCTCTGATTGTTGGAAACACAAATTATCACTTTAAGCAAGAGATAGCAGATACAAAGAGGAAGAGAGGAAGTATTAAATATTGAAATAAAAAGAAATTTTGATTATTACTTAAAAAAAACCTGAAAACTAGCAAAAAGGAAGGATATCATATTGTATCCTTCATTTGTTGACATAGAGAGTGAGAAGTTAAGTAAATAGGATGTGTACTTTGAATATTACATTTTGTGAAGAATGGTGATAGATGAATTGGGAGTATACTAAAAATCTTGGGAATGATAAATATCAAACGTTAAATCTAAATGTTAGTGGAAATTAAAATTGAAAAATCTATTAGGTCATTGATTGTCTAAAAGATTGTATGTTAAAAAAATTAGAATATGTTTAAATTAAAAACTATGGATATATGTAAGAAAGTTATTTGCTATGTGATTGGTAGGATAAAACTTGTCTTTACATTTACAAATAGACAGTATATATGAAGGGAAAAAGAGAGGAAATGTTTATGGTAGCAATTTGAAATTTGTACTAAAGATATCTGTATGTAATTGAATTATGACTACCCAGCCACCATGTTGCTTTTCAAATATGTGAATGTAATATTAGAAAATCAATAAAATTTGTAAAAAAAAAGGAAACACATTTTCCATGTCATGTTCAGGCTTTTGAAGAATGTGCATCTGTGAAGAATTCCCATTGATGTAGGAGAAATCCTCAGTAAATGGGATGGAATTTGAATCAGCAATTTAAACAATTGAAGTTGTAGCTCCTGTGTTAACTCTTCCTCAGTATGATCCAAAACAAATAAAATCAGGATCCATTTATTTATGTCTAGCAAAACATTCTGTATTCTGTTATTAGACTTAATAGGAATACCTAACCAATTAAAAGCTGCTAAAATTCACAATATGCAAACCAGCATGGGGAATTAATATAAAGTAGTTAGCTATGTTATTTCCATAAAACCTATAATTTGTAGGTTATGTAATCTCCTTAGTTCTTTTTGAAATAACTTGAGACTGGGTTTCCCCCCTTTAATTATTTGTTTTCATATTTTTATTTTGCCCAGAATCTTCCTGGACCAACGTGACTGTAAGTATGCATTGTGCTTTGTCTTATCAGTGTTGTAGACATAAACTTTCCTCCAATTAATATTGCAAAATGAAATAAGGAGTTAAGTTGGAGTCAGAAAGTCTGCAGTTCGTAAGTTAAAGTCCTCCTTTTTTCGAATCCACTCCAATGCTGACACAAAGCTCTATTTAATGTGCTGCCAATCACTACAAGTCAAGTACAGTTCCTCAAGTTCTCAAGTATGCTTTCAAAATGGATATATACTGTATATATTGCTTTTCAGCTCACCCGAAATTGAAGCGCAAAACCAAAGAGAAATGTCAGTGTGAACTCAAAATTGCAAAACCTACATATGTTTAAGTTGTTTTCACCATGGAGTCCTGAGGAATTTTATTTTTAGTACAAGGAAAGGGGTCCAGTTATATAATACAGAGAAAATCTTTCCCAATTCTATTTTTTTAAAAAAATGGATCTCCATTGAAAGATCTGAAACACAATGGAACTTCCCTAAAATGAGTTGTATTAGATTTCTCTCTCTTTTTCATCGCCTTCCCTTCCTCTTTTGCATAGTACCCCTCATCTCATAGAACATTGACTTACAACATGTTAAAACAATCACTAAATACCTAAAATCATTACAATTAGTAACAATTCAAACATCAAAAATTATTTAAAAAAACCCTGAGCTAAAGTAAAAAGTAGATGAAGGGATGTTAGAAACAGTGGCGCCACCTTCCTAGCTCATTTGTTCCCTGAGTTGCCCAGGCTGGCTAATACAATGCTTGCAGGACCTTCAGAAGCTCAGAAGAGATGAGGTCAACCTCATATCAAGAGGGAGAAGATTCCACAACATGGGCATCATTGCAGGGAAGGCCCACTGCCTAGGGCCCACTAAATGTAGCTCCCAACATTTGACAGAACCTGTAATATGCCTTCTCGGCTGGATCTGGTGGGATGGGCAGATGAAATAATGGAGAGGTGGTCCCTCAACTAACCTGGTCCTGTGCTGTGAAGGGCTTTCAAGATCAACAGGTTCCCCTTCATTTCAAGGGGTCAATATTTTTAGATATCAAATCTTCCTTTTGAAGCCACGCAGGATGGTCTAGGTCCCCCTCCCCATTTATAAGGTCTTCTGGTAGGAAAAAGGAAAGACACTTCTGTCTCAAACACTATTATAATAATCTCCAGTGATGGCACCTCTAGGACTCAAATAATTCAAGAGATATAGTTGAAGCAGGGCATGCTATAAATACTTAAATGAATTGCAACATTTTGTCAATCTGGTAAGATATCACATATGGAAGATACCAAGGGTGTTTTTGTTTCTTTTGTGCTATCAGACATCTTCACCTCTGCTTTTCTTTCTCCTTGCAAACCTTTATGCCTATTTAAAATTGCTTGTCTGAAAATGTGAAAGCTTGCATAGTACTTTCCATCTGAAAAAGAATAGCTGTACAGAGAGTCTAATCAGAAATGGCTTGTTTTTGAGACATTGCCGAATTAGAGCAAATAAATGAAAAAGAGAGATTTTTTTTTACTAAGCTATATGAGCAAAAATCTTATCACTCTTACGCTATGTATGATTTTACACATACCTCTACTGGTTGCAGACGATTATGAGGTAACCTCTTCTTCAGATTTATGCTGAGAGTTGACCAGGAACAAGGACTTCTAAGTACTTCTTTCTACTTTATATATTTAGATTCTTAAGTGAAAATGTTGCTGAACTTGTATCTTCAGGGTTGGAAGTATGATCCATTCGGCATATACCGGTATAAGCCTTCTTAAAAAAAAGAGAGCTAAACACAAAGAACACCTAAAAAACTCCATTTCAAAAAACAGCCATAGTATCTGCCCATGAAATGAACAGACCTCCCTAATACTATTGGCTGCAAGGGAACCAAGTAATACCTTTCATTCCATGAAGTGCATGAAAAGGCACCTCCAGAGAATCTTCTGTGCACATTCCCAGATATTTCATAAAGTAAACAAACAATCCTCAAAGAAGAATGCAGTCACAATTGGCAAAAACATAAACATCCCCACCTGTATTTTCAGAAAGCTTCCTGAAATGGAGTGGAGAGATATATCATCACAGGATACACAGCTAGCAGAGTCTTTTGGCCAGTCTTGCAAACAGGCCCTGTTGTGTCTATGTGAAATTGTCCACTATTCCTGGCAGCTACTTGTGAAGAGGTCTCTAGCTTCCACCCCAACTCTGGCCTGCAGTATCAATGTTATTGGTAAAGGGGGAAAGCCATATATACTGGGTACCTGGTATAATAAACATTGAGGCCTTCTTTCATTCTGATTGAATTTATGTGCTGCTCAAGTCCGATTTTTGGAAAATCCATGCCTTTTGAAGGTGGTCTGGCAGGTTTGAGATAAGAGGCAGAGGGTTGTGATGGTTGCACTGTTCAGGAGTCACGTTGTCTCAAGGAATTAGCCTTCTTAAATATAAAAAAAATATAGAAGTTGATCCTGAAGATTTAAAAGAGCAAATAAATGTTTGATGCCTATCCAATGAAAAAGTCTGAAGTTAATAATAATAATAACAAGAACAACAAGAACAACAACAAAAGTTGGAAGGGACCTTGGAGGTAATCTAGTCCAACCCCCTTCTCAAGCAGGAAACCCTATCCCATTTCAGACCAATGGCTGTCCAGTCTCTTCTTAAAAACTTCCAGTGTTGGAGCATTCACAGCTTCTGGAGGCAGGTTGTTCCACTGATTAATTGTTCTAACTGTCAGGAAATTTCTCCATATTTCTAGGCTGCTTCTCTCTTTGGTTAGTTTCCATCCGTTGCTTCTTGTTCTGCCTTCAGGTGCTTTGGAGAATAGCTTGATTCCCTCTTCTCTGTGGCAGCCCCTGAGATGTTGGAACACTGCTATACATTTTCAGAACTGATATCAGCCCCTAGAGTAGATCAGGTCAGGGAACAGACACCATAGGGATTCCTGCAGTTATACTTGTCAGAGATTCTCTCTGCCTCACCTTATCCCCACACAGAATCAAAATGTGACTGTTCCTTTGCTTGTTTTATGAGTTTTCCAAACCTCTAAGGGCTAGCTGTGACCTCGTCCTTCTTATTCTTAACTGCTTGGCATCAGAAGAACATGGGCTTACATTCTACAATGCAATGTGCTGCTATAGTATGGGGTTTCAGGCCACCGTGTATTTCATGGCTGTGTGTGAAAGAATTCCTGCTCTTTCTGATAACCCATTGTTTGGGAGCAATTTTGTCTTGCACAAGATGGAGGAGGGATATTTTTTTCCCACTGGGGCAGTGTGGAGCAAGAAATGTCTTTCAACCTTTCGAACTGGATTCCAAGCTGCAATTCAGTACAGGGAAATTTACAGAGAGGTTTAAGAAAGTCAAAATAGCATAATTGTTTTTGAAGCCTTGCCTCTCTTTTATAGGTGCCACATGAAAAAGGGACTGAACTGTTGCATTTACCTTTTTTGATCCAATTTTGGATGCCATTTTCCTGAAAGCTGACTGGATCATGATAGAAACAGAATAATTTCTTCTCTCACTCAAATGGTAAGGATAGATACTCTTACATTTTTTAAAAGAGATGTATATAATAATAAATATAGTTTTGACATTAGGGAAACCCTAAACATCCACTGTACTGATCCAAGAATTTGAAATTTCTAATTGTATGCATTTGCAGGCATGTGATCAATGAAAAAACATTCTTATCTTTTCTAAGTAAAGAAATGAGAAGTCGGTCAGTTTGTGCTTTTTTTTTGGCAGAAGTCCTTTTTTTTTAATAACTGTTACAAAGTGCCAAAGTGAATTTCTTGACTCAGAAAATTCTCTAGGGATTATCCCCTATCCCTACAATACTCTGCTGCTAATACAATATTTGAACTCCACAGATTTACAGTAACGGAGAATTAGATTTTGTACCGAGTGGAGGAAAAATCACCCTTCTTTTGTAACTACTTTCTCCTTTGAAGCTCCTGTACGTCATTTAAGATATACCTTTACCAGTAGTCTAAAATTAATTTAAGAACAATAAAATAATTAACAAAATCACCAGGAAACTGTTATTCATTTTAAATACTGTACATATACAGTATTGATAAACGAGCATGTTGCAAATAAAACAGAATATTTACAAAAGAGCAACACTTAATCAAAAGCATGCAGACCAAACTTTATTTAAGAAATATGTAAGAATATATTAGGACTATGTAGCAAATACTTGAATTATTATTATTATTTCTTTTTTTATGGGAGTACTATAGAACTAATGAAGTGAAAAACTCCTTTCCATGAAAATAAAGAATAGTGTGTATCTGTCTTGGATTATACTTGGGTTTTTTTTTATTATTATAATATTACAACATGGGTCTTGATTTATGAAAAGATGTCAGCTGAATGGCTTTGTGAGTTTTGGTCAGTTTTGTCTTTCTCCTGCAGCCCATTTATTTATTCATAATTGCTTCAGGGGTTGAAGAGGCCCTCTAGACCAGGGGTGTCAAACTCAATTTCATTGAGGGCCACATCAGCATTGCGGTTGCCCTCGGGGTGGGGGTGGAGGTGGGGGTATGGCCAGGGTGGGCGCAGCCTACTGGCTGGGCGTGGCTGGACTTGGCGTGGCCTAATGGGTAGGCATGGCCAGCTCTACATCATTCAGGTCAAGGGTGCTTATGGGGGCCTGGACAGGAGTAGGACATATCTGAGGGTCTGGCAGAAGAGGGTGGGACCGGGGCAAGTGCCAAGGCATGGTCTACTGGAGCAGCCTCACTGTTCCTCTCAAGCCATATGAGGGGGGGGGCTGGACGGTGCCGTAGGCTGCCCGGATCCCTGGGCAGCAGAGGTTAAATGCCCAGCCCGGCCCTCAAGCACCTGCAGCACTAAGCCCAGCCCCACTTCCCCAAAGGGGTGCCCAGCTGCACTTACCTCCTCCTCAAGGCTACTGCTGCTGTGCTTACTCTCCTTAGCCGGGTTGCTCATGATGGGTATGAGGGCAACGTCAGAGGAAGGCCTACTCCCTCTCCATGCGAGGAGACCCGGCTTTGTATCCAAAGCTTCCTTAGCAATAGGATAGGAGACCCCCAGGATAGGCCAGGAGGAGGGAGCAAGGAGATGGTGAAAGGGCAGCAGGGCAGGACTAAGGTAGGACCCTCAGACCCTCCCTCTCCTCCCTCTCCTCCCTTTCCTCCCCTTCTTTCCTTCCTTCCTTCCTTCCTTCCTTCCTTCCTTCCTTCCTTCCTTCCTTCCTTCCTTCCTTCCTTCCTTCCTTCCTTCCTTCCTTCCAACAGAGTGGTGGGAAAATATTTGAGATGAGGGAGGGAGAAAAACAGGCAAAAAACGCAGCTGGGGAGGTGTCACCCTTCGTGAGGAATGAAGAAATGCACCATCGCCTGGAAGTGGCCAGCACATGGCCCTCACCTACTTCACATATCTGGGTTGGTGGGCTTTGGGGGAGGGGACACCATGAGCAACATGAGAGTTGACATTACCTGCACAATGCCGTCCAGCCCCCAGTCTGCCTGGTTTTGGCAGGTGGCAAGGTGCTCTTCTCACAGTGCTGAAAGGCTGAGCCAGGCAGTGTGAATCCGAAAAGAAGCGCGACACCACCCAGCTCCCAGCCTGTCCAGTTTCGGCAGGCAGTGGGGTGCTCTCCTCACAGTTCCGAGAGGCTGAGCCGGGCAGTGCAAAGCTCACCAGCTTTGTACCTTTCTGCCTGCTGAAACTGGGGAAGCTGGGGTCTAGGCAGCATTGCACTTCTTTTTAGATTCATGCCACCCAGCTCAGCCTCTCGGCGCTGTGAGGAGAGCACCCTGCTGCCTGCCAAAACCCCTCCCCCAGAGCCCATCAAGCTGGATATGTGAAGTAGGCGAAGGCCATTTGCTGGCCACTTCCAGGCAATGGTGCATTTCTTCATTCCTCACAAAGGGTGACACCTCCCCAGTGCACGCCCAGGGGGTGGGGCTGACGTGGCAGGGACCAGTCCCTCGCTGTTTCCAGACAGCCTTGTGGAGCTAAGACTGAATGCATTTCAGCATAGATGGCCACCACAAAATTGTACATTGGCTCCTGGATGGCCTGGGCTGGGGCCAAGGCAGTGGGGGCTGTTAAATAGCGGGTTCTTTGGTGCAGGAATGAAGACGAGGTAGCTGAGTACAGGGAAACTCATATTTCATTTCGTGCAGTGACTGTACTGGGGGAATGGTTGCAACTAGCTGCAATATATAGTCTAGCCCCTAGGCGGCAGCCAATAGGTTTGAATCAACCATTGCTGCCTGGAGGTAGCCAATTGTAGCATAGGAGAATTGTAGTCTGGGTTGCTGGAGAGCCGTTAGCTGCTCCAGCAACCCACGTGGTATTACTTATGAGCCCAGTACATAACACCCCTCCCCTCTTAGATCAGACAATATTAACATAAGTTAGTCTTAATGCAATTATCAAGACCCATTATCAAAACTGACTAAAATAAAAGTAATAGAACAAAAAAACCCCAATAGGTTACAATTTGATTAAACAACATCTGAATGAATAGGCTTCATGGCTAGCATACTTAGACAGTTACAACATAGCACTAGTTTCTGTAGTATAGTGGCATACAGCAATACACAATATTATAGCTCTTTATTTTACAACGTAGTCAGCAAGATATGAAGGAAGCTTGTGTGCCCTAGTGGAACGTCTCGGAGTCCCCATCACTTTGTGGTCTACCAGCTTACCCAGTGGACTGGGTAGACTTGTGTCCCTTTGTGCTCCTGAGTCAAGGGGATTAGATGCTCTCTGGCTGGCCTCTCCAGGTTGGCCCACCCCAGAGTCAGACTGATCAGCAGGGTAGGCTCAGCGGTTGCTGAAGTTCTGATGGCTTTTTCCTTCAGGGGATCCATGTTGCATTCCAGGACTCCCCATTTCCACCTCAGTTATGAAGGAAAACTCCTGAGAGTACATGTGAGGACTGGCTTGGCCGCAAGTTTGAGGACCTTGGGAGGGACTTATGATCCAGTCCTCATTTAGTGGCCATTCTGGAAACCGTTTCCTGAGTTGATAAATGTGTTGTCTGACAACTCGCCCTCCCTCCAACCCCACTTCATAAAACAGGGGTCCGGATGCTTTGTTAATTTGACCAGGAACCCACAGATTCCCATGACCATAGTCCCTGGCCCAAACCCAATCACCCATGTGCAGCCCCTTCGGGGGTTTTGGTCAAGAGGCTTCTGCTGCCACTCTATCTGGATGCAACCTGTCCAGTTTAGTGATCAAACACCTCCCCCAACGTAGTTCTGCAGGACTTTGGCCTGTAGCAATGCAGGGTGTGGAATGCTGGCAGAGTAGAAAATCTGCCAATCTGTGATGCCAGTCCCCTGTGACAATGTGCTTGAGTAATTCCTTCATTGTCCTCACCATGCGTTCAGCTTGACCATTAGAAAATGGATGAAAAGGCGCAGATGTTGTATGTCTGATGAGATTAGCTCTAAGGAAGCCCTGAAATTCAGCAGCAGTGAATTGGGCCCCATTGTCAGAAGCTAAGACATCTGGCAGCTCATGTGTAGCAAAGAGTTTTCCCAGCACCTGGATGGTCCTAGCAGTAGTCATGTTAGGAACTGGAATTACTTCCAGCCATTTGGAGTGGCTATCCACAACTATAAGGAAAAACTGTCCCTGAAAGGGCCCAGCGTAGTCTATGTGAATCTTAGACCAGGGAGTGTGCATTTCCTCCCATCTGTGAACTTGAGCCTGTGGCATTTCAGGCCTAGATTGCTGGCATGTATAACAACCATGGACTTGTGCCTCAATGTCCTTATCAAGGCCAGGCCACCAAAGGTAGCTTCTAGCTAAAGCTTTTATTCTGACAATGCCTGGGTGGCCTTCATGTAATGACTGTGAAACCCTGTTTCTTAGGGAAGTGGGAATTATGACTCTGTTTCCCCATAATATGCACCCCTTGTGAGCAGATAACTCATGCCTCCTGACAAAATAGTTTTGAAATTCAGAACCTGGGCTTTTATCCAACCAGCTCGTGTATACCCATGACAATACTCTACTAAGTATTTTATCTGTGACAGTTTCAGCAGCAATGTCCCCCACATGGAGGGGAAATTCAGGTATGTCCTGTATGGACAGTATTCTAGCAGCTGGAGCTGGATCTGGTTCCATTAGTGGCGGTGGTAGTCTGCTGAGGCCATCAGCATGGCCCATTTCTTTGCCCGATTTGTGAATCAATTTAAAAGTGTATGCAGATAGAAAAATAGACCATCTCAGCATTCTTGGATAAAGTATGTGGGGGTTTGTTTGTCTATTGTGAAAAGTCCCAACAGAGGTTTGTGGTCTGTAAAGATCGTGAAGTCCCTGCCATATACAGCAAATAGTCATGGAATTTTCTATTTCCAGCAACTATGGCTAGTGCCTTTTTGTCAATCTGAGCATAGTTTCACTCAGCAGAGGACAATGTCCTAGAGTAAAATGCTATAGGAACTTGTGTTCCCTTTTTTCTACATGGCTTAAAACTGCCCCCACCCCATAGGGAGATGCATCACATGCAAGACATACAGGTTAGACTCTTTGTATTAGTTACAGTGGACTTTTCTGACAATAGTGCTTTTAAGTCCTGGAAACTTTTTTCATGTAAGTTAGTCCATTTCCATGGAGCTTTCTTATCTAGAAGCCTGTGGAGGGGTTCTGCTAGTGCGGCCTTATGAGGTAGAAATGTGTGGTAGAAGTTTAGGAGGCCCAAGAATGCTTGTAGCTCTCCTTTGGATTTGGGCCTAGGGGCCATTTTAATGGCCTTCACTTTAGAATCAGCAGGGTGAATGCTGTTAGCATCAATTTGGAAACCCAGGAATTCTGTTGAAGGAACCCCAATACTACACTTGCTTTTTTTTTATTTTGAGGCCTGCTTCGCGAAGCCTCTGCAAAACCTCCCAGAGCCTACTGGCTAACACTTCTGGGGATTCCCCTGTGATGAGAACATCATCAAAATAAGGGCAGATGCCCTGAATACCGTTAAGTGTATTCTCCATAATAACCTGGAAAATGCCTGGTGCGACACTGACTCCAAACTGTAAGCATTTAACTTTGAAAGCCCCCCTGTGAGTCACAATAATCTGAGCTGCCACTGTGGCCTCATCAACCAGCAATTGCTAATAGGCCTGTGCTAAATCAAGTTTAGCAAAAATAGTACCCCCTTGCAAGGAGGCTAAAATGTGGTTGACCATTGGGACTGGGTACGCGTGTTGTTTGACGGCTTTATTTAGAGTGCTTTTATAGTCAGCGCAAATGTGAATTTCCCCGTTGGCTTTAAGTGGAGTGATGATAGGAGTTTCCCACTCCCCACCATCACCAGGCTTTAATACGCCCTGTTCTACAAGCTTATCAATTTCTGAATCAATTTTATGTTTTAAGGCAAAGAGGACCCTACGAGGCTTAACCCTGATTGAAACTACGTTGGGATCTAGCTTAAATGAGATAGGCGGGCCTGTGTATGTTCCTAGGGTTGAATCAAAAACATCTGCATAGTCTTTGCATACTGACGCGACGTCTGCAGTTTGTGTCTGGTTTATACCAGTAATCTGAATACCTAAGGCATCAAACCAATTGAGTCCAATGAGACCTGTTCTCTGACCCCCTACTACTATTACATCCAGGTGCCCCCAAAACCCCTTAAATTTTACTGTCAAAGTGGCTTCTCCCTTAACTTTAATGTGAGCATTTTGAAAGTCAGTTACCATTATATCTGAGGGTCTTAGTTTGGCCCAATTGTTACTGCGTCTACACACAAAGTTAAAAGTGTCCTGAGAAATAATTGAGACTGCAGAGCCAGAGTCCAATTCCATTTTACATGGAACTCCTTGTAGCTCTACCATGAGCTTAAGTTTGGGTTTGAGGGGGCACCGAGCCCCGGTGCGGCACACACTTCTACGGCTTCTAAAAAACCCCACACTAACTGGACCCTGGGCCCCAGTACCTCTCCTAGTCGGTTCTTCTGACTGGTGTTTGGGTGGCCGGTCTCTCTGTCAGGCTCTGCAAACCACTGTGATGTGGCCTGTCCTTCCACAAGCTCTGCACGTGGCTGATCGGAATCTGCAATTGGCACAAAAATGGTTGCTGCCGCACCCCTTACATCTCGGTAAGAGAACTGCCTTGTAACTGTCCTCTCGCTGCTGGCTGTTGTGGTGTTGCGCGTTGGGTTGCTTTTGGAGTCTGTTGATTTCAGGTTCTTCTTCCTTGGAAGATTCTTCGGTGCGTTTGGCGTCCTCAAGGTGGACCGTTTCTACAAACTTTGTCGTTTTGGCGGGCTGTACTGTTTGAACTGCACCCCTGGCAGCTTCATTGGCCATCACTTCATCTTGTGCTTCAGAAAATGTTAAGTTTGGTCTAGCAAAGAGTCTCTGCTGAAGCATTCGGTCCCATAGACTGCAGACGAGCTGGTCTCATAGTCGCTCTTGTAAATTTGAAAATTTGCAACGGTGCGCGGCCTGCCTCAGGCCCGCTATGAATTCTGAAACTGATTCGCCCAGTTGCTGCACTCTTTGGTCAAACTTAAACCACCAAGCCATTTCGGACATCTTGGGCTAGAAATGTCCGGTTAGCTTCTTTTTGAGGTCTACGTAGGAGACCGCTTCAATTGGTGTTGGCGCGAAAAGGTTCTCAGCCAAATCAAAGGCTGCTGGGCTGCACATGCAGAGTAGCATTGCGGCCTTCAGTCCTTCTTCCGTGATCTGATTAGCCCTGAGGTAGTTCTCTACCTGGGATAAATATGATGGCCATTCCTCCGGGTGCTTCACATCGAATTCCCAGTTTCCCGACCTTCGGCATTCTTTCTTAGCTGGTTCCTGCGTTTCTTTCCGAATCCTGCTTTCCAGGCTCAGGGAATGAGTCCACTGAGCACGAGGTCACTAGCATAGCTTGCTAGCTGACCTTGAGAGAGGGGGGGGGGAGAAAATGCCTTTTCCCTCCACCATGCAGTGCCTTCCCCTCATAGACTTCAACTCTTTTTTTTAACACTCATTGCCAGTGTTAAATAGCAGGTTCTTTGGTGCAGGAATGAAGACAAGGTAACTGAGTACAGGGAAACTCATGTTTTAATTTCGTGCAGAATCTGTACTGAGCAAATGGCTACAAATAGCTGCAATATATAGTCTCGCCCCTAGGCAGCAGCCAATAGGTTTGAAACAACCATTGCCGCCTAGGGATAGCCAATTGTAGCGCTGGAGACTTGTAGTCTGGGTTGCTGGAGAGCTGTTAGCTGCTCCAGCAACCCACATAGTATTACTTATGAGTCCAGTACATAACAGGGTCCATTCCCTTACTTTTTCCAGGATGGCTTTGTGGGCCACATGAAACCAAGTTGCAGGCTACATTTGGCCTGTGGGCCTTGTGCTTGACATGTCTGCTCCAGACCAATGTGGGGTGAATGTGACTCTGAAAACTAGTTTGCTGCTAAAACCGGATGAGTACAAGTTAAAGATCTTTGGGCTTAGTTAAATTTCTGATTGCTTTGTTCTGAAGTGTGTGTGTGTGTGTGTGTGTGTGTGTGTGTATACCCGCACAGTGGTGGGATTCAAATATGTGAACAACTGGTTCTCTGTGTGGATGCCGCTTCCAGAAGTCTGTTCTGGGCCTGGGAAAATCCGGTCCTGCTGATGTGGTATGAATCGGCTGAATCTCACCAGTGTACATGCACCTTTGAATCAGTGTTAACTCCTGGCAATTTCCTGGACAGGTCCTTGCAATTTTCTTGGCAAGATGTCAGAAGTGATTTGTCATTGCCTTCTTCCCAGGGTTGAGAGAAGGTGACTGGCCCAAGATCACCCAGCTGGACTAGAACTCACAATCCCTTGGTTCTAGCCACATTCTTAACCACTATACCAAAGTGGCAGTCTTTCTTTGAAAGAGCTCCTTCTTAAAGAAGTGTTCATGTATTTTAACCCTACAAGCATCAAGGGAAGTAGATTAGGCTGAGAATCAATTTAAAAAATGAACAAGTTTCCTCACCCTTCCTAAGCCCCACTCTACTGTATAACATTGACCATCTATTGTGTTTCCCTAAAAAATTCCTAAGAAATCTTGCCTGGGCATTCACATCTTAATTTGAAGATTAAAGACAAAAAAACCTCTAAAAACCCTATTCTAATTCCATGAAAAGCAGGGAGTTATTTCCATTGAAAAAGTAAATCACATTGCACAAATACTTTTCCCCTTACTGTAGTTATTTTCTTGTAAAGTTGTCCGATAGTAATGTCAATGGATTCTTTGGGTTATTTAGAAAGTTAGTTGAAGTCTATGGTTGAAAACAAAACACAACAAAAAAAACTGTCTGGGACAGACAGCTTGCAGCCTGCACCTCATTTCCCCTATAGCATACAAATGATTATTTTTCAGTGTTGACAACTAAAATGTTTTATACACATACAATTTCACACAGCAAACAGGAGAATATCCAAAGGGCATTAATTATGCTAAAGAGGCAGCATTATACTCTTAAACAGAAATTGCTAATTCCCACAGAAATCCCCTAAATCAAAATACATTCCGTGGTGTTTTGTTATCTGAGTTGTAATGCTCTTCATTCTTTGTGGGTTGCAAGCAGATATTGTGGTTGGTGCTACAGTGAAAAGCTTTTGCTTTGTCTTTTGTACTAAGATGTTGAACACTCTCCTCAGCAAAGTGCAATAGGATGCCAAAAATTTCTGTCTCCTGCTGCTTCTCACAAAAGGAACCAGTTTACGGCTTGTTAATAGAGACAAGAGGCTCTGCCTAATAAACATTCAAGCGGGACCCCACTTTAAATAATAAAGAACTGGTAAATTGAAATCACAGTTATGTTTTGGGGGAAACAAGCATTCTTCTGTATATGCAATCCCAATTTCTTTTTGAGGAAAGAAACAAATGTGTGCTCTGTATACTAATGAGAGTTAGCATAGTATAGCAGCATTTTTAACCAGAAATCCTTATCCAAAGTTAACCTGTGAACCAATTAGGGTGCTTGGGGCAAGACACTATTTTCATAGTGTCAGCTTTCCCCATTGGCAAAATACAGTTTATAAAATTGACCCACCATCAGTACTGTTTTATGGAGTCTCAGAGTGCTCTGGACAATCAGAAATACTGTATACAAGTCCAAGTACTCCAAGATATATAGAATTACTGTTTATCAGACTAATTTTTTTCCATCTCAGGCAATAGCAAAGCAAAGACACGATATTAGTGCTAACCATATCAAATCAAGGATCTGTCTGTCTGTCTATCATCTATCTATCTATCTATCTATCTATCTATCTATCTATCTATCTATCTATCTATCTATCTATCTATCTATGAGAAAATCAATGACTTTTAGCATGAACAGTAGTTCTATTTGTCTTCATACTGAGGTCGACCCTATTTCTCATCTCAACCCAAGGTCAGCATTCAGATGATGCTTTTTTAAAGGCATTAGTTGCAGAGATGTTATGATCAGCTCTAAAGACAGTTACAAAATGAATTGTTCTTTGGGTTGTACTGAATTATACAGATTACATTTTTGGTTTTGTCACTGGTTATGCAGGGTTTTTTTGCCTACTTTCCTTCAATAAGTTACTTCAATACAGTTTCCCTTAAAACATCTCTTTCACAACTATTTTTGCGGAGAAGACGTAGATACTTAAGAAATATTTTCTTTTATACTGTACAGAAAAATATTTGAACATTTCATTTTAAAGGAAATCCTGACCCAAACACAGGGCCACGTAGGAAAACAATGAATTCCGGTGTACAGGAAAACTGTGGACTTAAAGGATACGAGCCATAGTTTTTCATTGGATCTATAATTTGTAATAGGAAAATGGGATTTTTGATAATTCCATTGATTCAAAGTGAAGGTAAGAATGATTGCCAAGTTTCTTGAGCTTCCAGTGTCTAACGGGCCATATCATCTGGCAAGCTTTCATTTCCACATTTGAAAAGCGAACAAGACCTTTGTGTTCTTGCTTGCAGCTAGCACTGAATTTCCACCTCAATAGATTGATAATAACCATATTTCAAGAGCATATTTCACAATTACTGTACTCTGACCAATACTTATGAAATAGTGTTTAAGGGACAGGGTATGCTTCAGGCTGTGCCTAGTGGTTTATCTAATGTCTTTAAAAGCTCAGGAATAGTGAAAACATTTAAACGAATGGAGCAAAAGTGATCAGACTTGATGATAAAATATTTGGCTTGCTTATTATTTTCCACTGCTCACAAGCTGCCTGAGGTATCCAACTAGAAAGGGATTATGATGTTTTATATTCTGTGCATACAGGATGTTTCAACATGTACCTAACTAATCTTGTTTAGCACCATGTTGATCACTTTAAAGTTACACATTTTTTTAAAAAAGCCCACAAAATTTACTTAAAACTTATCTTTGAATAGAACTGTTCTTTCCATTTCTTTGCAGTAATTTTCCAAAAGGCAAAGCTAGTTCTCCATCTTAAAAAAAGCAAAAATAAGTAATATGAGACATGTTTTCCCACCTTCTCTTTCTCTAGCCCTGATGGATTTGTAGGACACAGGATAGACTTAAAAAGTATTGCAGATAACATACAATTATAACATATTTTTTAAGTTATCTGCTAAGTAGAGACAAAAACATGTTGCCCTTACTTTACACAATGATAGTTGTTCTATAAGTTAGCTTGGTTGTAAATGACCTGATTCTTAGCTTCATTTTGAGAATAACACTTCTGCATTATTCTGGGTTTTGTTGCTTTTAGCTATATAGCAGATGGCCAGAAAAAAAAACCCATTACCTGAAATTCTGTGGTTGCTTTGGCAAGGTGAACTCCATAGTTAAAGTCTATAGATCTCTTGACAGTATTTCAAAGAAACACATATTGCTGAAAAGCAAAATGTGGCAAGGTGCCTGAGGGGACTTGCAGAGGCACAACTCAGAAAATAATTCTCAGAGCAAGAGACAGGGAGAAAACACATGAACAATTATGCACCTCTGAACCTGATGCACAGAAACTAGAAATAACTTTCATAACTATGTCTTTTTCTCAACCTTCTTTTTATTTAATGCAACAATGTTAAGATCACACTTGAAGACACAATATTTCATGCAGCTATTAAATCCTGTTAGAAGATCTTGCGCATCTTACCGGTAGTTTATACTGCATACTGCATTCAAGAGTTGGTCATCACTGATGAATAATAATTAACATTGAATACAATCCAATGCCAATCCAATGCATGATTTTCCCCATTGGAACACATAAACACCCTTTGATTTATTCTAGTTGCTGCTTCTATGGAGCAATACTTTTAAAAATAGGTTTTGCATATTGCTGATATACAGCAGTTTTATGTGGATATCTAAATGTTCTCATTTGAATTTGGTAGATATGTAATCAATCACTTATTTGTACAGATTATTACAAAAATGAAAATATCTTATACTAATGATACAAGTAAATAAGTAAAACTAAAGTGTCAAGGACTTATCATTAGACTTTAATGGAATGCTAAGCTACAACTTAAAAAAAAGTGAAATGGATTCATTTGGTGGATTTTTCTGTTGAAGTCTTGAGCTTCTCAAGGATTTTCTTTCCACCTCCTCAGAAGTTTAAAGGAAGTCCCACTGCTGCTTAGGTTTAGGTAGGATTTATTTCATCTGACAGAGTACATACAGTTCAAATAGACTGGCCTCAGACATCACAAAAATGTCTTTGATTTAACTACTAGTTTGCTCCAGAAAAAAAAAATTACCAGAAGGGCTGTCACCTGTATCCTCTCTGTAAGAATATAATATTAGAACTATATCAGCTGCTTGGGTTTCAACACAACCCTTTTTTAAAACACAGGATAGGTAGCATGGAGGAACCTGCCCTTCACAGCAAGCCCAGATCAGGCCCTTGTGGGCAGGCTGCAGCAGAACATCTACCCCACATTTCAATCTATGCAAACTCTGTCTTTGGGTTCATGTGGCATGCTAAGGAATACAATTATAATAGCTCAGTTGGTGTCCCAAGTCATTCCAATCCTCTTCCTCCAGCCTACGTAATGTCAAAGCAGCAACATCCAATGTTAGCAGCGTTGATAGATGAAACGTATCTTATTCTCAAGCTTGTGAAAAGCATCATTGAAAAGAGGTCATTTTTCCTTTCCAATGTGGCTATGGGTATGTCAGAAAACATCAGTGATAGATAGATGATAAGTGTGGGAGCCAATATATCGCTCAAACCTGGGCATGCTATTAATGGTGGTAGTACAGCAGCTATACCACAAAGGGAGAAAATAAGCTTCCCTGGTAAAATAGGTAAACGTAGCACAGGGCAATGTGAGAGGAAATATTGATTTCATTGTCTGACAGGTAAACTATCCAAAGAGAATAAACATGTGATCAAACAAGCAGAGTTCACTGCAATCGTAGAATTCTGGAATGGTGAAGAGATCCAGGAGATTTCTCCTGTGCCACATTTTTCTCCTCATTGTTATGTTGAACAAGTCTATAGTGATGTTATATAAGCTGATTGGATCAACAACAGTTTCCTTTAATAGAAAAGACAGGGACTCTTATGTTTTCCTTGCCTTCAACCTCTGAGAGTTGGGTCCATGTTATTCAGGGAGGAGAATAATTACTCCTACCATCCTCATCCATTCTATTTGCACAAAATTTACTGTGCACGTACACCTTCCAGTAGAAATCATTTTTGCTTCTTTATCTTCACATTCCATCTCACAATAGCCCACATTTTAGAAGAAGACAAATACAGATTGCAAGAGAATAGCAAAACAACAACAGTCCTGCATTGATTTTCCTGCAAATGGCATCTCTTCCTTATAATTATTGTTAACTGCACTTTTAATCATGTAATTTCCTTATCATGATCTTCCTTTATACAAATTCTCTTTCATTTTAATTTAAAAAAAAAACTACAGATAGAGATTTATTTTTTCCCCCATGCAAGAGTATGTGAGAGCAGATCTCTTGTTTTCTGAATCTGTCTCCAATCAAGGGACCAAACCAAATCAGATTAACTCTACATAACCTTTAGGGAATCAGGTCATTTTCAGAGTTCTAGATCTGCATTGGAGGCAGATTGGATTGTCACTTCACATCATTAGGAAATTTTCACAACATTTCAGAATATTGGCAATATTGTTTTTTAAAAATATACATTCTCCCATTTTCAATATAAAAATAAGCAATTAGAAATCGGGAAACTAACCCATTCTGGATACAGTGAAGAGAAACTGCTGAAATAGACTTTTGATATAATACAGAAAGACTTTGCTTAAATACAAAGAACTATTATTTTAATTAAATTAAATTGAATTATTTGCGTTTATCTTCATTCAGAACGGAATACTCACTGCTTCTTCATGTCACCTGCCAGATACTGGTAAATGTTGACAGCTGTTACATGTTAACTGTCAGATACTGTCAAATATATTGCTACTTGAATAAGATATTGTCAAATACAGATGCTGGATTTCAATTTTTGCCAAATACATATAGAATGTTCTCAGAATGTTGGCTATCAAAATGAAGGTGAGCCAAATTCTCCAAATCTGATCTTCATTCAAAACATCTCTAAGCGTTACTTACTCAACCTGGTTTCAGTGATGTTCATAACTGTTTAATCCCACGGTTTCTCTTCTTTAAAGTGAATAAGAAATTATATGCTAGATGCTAGAACAGGGGTGTCAAACTACTGGCCCGCGGGCCAGATGTGTCATACAGAAACCATGCCCACCCCATTGCCAGCAATGGAAAAAAAGTCATGATATGTCGTGACACATCACATGACATTGTGAGTTTGACACACACACACACACACACACACACACACCGTAATAGAAGGTCACAGAGTTACTATTATTGCTAATTTAGAGTCAGGGCAATCTTATTTGATCATGGGGGTGGATTGAGGATCTGCTGAGTTTCTGCTGACATTTGGAGATGTAAGAAATGAGTTGAGTTCCTCTTTGGCATGTTTTTTCTCTACCCATCTTCCCTTCTCTCCTATCTTTCTATTATCTGAATTCTGACACTGGAGAGACAACGGGTTCAGATGGGCAGATATGACCAATCTCATGACTCCAGAGATGGCCACCTTGGAAATGTCAGATTACACACTTAGCTGGATGTAAACAACATTACTGGGAGCACACAGTAGTTATTGCCACAATGGTCCCTAGAAATTGATTCCTTTCTTTTTAAGCTTCCAAAGTATAATTTTTAACACTATTCAGACTTTTCAGGCTCCCTAAATTTGTAAGAGGAAAAAATTAACACAGGGTGTTTTGTTGTTCTGATCTACAACAAACAGTTGCCATCTTTCAACTGAAGAATTTATATGCTTTCTTTAAAACATCTGTTTCCCCATGTTCTATTATCTCAATAGTTTCCATAAGTTGAACAGAAATATGGTAACCTCTATTCACAGGCCTAAAGGAGAAGAAATGAACACTCACAATGATTACAATAAAAATCAAAGAAGGTAAGTAATCTCAGGCATCAATACTTGACACTGTATACTCATTCTTAGTATACTTCCTCCAATCCATGGAAACGTTGTGATTTTCATCTCTTCCACATAAAATGACTGGTTTATTTCCAGATGTGAGATAAAAAGCTCATGGAGGAGATATATAATATGCTTTGATATCAGTATATAAATATATATATATTTCTAATATTTCCTTTTAGCAGGCCATCTGTCCTTTATTAATATTTCACAAGAAAGACAATTCAAGTTATTATTCCAGAAACCTCTTGGCTCCTGAAGTTTTTGATTGAGGACAGAGATCTTATGCATTTAATTTTTGTTTTTATGTTTAGTTATTTACTTTATTTTATTTCTAAATGCCATCTAGGATGGTTTAGATTTGGGGGAAGTGAAATGCATTGAAAATCAAATATTTAAATAAGCAGGGTACGTTTACTTTTCACAGGAATTTTAATTCTCTGTCTTGACTAATTCCCACATTGTGCCAGGTATGTCCAAATGCCACTACAAGTGACCCTGACAACCTCATCCTCTTTATCATAGGCTGTTAGTTTCTCATAGCATTTCTTTTCCATCCTGTCTAGAATGTATAACATACCTCCCAATCAGAGGTTTTAGAGTCCTGAAAAACAGTTGATAGCAGTGTCAGCAACACACTGCTCCTAATATCAACAAATATTCTACTTTATGTGCCACATAACATGTTCCCCCAAGCTTTGTTTGAACTAATGCTGCTGTATTGTTCAATGCATTTATTTATTTTCTTATTTACTTATTTATTTATCAAATTTATATAACTGACCATTTCATCAAATGTGACTCTGGGCAGCATACAATGAGGTAAAACAATAATTAAAAACTGATATAATATGTAAAAATCCATATTAATAAATATGAAAAACAAAGATACAAACTTCAAGTGACAAGAGGAATTAAAATGCCCATCTCAACAATACAGTCATCTTAGCAAGTTTCTAGTAACCTGGGAACCTCAGAACTGATAATGTAACCAGATCCTTTTGGAATATCAAATGGGATAGAGCTAATCTAATTTGGGGGTTCCATAAGTCAGGTGCCTTGCCAGAGAAGACACATCTCCTGGGACCCACCAAATGTAGGTCCCTAGCTGGTGGAACCTGCAAGATCTAATGGGGTGGGCTGATATAGCAGAGGAGAGGCAATCCCTCAGATAGCCCAGCCCCATGTCATGAAGGATTGTAAAGGTTAAAAGGTTAAAAGCAGTACCTTGAAGTGGAGGTACAAGCAAACTGGCAGCCAATGTAGGTTAGGTGTAACATGCATTGTTCTAGGAGGACATATAATTGTCCAGGCTGCTACATTTTGTACATTTTATGCATTTCAGTAGTCCAATTTATTAGGGTATGTGTGAATGAAAGCAGGGCCTGTTGATTTAAGAATGGGTGCAACTGCCACACACAAAGTTCCTTCAAATCATGACAGCCACCTGCTCCTTGAGTAGGAATTGTGACTCTAGGACAGGGTTTTTCAACCTTTTCACTGATTGTACCACTTTTAGGATATGCAATATTCGAGTACCACCTAGCAAGGTGTCAAAAACTTGATGACCAAAAAAACCTGTTCAAAGTTGCAATTGCACTGAAATGACTTATGACTATTTTTCACACTTATGACCATTGCAGCACGCCCAGGGTCATGTGACAGAGACAGAAAAGACAAGCTGCTGAGGGAACTAGCTTAAAAAGGTGCATTCCCCTTTAAGAATTAGCTACTGGCTAGAAAGGAAAGTTAAGGAGCTGGCGGCCGGCACTTAAGGAAGAAAAAAAATGTAATAAGTACTGGCTGCCAGCTAAGGCAGCCTCCCCAAATGGCTCCATTCATAAGTAAAGGAATGCTATAGGCAAAATCCATTCAGGAGAAAAAGACTTCAAAATCCCTTTCAGCACAACTTACAGCTAACAATAGCAGAGCAATAGAATCTAACACGAGACATCAGCCAAATAGAAATTGCCAAACACTCCTTAAGATCACATTGCACAAATCCCAGAACTTCAAAATCACAAAAGGACATAAGAATCCTTCCATTCTCCCAGTTTGTTGTTCAGCTGAAACAGCATTTCACTTCTGCCATTAAACATCTCCTCTCCAGTAGCCAGAGCATCAGCAGCTGGAGGTTTGTTTCCTCTGGTCTATTTTTTTCTTTTCTCTTAAAGGTATAGCCTCCCAGCTGGAAAGTGAGCCTGGGGCCTTTGCCTCACCCCAGCCACTCTGCAGCTCTGGAGGATTTTCTCAGAGTAAGTCCTGCACTGCGCTGGCTCACCCCCTCTCCCACTACACTTGGCTGGGCCTTGGCTTTCCACATAACACCTGACACATGCTAATATACCACAGGTGGTACACGTACCACCTGTTGAAAAGCCCTGCTCCAGGAGAACCCCAGTTTGCCCACTGGGTTTGAGTGGAGCAATGCAACCCCATCCAGGACCAAAGATGCCATAGTAGTGGAACCAGTGGGCACCGAAATCCAAAGCCACTCAGTCTTACCAGGGTTCAGCTGAAGCCTTTTTTCCCCCCATCGAGACCCTTCCAGCCTCCAGGGATAACATCCTGTTCAAAGCATCACTTAATTTCTCCAGGGATGGAGAAATATATTTGAGTAGCATCTGCATACTGATGATATCTCACAACATGGGATGGATGAGCTCACCCAGCAGTTTCATGTTAAAAACTAGAGGCACCGACTTCCGGTGGCGACGCGACGTCGAAAGACAGCCGTTTTCGAGCTGCCCGCTCCGCAGCTGTGTTTTTCCATCGTAAACAGCGCCGATCAGCTGTTTAGATGGATTTGAAGCCCCCTCCTCGGGAGAAGAGGAGGGGGTGAGGCCCCAGGTAGGGGTTGAGCTCTCCGGGGCTGCCTGAGCTGAGAGCTTGGGCGGCTGAAGGATGAGCCCCCCCGAAGCCTGGGTTGCTCCGAGCTGCGCAGCGCCTCTGCTCTGGGATTCTTGGAGCAGAGCCAGGCGTTAGCAACCACCCCTGCCAAAAGGAAATACTTTTGATTATCAAGATGCAGGCAGAGCGGTACAGGAGGTCAAGGTGAAGTGGACTCTTTATTTTTACTCTCTAGCTCAATGGATTTTATAGCTTTAAAGTGAAAGTGCGTAATAAGTGAAAGTGGGGGAAGATGGCGGCTAAAACTTCTAAAGCTCTTCGGAATGCGGGGTCTTCCCTGGTGCAAGAGACCTCACTGCAAGCTTTGCTTCCTCCTGCATCTCCCCCGGTATTGACGCTTAAGGATTTACAAGACGCTCTTGGAAAGCATGCACAACTGATGTCTGATATGATGGATGAAAAGTTGAAAAAGCTGGAGGAGAAATTGGAGGAGAAAATGGAGAAATTGGAGAAGAAGATGGAAGAGAAGCTGAGAGCAATGAGGGTGGACATCTTGTCTATGGTTGAATCCGTAGCTGAATGTGTGCTACAGCTGGATATAAAAGTGGAGGATCTCAGTCAAAAGAACTCTATATTAGAAGCAAAGGTATTAGAAAATGAAAATATAAGGGATAAAGTGGACGAAGAATTGAGCCTTGTTCAGTATAATCAGATGCAGTATGCTATTAGAATTAGGGGTTTAAAGGAGAATGGTAAAGAAGATTTAAAGCAGCTGATTTCTGAGGCTCTGGAAGGGGTACTGGGCCAGTCAGCATCTGAAATTGAGGGAAATATGGACAAAGTTTTTCGTGTAAATTCATGGATTGCAAGACAGAGGAAGTTACCCAGAGATGTGGTGCTCTATTTTACAAAGAGAGTAATTAGAGATGAAGTCATTCAAGCTGCTTATGATACTAATTTGGTAGTGGCTGAGCAAGAAGTTTTGGTTTTAAAAGAGATCCCTCCGAAGATCCTAAGGAGAAGGAAAGATTTTGCATTTCTAGTACAGGAACTTAAGAAACGTGATATTAAGTTCAGATGGGAGATTCCAGTTGGGTTGATGGCGACGTACGAAGGTAAAAGACATTGTTTGGTTACTGTGGCTCAGGCACGTGATTTTTATAGTAATGTGTTAAAAGCAACCCCCCTATCATTTTTGGAAGCTGCAAAAGGATATGGTGTGGGAAAGTTTCAAGATGTTGCAGATAGACAGACAGAGGACAATGGTGTTGGAGGGGATCAAGCTACAGTTTCATTGGTTGCTGCAGGAGGCCAGAAGATGACGCGTGCCGCCCTAAGAAGAGCGAGACGAGAGCGAGAGCAAGACCAGCAGAAAGTTATGGAATCTTCAAAGTGTGCTTACAGTGAAGATGTAGGAGGAGAGCGGTCTAAAGAAGTTTTGGGGGTCATGACAGAGGTGCTCCAAAAGTTTTGGGGCGTTAAGATTGCTGATTAAATTTTTAGATTAGAATGTCAATGGAGTAAAATTATTATAGAGGAGAAAGAAAGTTTTTTTTTTCTTTTTTTAATATTTTACACAATTTAAGATTGATGTTATTTGCTTGCTAGAAAAGTATATTAGGGTTATGGACTTAAAGTATGTGTTGAACTAAGAGTGGGTATGTAAGCTCCTAATTAACAACAAGTTGTCTTAGAGATTGCCTAATTTTTTTTTTTTGTATATACTCTTTTTATCTGAACTTTTATTTGAACTTAAGGATGATTTGGAACTGTGAGACATTTGGCGTGATACATGCAAGAACTATTTTTGATTATAGTTTAGTTTGGTTGGAGATTATTAAGATTAACAGAGATAAGCGCTTTTGGTGCGTAACTGAGAATTTGTTTGGAAATTAGAGAAAGGTGGGAGAATGCAAATAGCAGGTGAAAGTTTTTTTTTTCTTTTCTTTTTTTTTTTGAAATTAATATGAATAAGGACTGGGATTAAGAAAATTTATTTTGAGTAAAGATCTTTTTCTGTTTTCCTCTTTTTCTTTCCTACTTTATTTGTAATATTAATATTGTTTGTACTCATTTTATATGAGCTAGAGAGAGATAGAATTTATAGTTTATTGTTGATAACATAGGGGTGTTTATGTTTGTTTTTTGATTTTATGCCCTGTATTTAGCTCTGGGAAGTCGGGGGGGGGAGGAGGGAGTGGGGGAGAGGGAGAGGGGTGGGGGAGGGGGGGATTAAAGTCAAAATGTATTGTAAAACTTTTTAAATAAAAAAAAAACTAGAGGCACCAAAAAGAAGCACCAAACCCTGTGGCACTCCACATAGAAAGGGCCAAGAATGGGACTTCTCCTCCCTGCACTGAAGTAAGGGGGTAACCCAGCACAATACCATACTGCCCATCCCCAGTCCTCTGATCCAATATGGAAGGATACCATTGTTGAGTGCCGAGAGATCAAATAGGGCTAGGATGGATGCACTAGTACATCCCACTTATGCCAGCGGTCATCTAAAAGTATGACCAATGCATTTTCATTCCATACCCAGGTGTGAAAGCTGATTAAAAAGAATTCAGAGATCATTTAAAAGTGCAGCCACCTTCTTTACCATCTATGCCAAGAAAGGGAGGTGAGATACTGGACAAACATTGTCCAGGGTAGTGGAATTCAGTGAGCTAATTCAGTGGGCTAATGCCTCCTTAAGTAACACCAGCTGCCTGCAATTATTGCAGGTTCGCATCCCACCAGGCTCAAGGTTGACTCAGCCTTCCATCCTTCCGAGGTAGGTAAAATGAGGACCCAGATTGTTGGGGGCAATTAAGCTGACTTTGTAATAATGCCGCTTGGGGTGTGTGTGAAAGCCCTAACAAGCAGGCATATACATAGAATGAAGGCTACTGCTAAGCTTGTAAGCCGCCCTGAGTCTTCGGAGAAGGGCGGGATATAAATGTAATAAAAATAAAAAAATAAATAAATAAATGATTTCTTGAGGATAGGGGAACCAAGGCTTTGTTAAGAGGTAAAAGAACAACACCTTCACTCAAAAAATTAACCACCACCACCACATTCCCCCAAGCCACTTCAACAAACTAGGAGAAGCATGGATCTAAAGAACAGGTGACTGAGTTTACAGTCCCAAGGATCCTGCCCACTTCCTCAGTTCCAATGGGTTCTCAGATAATTGGGCAAGACTTGTCTCCAGGCATCTCCTTTGGATCTGCAAAAAGCCAGCATCCAACTAGGAATTAATTTGAGTGACTTTATCAAACATATACTGCGCAAATTCCTCCTCATGCCCGTATAAGAGGGTTGAGAGGACTAGCCAGTGGCATCGCTGTTTACTGGGATAAGTCCAGTTGTGGGCTCCTTTCATGTCCCTAGCAGGAGCTGGAGCAACACACAACAGCTCACCCTGTCCCATGGCAGCATTCGGGTCTCAAACACAGGCTTGCTGCTTGTCAACCGAGCGCCCTAACCATGTGAGTCACAAAGAGAGGAATGCTTAATCTTACTTCTCTTCATCATGTCTGCTGAGGTCCCTTTTCCTCAGACTGGATTGTGTCATGCAGGCCAATTCACTTTCATGAGGCAAGAGATCTACTGGAAGTGGGAGAGCTAGGTTAAAACTTTAATTGATACAAGATTTAAACTTACATTGCCCAAAGTTTTAGTTTTATAATCCTAATTCATAAATAGGACTTTTCCGGGAAGAGTCCTTTATTCTGCTACTGACAAACATATGAAGCAAAATCTCTCTCTCTTTCTTAACTGTGTCTTTTCTGGACAAACATTTTCCAGGTTTCTTTTCAGAGGTGTAGTGTTCATTGGGGAAAGGAGGTGGTGCTTCTTATAAGAATGCAAATGTCACCGCAGCGACACCAAGTAGTGGGAACTTAAGAAAAACTCAAGATATGCATGGATTTTTTTTCAAACTCTGGAGCTATTATTTTAGGATGAAAAGGAACTTTATAGAAAAAGTTTTTTCTGCAGATCATGAACTATATATTTCCTCATCTCCTGCAGACATACCGGTAAGTTCTGGCTCTGTTTCCAGAATAATTGTGAGGAACGGAATTGTGTGGAACAGGGATGAAGATTGGTTCCTCAAAAACCATACTCACAGCATGTTAAATATTAAAGGTCTCCACTATTTTCTAATTTTTGTTTTCTATTTTTAATACAATGTGGTATACGTAAAATGAAAATGAAATTCTGAACATCTTTACGTAAGAGAGAGATTAAGAGTACATTGCCTATAAAATTGGGTAAATATCTTATAATTAGGCACATAAAATTACACTTAAGCAACACATCAGCAACAAGTAAACATCAATAATGAGTTAAATTATTTTAAATGTGATTCAAACTTATTTTAAGAGTGCTTTTTGGAAAGTGATCTGTATTTGGTCTCAAATATTGAAGTAAAGGCCAGGAGTACCAATTATCAACTTTAGTTGATGGGTCACTTGTGTCCAACTTGAATTGAAATGACTTTTAAACTGTGAAGCATATATTGGTAACCTCCAAGCATGATTACCAAATATACTTGAAGCGGGAGAGCTAGCTCAAAACTTCAATTGATACAGGATTTAAAGAGTCTGGTTGGTGTCTGGAGGAAGTTAGATCAAGTGACATCTGTCTTTAACAGAGTTTATTATCTTGGTGAAATGAAAGAAAGCTAGTTACTATTTTTAAAGCCTACTTAAATGAATCTCTACAGAAAATTAACTTGAACTGAAATTGTGACTATACTCCTGATTTATATGCAATAGCTAATAACCAAATTCAAAGCAGTTTTGATAATTTTATTTCAAGATAGTCTCTTTTTTAAAACCAAAAGTTCAGATAATACAAAATACTCTATGTGTAGTTACCAGGAAAACAACAACAACAACCGCATTCTAGGGTCATTCTTGTTTTTTAATTTATTTTATTTAGTTAGTTCAATTGTAAAAATGAGCCATCCTTCCCCCTTCTCTCTCATTTTGCGCGTATGTGTACATGTGTTCTAGAATCCTGGCGTTCTATAAACTTGATTGCTTGCAGAGCTTCATTACCCAAGTAGGTAACATCTTTAGTTTGTATAAGTGCACTGTTTATATATAGTAGCTTGCCCTGCTACTGTATATAAACAGTGTTGGTGGAAGTGTGGTTCTCTCCTTCGTATTTCCTTGATTAGGGTATTGTTTTCTGTTGCTTGTGTGATATTAATGCCTGCTTAACTAGGCATTGGCTGCTGGAGACATGTGTTCTGGTCTTTTTGCTTCCTTCTTAGCTTTTTTACTGTCTCTTGAGTGGTGTGTAAATAAGGTTAATTTTGATGTGTCGATTGATGGTTGATATCAGGCTATCTATCACTTTGTCCATTTGTCTATGCATAATGTATTGTGGAATAGTAGAATTTGTATATTGTCCCCCCAGTTTCGACAAGGTATTTTCTTGTACCATTTGAAAGTAGAAAAAATGTATATGGCGGGATTTGATTGGTCAAAAAATAATTTCTGCAGAAATAACACAAGTATAAATAAATACGATAACATTTGCTTTCAGTTATTGATGCAATAATGTACAGGATAGAAAATTTATTTATTTATTTATTTATTTATTTTATTACATTTATATACCGCCCTTTCCCGAAGAACTCAGGGCGGTTTACAGGGTGATTAAAAAACAAAGATACAAAAGTTAAAAACAGATTAAAAAAAATGACAATACTGAAATATAGATTTGAACACTACCCTTTTCATGATCTCAAAAAACACTGAAATAATTGGTTCTTTCTATTCTTTTTTTTTTAAAATAATTCTCTGACATTATTTATGAGATCCTCTTCTACAGCAGAGGTCCCCAGTCTTTTGGGCACCAGGGACCGGTTCTATGGAGAGAGGTTTTTCTGCAGACCAGAAGGTGCGTGGTTTTGTGTGTTTCCTACATTCCACGGATGTGACTTTGTTTGTTTGTAAAGCCTGGTTGCTGGCATGCCACGGCCCGGTACTGGTCCACAGACCAGGGAGTGGGGACCCCTGTTCTACAGGATCATCCCTTGCATTGCAGGAACACATTTTAACTACAGATTATATTGCCCTTTCTTAGTAGCATTATTTCTCTCCTAAACAAAATGTAGGCTGCAAGATTATTCATTGCTTTGGGGGAAGAGAAAAGTAAGCATTCAGGGTATGCATTTACCCTTAATGTGGGGTTGATCATCCTTGTCTTTTCATTTAAACATTTAAAGTGGCAACTCAGCTGAAATTAATGGCTTTGCTCCCAATCTCTTTCAAAATGAAGACAAGAATACTTTGGTAATGATGTTGCATTATTCTCAGAGGTATTTGATGGAACATTTTTTTGCGGGGGTGGGTGGGGAATGATGGCCATGTTGCTGAGCATGCCAAGTCAGCAGTGGGCTAATGCCTCCTTAAGTAACACCAGCTGCCTGCAATTAGTGCAGGTTCGCATCCCACCAGGCTCAAGGTTGACTCAGCCTTCCATCCTTCCGAGGTAGGTAAAATGAGGACCCAGATTGTTGGGGGCAATTAAGCTGACTTTGTAATAATGCTGCTTGGGGGGTGTATGAAAGCCCTAATAAGCAGGCATATACATCGAATGAAGGCTACTGCTAAGCTTGTAAGCCGCCCTGAGTCTTCGGAGAAGGGCGGGATATAAATGGAATTAAAATAAAAAATAAAAATAATTCACCTACAAATGTTAAGAAAAATTGGGCTAAATGTTTTAGCACAGTGGTCCCTAACCTGGTACTGGTCCATGGCCTGTTGGAAACCAGGCCGCACAAGGGGTGGGGGAGCATGTGAAGCTTCATTTGCACATGCGTGGTATTAGGTTGCATGCAAAAAAAACCCATCGCCTCCCCTTGCTGACTGAAGATATTGAAATTAAATATGCTAAAGATATAGCCCATAGCCAGAAAGGCTTGGTAATTGTAACTCACACCTTCATCACCACACAAATGGACTACTACAACATGCTCTATATGAAGCTCCCTTTGAAAATGCAACTGATGCTAGAAGCAGACCACAAGCTGGAGAAATCCACTATTATTATTATTATTATTATTATTATTAATTCCATTTATATCCCGCCCTTCTCCGAAGACTCAGGGCGGCTTACAAGCTTAGCAGTAGCCTTCATTCTATGTATATGCCTGCTTATTAGGGCTTTCACCACCCCCCAAGCGGCATTATTGCAAAGTCAGCTTAATTGCCCCCAACAATCTGGGTCCTCATTTTACCTACCTCGGAAGGATGGAAGGCTGAGTCAACCTTGAGCCTGGTGGGATGCGAACCTGCACTAATTGCAGGCAGCTGGTGTTACTTAAGGAGGCATTAGCCCACTGCTCCACCAAGGCTCTTTGCCTCTATTGCAGATCTAATCTCAACTCACTGGAGAAAAGATCCAAAAATGGATAGGATAGTGCCAAGGTTTGGCAGTGCTTCATTGCCTTGGGACCTGCACAGTTTGATATAACTGATGGAAGCATGAATTTTGCACAGCTGGCTCAGGAATTCTGGGAGTTGAAGTCCACGAGTCATAAAAGAGCCAAGGTTGCCTACCCCTGCCCTAGGCACTTGGTGGCAGGATCGGAAGTGAGTCATTAATGTTAGAAAAGTCTCAAATGTTACTAAATTGAAACAGTTTGCAATGGAGGAATGAATAAAATTCCTGTACAGTAATGTGAAAAACTGAAACCAAGTATAAGTAGTGTGGGTTGCAATTATAACTGCTAAAAGCAGTACAAGCATTTATTGCATCTAAGGGGCAATTAATTTTTTTAACACTGATAAATTGGAAGTTGGATAAACTTGTTTATGAGGTAAGCATACATTCTGGTGTTTATAAGTAACAACCCATGAAATAGATAGCATTTAGTAGCAAATATGCAAAAAAATATTTCGTAGAGCACAAATAGATTTTGATAAAGTTTACATGATGTTGGCTAAATATTTTCACCCATCTTTCTTTCTTTCTTTCTTTCTTTCTTTCTTTCTTTCTTTCTTTCTTTCTTTCTTTCTTTCTTTCTTTCTTTCTTTCTTTCTTTCTTTCTTTCTTTCTTTCTTTTTCTTTCTTTCTTTCTTTCTTTCTTCCTTTCTTTCTTCCTTTCTTTCTTTCTTTCACATTATTTTTTAAACATATTGAATTATGGAAGCAATGGAAGCCTGGGTGCCCATAGGCAACTCAATCATGTGTGTCAATGTGAAAGCTGCTAGTGAATCGCCTGGGGGTGGAGGAAGCAAACACTCTGCCCTGAGATAGGAAGATCTTAAAGGATTTTTTTTCCTTTTAATTTTAAGATTAGGGAACTTTGCTTTCAAAGCCCTAGCAGTGGTCTAGCTGAATATTTGTAAACAAAGCCTCCAGTAAATTATTAGATGTCAATCTTTTGAGCCAGTGATAAATGCTACTGTGTGTATATATACATACATGAACAATAAACTTGAGCATAAAGTTGAACAGGCCAGAAATAAAGACTGTAGGAATATTTCTTAAAATAAAAAAAAAACAAGAACAAAACAGAAAACCAGAGCAAATGTAGAATTAATACTGGTTGTAAGTTAAAACTACACTTTAAAACAGACAGATAGAGCTTTAAAAAAGCATCCCATACTATGAGAATCTTTTGGTTAGCCAGAACAATGTCTTTTTACATAAGTGTTAAAAATGCACAATTAAAACAATGCATAATATAAATATTCCACTTTATCCTCCCAACAAGCCTGTAAAAACTGAATGGTAATTTGTTCAAGGCCAGTCAGGATGCTCAATAACTAAAACATAATTTAAATTGAAATCTTTTCTTATACTCAACTACTATAGCATACCAATAATGAAGCAAAAGGTTCTTCTTAAAAGATTAGCAGGTGCTTTCCACCATGTCACTGCCTTTGGGAGAAGTATTTAAATGATAAATTAATGAGCTCCTTCAAGTCTCAATTTATGCTATCATTATTCAAAAAGGGATTTGTAACACATGTGAAATTGGTCCAAGTGCAAAGGTGTGTTTGTATGTCTGCCTATCATTTCTCTATCATTATTCATTGCAGAGTTACCAGTCTAATTTAGACAGTCTGTAGCCACGTTTAGGGCCTATGCTTAGAGTAAACGTTGTGTTCATGAGAGCGGAAGGGACAGATACTTTCCACTTAACGCTTAATGTAATATATGACAGGGATATTTTACATAGATGCTTGTATGTTGCCATAAAAGAGATATCACATTCAATTTTATGAAATGTGGGGGAAAATTCATCTTAAACTTCTTTCCACAGTCCATATTCCAAGGATGTGAATAATTGTGTTACCATCTCAAATAAATTCACAGTATGCCGATGAATTGTTCAGGACGCTGAAAGGATGAGTTTCATCTGTCCTTCTCTCCCTGATGGACAGCAGATCATGTGATCTGTGCTTATTTGAGGATTATATGAACAAAATCCAATTGGATCAGAGCCAAGTTCTTAAAAAAATGATTGACAACATCTTGGGCAGGTATTGATTTTTATCCCTACTACATAGGTCACCATATTGTACTAGCATATCTGGAAATTCTTTAATTTACATTATCAGCTCTACAATATGCTAGCCAATTACTTACATAGGATATAAACTCTATCCTATAAACATTTCAACCTGAAAACAAAATAGGAAAAAAAATATCCCCCGAGTATGAGGGAGGCTGCTTTGCTAGCACAGAACAATTCTCTGAAAGGCTTCCCTTGAGTTTAAGTCAGTCTGTTTGCAACATTTCAATTGTTTTATTTCCCATCTCTTCCCTTTGTTGTTGCTCTAAATTAAACTCTACTGGAAACTGAAGCATTTCATATTATTACAATGCCTGTCAGGAGTTCTTTACTGTGCATGATAAAACGTAAACTCTTTAATTAACTTTTTTTGTAACAGGCACTGGAAACTACTTGAGCATATTAATCAGTACACAATTTCAAAGTTGTTTTTCTTTCCTTTTTTTCTGTTTGCTGCTTCTACTCTTCAGCTTGTTACTGTGTTGAGGCCCATCTTACAATGTAGTCCACTAATGAGTCTTTCTGATGTTTCTCTACTGTAACAGTTTTAAAATGCCAAATAGTTCCCCCATCAAGCCACTCATATAGGCTCTACTTTAAACAAACAAACAAACAAAAACCATTATAAGGTATAGTTAAATTGATTTTGTAACACATTTTTAATAATACTTTGCAAAAATAAACATGAAAGCTAAAATAAACATGAAAGCTAAATCTAGTTTTATTGAGATTGGCTATAACAACAGAATTTTGGAAGCCTACTGTAGTATATACCCCCTTCATAGTGGATTAGGGAGGTGTCTGCCTTAGCAACTTCTGAATATTACTTCATTGCTCTGGAAAAAAAATGTATCAGCCTTTCAGCCTTTGCCTTGGTAATGATTCTTAAATATGAAGGTGAAGGTTTGTTCTCCAAGCTTGTGATGGGGAGGTTACATCTGGTCAGGGTCATTTGGAGGTGAACTGCTGGTGGGAAAAGAGGGGGGCTTGAGGGTCGGTACTGTGTGGCCGATTTGGATTCTGAGGGGTTCATAGACTGGTTGTAGGTCAATGTGTCTGTTGATGAAATGGTTTGAGGAGTGTCAGGCTTCGATGAACTCACAAGCATGGTGGGTGGTAGTGTGATCGACGATTTTTGTGTTGCTCCCATTGAACTGGTGTTGTTTGGTGTCAGTGTGTGTAGAGATTAAGGATTTGGGATCATGGCATTTGATTGCCAGCCGAAATTTGTGGATCCTGGTTTTTAATTGATGTGATATTTGTCCCATGTAGAATTGGTTGCAATGGTTACAGTTGATGTTGTAGATTACATTCTTTCATCCTTCCGTATCTTGTCTTTGGTTCCAGATAATTCCTGACAGAGTTTGGCTGTGAGTTTGTGGGCTATTGCTAATCCCAGGTATTGGAGAATTGGAATTCCGATGATCTTACCTAGTCTGAGTAATGAAACATCTGCAAGAAAACAAGCAGGCTCAGAGCAGCACCAAGGATCCCTGCTTTCATCTCTCTCTCCTCTTTTTTTTTGCTCAGATTTTTATTCCACTTTTTAAATATACAATCAAGGTGGCAAACATAGTAATACTTCTTCTTCCTCCTGTCTTCCCCACACCAATAAATCTGAGAGGTGACTTGGGGTGAGAGAAAGTGACTGACCCAAAGTCACCAGAGTGTTTTCCATGCCTAAAGTGGGGTTAGAATTCACGGTTTCTAGGCCAGCACCTCAACCCTACACAAATCTGGCTAGACTTTCTCTTAGCAGAATAACCTCAAATTGCCAGCCTTTTTCCTTTCTCAGCACTGAGCAAAACCTTAAAAAGCCTCCTAGGTTCATCTACTGACAGCCCATTCAATTTTTTTTAATGAAAACTTCACTCTACAATAAGAAAGCCCCACTTCTTGCCTATTTGTTTACCCAAAGAATATAAACATCACGAAACAGGCACTCAGATTAAAAAAAAAACCCAACAACAACCACAAGCCGCACTGCAATAATTAATGTTAATATCTTGATTTGCAAAGGTTGATAGCAAACATCTAAACTTTCATTAATTCTAATTTCAATCTGGTATAACGAAGATGCTTCCAGTGATGTTATTATTATCTTGTTTCTCAGAGTTTTAATATAGAAGAACTTAATATTCATTTCTACTGTCGTTCTTACACTAAGGGTTGTTTTTTTTTAACTTAACCTATCTCACCAATCAATATATTACAGCCATTCATATGATCATCCCCAGGAGGACTAAGGAGGGCAAATGATGTCATAATAGATAATCCTTGACTTATGACTGGTCACTTAGTGACTGTTCAAAATTACAATGGACCCCACCCCACCTCAAAAAAAAAAAAAGCTACTGACAGCCTGGTTTCAAAGTTACAGCTGCTGCAGGGTTCCTGCAGTAATTTGCCCTTAGGACCAACCATATGGACGCTGCCATGGCCCACCCACGTATTTCTCTCCCATCCTGCCTCACCAGGTCCCAGCAGGGATTGAACCTACTTCCCCCACCTCCACTGGTTGCCTGTTTCTCACCTCACCAAGCCCCACTCCCTCTTCTTCACCTCGCATCACTTTCCTCTGAAACTTCCTGAGGGAGAATGTTAGACCTCTCTGTCCCTTGGCTTCCCTAGGCTGTGTGGCTCTATTCTGGAAGCAGGCACCATTTTCAGAGTGAGGATCCTGAGGGGCAGGAAATGGAGAACAAGGTAACTCAGGTGGTAGGGGAGGCCTGGGGCAGGCCTGTACTAGATCTCCCAGAGTTTCTTCCAGCCCTGAGGCCTCCCATGCTTTGCTTAACAACTCATGCAGTCAATTAATGATTGCCATCAGGGAGACCAAAAATCATTGTCATTAAGTAATCATACGGTTGCCTTGTTTAACAACTATCATGACCTATGACTATAATCGGCAAACTGCATTACTGTCATGGATTGAGGACTATCTGTACATAAATGCTGCAACTTACGTATTTACATCAGTTACATTCAACCATAAGTTGTAATAGGGAGGCATAAAATTGCCAACAGTTTCCTCATTTGGGGGGCAGCATGTGTTGAAAATAGCATAAGAAAGTCCACTGAGTCTCCAAATGATGTTTAAAACTTTAGAAGCAATTCAAAGGTTCTAATTTAAAGGGGTTTCAACTGAATATCATTTGAACTTACCATATTTTCTGGCGTATAAGACGACTGGGCGTATAAGACGACCCCCTACATTTCCTGTTAAATTATAGGGTTTGGGCTATACTCGCCGTATAAGACTACCCCTCTTCCAACGCACACCAAATAAAAATTAAAAAACATCAGATTTGATTTTAATATGGTAATTTTAATTCAAATGCTTATGACTTGCAGGTGCTTAGTAGGAAAACTGTCACTTATAAACCTAAGGCTGTTTGTCATCAAACATGTAAACATAAAACAGTGCAAGTGGATTAAACTATAATAATAATAATAATAATAATAATAATAATAATAATAATAATAATAATAATAATAATAATAATAATAATAATAATAATAATAATTTGGAGGGGACCTTGGAGGTCATCTAGTCCAACCCCCTGCTAAGGCAGGAAACCCTATACCATTTCAGACAAATGGCTGTCCAGTCTCTTCTTAAAAACTTCCAGTGTTGGAGCATTCACCGCTTCTGGAGGCAGGTTGTTCCACTGGTTAATTGTTCTAACTGTCAGGAAGTTTCTCCTTAGTTCTAGGTTGCTTCTCTCCTTGACTAGTTTCCATCCATTGCTTCTTGTCCTGCTTTCAGGTGCTTTGGAGAATAGCTTGGCTCCCTCTGCTTTGTGGCAGCCCCTGAGATATTGGATCACTGCTATCATGTCACCCCTCACCCTTCTCTTCGTTAAACTACACATACCCAATTGCAGCAACCATTCCCTATTTTCCTAATTCACTTTTTCACTTTTCCTAATTCACTCTAAAGCTTTCCCTGCGCAGAGCCTTAAGTAACACCAGCTGCCTGCAATTAGTGCAGGTTTGCATCCCACCAGGCTCAAGGTTGACTCAGCTTTCCATCCTTCCAAGGTAGGTAAAATGAGGACCCAGATTGTTGGGGGCAATAAGCTGACTTTGTAATAATGCTGCTTGGGGAGGTGGTGAAAGCCCTAATAAACAGGCATATACACAGAATGAAGGCTATTGCTAAGCACATTGATTTGTGCTTTAAATTGTAAGCCACCCTGAGTCTTCGGAGAAGGACGGGATATAAATGGGATTTAAAAAAAAAGACCTAATGGGAGATCCGCTCCAGGTTTTCCAGCCAGCCCACCCAGTTCCTGAGTCAAATGTGTCCTTAGAGCTAAGCCGCTGCTCTGGCTGCTGCCTTCCCCGCCTGCCTTTCAAGTTGGGATATACTACAGCTGCTCTTCAACTTTAGAAGGAAAGACGCCCAGACCCCAGCCTGTAAAAAATCACAGACTGCAGCTTCTTCTCCAATTGGTCCCGCTTTCCCTGCACAGACTAAATGGGAGATCCGCTCCAGGTTTTCCAGCCAGCCCTGTCCCTAAATTTTCAGCACCCGGCGTATAAGACGACCCCTGACTTTTGAGAAGATATTCATGGGTTAAAAAGTAGTCTTATACGCCGGGAAATACGGTAAATGTCTTTTCAAACCTTTTTACAGCTCTAACATACAGCCACATAAGAGAAGTATACTCAATCTCTCAAATCTAAAAATCTCTCCACATCCCCCTCCTCTCAAGTCAATCATGTAGCTTCTAATTTATTATCATTTATTCATATCCTCTAATGGTGTTTTGATTCAGGCATCAATCTGTATTTCTTTGACCGCAGCCAAACCTTTACTGCTTTCCTAACAGATTGGAAATACTACTTTACAGTCACACAATGTAACACACATTTAATCAGAAGAAGATTGGATGGCCTGCTGTTATCCAGTAGTTTCAACTGAGTTTAATCCAATGCTGAGAATAGTACATTCTGTACTACTTAATACTACAAGCCTATGCCTGTGGCTGAAATTATGGATTTTCCTTCAGTATGCATCTTTGGGAAAGTAGAAGACAAGCTTTTTTGTGATTATACATGAACGCTTTGCTTTGTATCTATTAACTTCATTATAATTAAAACTGAGTTGAGTAAATTCCCTTTTTCATTTTTCAGAACTAGTTAATGCCCATTTCTATGATAAATAGTCCACTTTCTATTCCTTCACTAACACCCATTGTCTCTTTATAGTGGGATCCTTTCACTCTGATAGAGATTTTCCATATCAAGAAACATCAAATGCTAAAATACTGAATAGTAATAATTGCTGTTTTTCAGATCCAGGGAAACATGCAAAATGGATAATTGTGCATTTTCTTTATGCCTAAAGAAGAATGTGTGTGACCATTTGGAAAATAAAAGGAGTTTCCTTGTGCAGTTAATCATTTAACACTGGAGATGAAAATGTGTCAAAAAAAGAAGAAAAAAAATAACTATGAAGAAACAACTTTTGGAACTTCCACACAAAATGCAAAGATATAAAGATGATTCAGCTATTTTTTCTGAATGCTTTCATTGGCTATCTTGCATTTGTTTTAAGATGAGCTGAAACCTAACTGGGTGGTAATTTTCTGTTCTGTTCAATTTTTACTTCTCCAACAATAAGGAATGAAGGGAAAATGAAATGGACATAAATGGAAGTCTCAGTCACATTCAGTTGCTTCCTTTCCCCTAATCTTTCCTTAGAACTCCTGGAATTATAGCCACATGCTATCTGGAATTGTTTGACTTTTAGCTATAATACTGTATATCTGAAATTATTGGAAGCTTGACATTGAATGTAGACTCATGGGTACTAATTCTCCCTGCGATACTCCAGAGCAAATGTCTTTTTAGGATTTTTGGAGTGAGGAAAGGAATGGCAGTTAAGTATTCCCTAGAATAATACAATGTTGGAGAGCTTTTTTTAAAAAAAAACAATGGAGAAGAGTATAATAATTACAATAAAGACTTTTCTGACAATACTACCATCTTAAAACAGGAATAAAATCTTTTTAAAAAGAAAAAAAGAAAAAGAAAAGAAGACAAAGCTGAGTGCTGATTGACAAAAATAAAATAAAATTGGTGTGTTACAAAATATAGAAAATACTAGGCTTTCTTCCCTCCCTCCCCCCCACAAATGTCATGAAAATGGGAAAAATACTATACATGAAATATATTTGAAGTCAATCAAGTTGGGCTATACAACTCTCTCAGAGGAACACTACGCAAATGTTTGAAGCAGTCCTGAAAATCTGCTTCTCAAAATATTGAAGCACTACATTGTATGGAAGGCTCAACAACTTTAAAGACTTCAAATGTACTGCATGTGTCACCATGCATATTCTAGAATGGAATTTGAGAGGTCCTCAATGCAACTCAGCGGCTTTTGATACCATCGACCATGGTATCCTACTGCGGCGTCTCAGGGGGTTGGGAGTGGGAGGCACTGTTTTGCGGTGGTTCTCCTCCTATCTCCTGGGCCGCTCGCAGTCGGTGTTGACGGGAGGGCAGAGGTCCGCCCCGAGGCCTCTTGTTTGTGGAGTTCCTCAGGGGTCGGTTCTCTCGCCCCTCCTGTTCAACATCTATATGAAGCCGCTGGGCGAGATCATTCGTGGTTTTGGGGTGGGGTATCATCAGTATGCTGATGATACCCAACTTTTTTTCTCCACCCCAAACCAACCCAGCGATGCCCTCGCCGTGATGTCCCGTTGCCTGGAAGCGGTCCGGGTCTGGATGGGGAGAAACAGACTTCGTCTCAATCCTGCCAAGACTGAGTGGCTGTGCATACCGGCATCTCGGGTTAACCAGACTATTCCATCTCTAACGATGGGGGGTGAGGTGTTACCCCCCCGTTGATAGGGCTCGCAACTTGGGCGTCCTTCTGGATTCGCAGCTCACTTTTGAAGACCATATAGGAGCCGTGACCAGGGGGGCTTTTGCCCAGGTTCGCCTGGTGCGCCAGTTGCGACCCTACCTGGACCGAGATGCCCTACGCACAGTCACTCATGTGCTTGTGACCTCCCGTTTAGACTACTGCAACGCTTTCTACATGGGGCTGCCCTTGAGGACCACCCGGAGGCTTCAGCTGGTGCAGAATGCAGCTGCGCGAGTTGTGATGGGGGTCTCCCGATACTCCCATGTAACACCTCTACTCTGCGAGCTGCATTGGCTTCCAGTTGCCCTTCGGGTGAGATTCAAGGTGCTGGTGATGACCTATAAAGCCCTAAATGGTGAGGGTCTGGGATGTTTGAGGGAACACCTGCTGCCAGCATCAAGTTCCCTTCGTCCAGTGCTCTCCCACAGGGAGGGTCTCCTCAGGGTGCCGCCGGTTAAAGACTGCCAGCGGGTAACACCCAGGGGCGCGCCTGCCCTGTGGAACCAGCTGCCTGCGGAGCTTAGGACTGCCCCCAACCTCCGTTCATTCCGCCGGGACCTGAAGACCTGGCTCTTCGAGCTCTCTGGCCCAGGCTGAGAATTTTTTAATTTTATTTTAACTGGGTTTTAATTTTCTCAGGGTTCTATTTAATCTTTTTTAATTTGTTTTAACGTTTGTATTGACTTTCTTTTAAATGCCCTGTAAACCGCCCTGAGTCCTTCGGGAAAGGGCGGTATATAAATCTAAATAAATAAATAAATAAATAAATAAATAAACTGCACAAAAGATTTGGAAGAGAACATCATCTTCAAAATGTGTTCTGGTTACTTCATGAAGTGACTCTCCAAATGATTCACATAGCCCTTCTGTCAAGAGATAAAAATTACTAATGTATCAAGTTCAGAAGTGGAAAACATTTATATAGCTATAGCACTTACATACCGCTTCATAGTGCTCTGAGGGGTTTACTATGTCACCATATTGCTCTCAGCAATCAGGGTCCTCGTTTTACTGACCTCAGAAGATTGGAAGCCTGAGTCAACCTTGAGCCTGTGTCAGGATCGAACTCCAGGCTGTGGACAGAGTTAGCCTGCAATACTGCATTCTAACCACTGTACCAACCAGGGCTCTCCTTATATCATATGTATCCATCAGTTTCTCAAATCATAGACAGCTGAGACTCTGCTCAGACAATGTGGGCCTATATAAATCTAATTATGTGGGCAGTGGTGATCAGCGCCTATCCCTTTGCAAGTCTCACTGTGATATTTCTTGTTCATACATACACCATGATAGTCTTCAATGGAGAAGCCTTCATGTGTAGAATTATACATGAAAATGCAAGCATTTGTCCTGAATTCTGCACATCAAGATTCACACTCATTGAAAGCTTTCTATTATAGGAAAAAGCTTGCCCTGTATGGAAAGGTTTTGCACTTTATTGATGGGTGATCAATGTTCTAGTGTGATTTACATGACTGCAGCATTTTCCTCATGTGGAAGGATGTTCTGCACTTTGCATGAATGGCTTTAGTCTGACTTCCACATTCTAAACAGAACTGGGAATATTTGGTATGTTGTAAATGCTTAACAAGAGAAATAAAACTAGTTGCATTTGCAGTAAATGTTATTCAGTTATTTACATGACACATTACATTGATACATTTGTGAAAATAGCAGAAAAAAGTAGAGGGAAAAAAATGGAATTATTGCCCTGAAATTTCAACAAGATATTTTGCCCTTGGCTACAGTTTTGCTGGCATTTCTTCGTTACAGAGATATAACTGCACATATGTTCCTAAAGTCCAAAATGCAGTTTTTACTTTTTTATGGCATTTGAATTACAGTTATTGATACTACATAAAATAGACATAGGATCAGGAATTATTTTGATAGGGAAACCAAATACAGTCAGTATCAATTAACATATAGAAAAGCATATACCGTATTTTCCGGCGTATAAGACGACTCAGCATATAAGACGACCCCCGACTTTTGAGAAGATTTTCAAGATTTTTCGTCTTATACGCCGGAAAATTCTTACATGCCAGTTGCCAAGTGTCTGACACAAGCCCGATTCAGCCCCGTCTGATGCAGATGGTGCAAAGCCTCCCTTTTGAAACCCAAAGGGTCTTTTCCTTCCACCCACCCTTTGGAATAAACGCAAGAGCTGCATTCACATGACGCACTCTTCCAGGCCAGACTCTACAAACGGCACGCCAGAAGCTGCAACCACCGTGGGAACTCTGAGTCCCCGCCTTTCGGCAGCCTGCACAACTGAGCGCAATCTGGCTTTGAGAGCACATTTGCAGACGGAGCAGCCACCATGTCTGGAGCCGAGCCCCGCCCAGGAGGCGGTCAGTCAGGCGGGCCCGGAAGACATGCTGGATAGCCGGGCTTGGGGCATCCATGACGAGGCCGGCTGGCAAGGGCCGCTGCGTGGTCTGCGGGCGAGAGGGGTGCCAGGCCACCAAGTACCATTGTCCAGACTTCCGGGAGAGATAGCGGGTAGCAGGGCACGCTCTGCTTATGCTCAGATGCCGCTTGGGCGAGGGGGAGGGGCTTCCTGCCACTCCCGGGGTCTGGTGTTTGCAAGGGGGAGGGGAAGGGGCTTAGAGGCTCTTGGGGGTGGGAAGGGAGAGTCACGTTGGAGGGGGGGCTGGACTAAGGAGGCTTGAAGTTGCTTTGCAAGAACGGGGACGCTCGATTGATTTATGTACTATTTTCCGGCGTATAAGACGACTGGGCATATAAGATGACCCCTCAACTTTTGAGAAGATTTTCATGGGTTAAAAAGTCATCTTATATGCCGGAAAATACGGTATGCTAAAACATATATATTAAATTTACTCTAATTGTATCTTAACAACCATAAACTATGTTTTCTATAAAGCATTTTACTTCCTTCTCTCATTTTTGTAGGTCAAACAGAAGATAAAACTGTTCTCTCTTTTAAAACCTTTAAATGTCTTGAAAATGGGTTGAATTCAGAATTTCAGAAAGTTAAAAAGGATGCTCTTAAAAAAAGCACAGTGGTCTATGATAAATCCCCAATCTTAAGTTCAATGTAAGTGCTTGATACGATTTCCCAAATAACAATTCACTGTATCAGAGAAACAAATACACTTGTCAAATAACTTTTAAAAAAAACTCAAAAGCAAGAATCCTGGAATATTTAAAAATTACCACTATTTTAGCAACTGTGCCATCCTTATTGCTAGTCAGAACAACTTATTTTTTTGCTTCTTTTTTGGGCAATACAGAAGCTGCAGCCGAGTGAAGAATATAGGAATAAGCATCTTTTGACCACAAACAGATGGGCTTGATAAAGAAAATGTCAGCAAAAATACCAAAGCAATGTGTCACAGCAGTTTTCTGACAGATAGAGGGGAAAGGTAGAAAAATGTTCTATCATGTCCAACAAGGTGTTCTTTTTGAGATTTAAAGATCACTGTGCAACTTTAAACGTTTTTGTCACTTTGACTCTGACTGGAACTATCTAGAGCTTCACAAGAACTTTATCAGCTCAGCAGAGGGGTGTAAGGGAAAAAAAGTAGCCCATTCACATTTATCTCAGCCAGGTTCCCTTCAAAGCCAACAAATAAATTACAGTGTACATTTGATACAAATTGATTTCTTAACTCAAATAACAATGTTGTCCTCCCAGCCAGGCCATGTGTCACTCATTCGCAAGCCTGAGTGAAAGGCTCAATCTGTCTGTCTGACAGAAATAGGGCCTGACGCGTTTCACCAAGGAATGCTAATAATCCAGGCCTGGCCTGGCCCTTTGTGGGCAGCCCATGATAAGGAAAATCAGCCCATCCTGTCAAACGGTATGAAGGCCTGATCAGCGTTTGTTCCTACAACACTAACACAGGCCTTGGAGCTGCTGTCCTATTTCATGTAGTAAATGAGAGGAAAATAAGAAGGCCCAGCCGCTCTGCTTAAGATGCCAGTGTGACTAGGATGAAGCTGAAGTGAAAAGGAAAACCCCATTGAATATCTTGAGCTGATCTTATCAGCCACAGGAGAAATGAGATATTGGCAGGGGCTGTTGAGTCTCTCACAGCTGAGCAGGTTAATAAGGTTGGGAGGCAGGCCACAGGCTAATTGGATTTGCCTTGGCTTGATAAACAGTGGCAGACCTATTGCCAGCAAAACAGAGACAATGCAGCTCTCCATTCTGTCCTGCTCTTTGTTTCTTTTTAAACCATGGCAAGGAAAAGGCTGCTTTCTTAAAGCTAACGGCATCTTCCGAAATTCCCAGATGAAGAGGCCAGCCAAAGCAAACTATGAAACAGTAGTTGTGCAGGATTCTGATTTTAATCAAACGGCATTTAACCTGCCTGACCCTCCAAAGTCAGTTCACATCAAAACAGAGCTGCAAAAAAGAGCTAACAAGAAACAGAAAAAATAACAGCCAATGGGCAATCAAGGAGACTGGCATTAAAGCAAGACAATGGATTCTCTAAAATCCTTCTAAATTTAATGGGTTATTTGCATGAACTTCACCCAGAGTTGGAACATATGACTGCGGAGATGGAGCAATTGTTTGAGAGGATTTGATGATAGTTTCCCCCTGATTTCTTTGTAAATGCCTCCAATACAATACATATACTTTATTCTATCATAAATGCGCTTCTTTAGATTCTTTTTATACCCTGATCTAAATGATAATTATGATGTTTTCTAATTTTTTTCCAGTACTCTCCAAATGTACTTAGTTGTCAACAAATGTTTTTTTTTTTTTTTTGTGGGAGATAGGATGTGTAACTTTAAAGTGAGGAAATAAAAGTAGATTTTGAGAAGTAATGTTTCTGCCTTTTATACCAATAAAGAGTCTCACTATACACATAAGATGTCACTTTATATCATGGAGAAATTTTGTGTCTCTTTGGGAAGAGAAAGAAATAATATATATTCTGTAATAGTCCTTTTTGGTACTTATTAGCCTGGAGTTTATATTTCTGAACACTAAAAATAATACACATTCAAAGAAACATACAGTATCATTTTATTTTTTCCTGATTTTATATCTTATTTGTTTTCTATATGCTAAAAATACTGAATGCTTGAAAGTGAATCTGTTGTCACTAAATGCAAAGCAGAAGGCATAACCTGTGTTGAAATCCAGATTTTGTATGTTGTTTTCTATTTCTTAAAAATATTGAATGGGATGAACGTCAATTCCTGAAAGTGAATCTGTTGTCACTAAAATGCAAACCAGAAGGCATAACTTGTGCTGAAATCCAGTTTTGGGGGAGAAATCTAGTGACTCTGTGTTCCTTTTATGTAAGGATCACTGTAACAAGGAAGGATATCCTTAAATTATGAGAATCATATCAATATTTTTTTATATTGTCTGCATTGGTGCTATGAATAATATGACTGCATTTGGATCTATAGAAGGATTTAATGTGAGTGAGACAGCATCTTGGGACTCTTTATCCAGAAAGAGGATATTATTATTTGGAAGCTAATAAAACAGAAGGGGCAGTACAGGAGCATGCAATTTTGCTCACTGGCTGTGGGTGAAAATATTTCCTGTTGTGCAGTTGCATGGAGCATTAAGACCTCTGCTGATTTGGTTGTTTTGCTGAAGACATATATGTGTTCATGATCATTTGTTATCCCTTAGGTCTTTCTGGAGTATTGTCAAGTAAGCCAAGGATAAATAGTTGTTTCTGAAATCATGATTAGGAAATCACTTGAAAGCAAGGCAGGTATTATGAAAACAGCACTTTTATGATATCCTGACTGCTTGCTATGTGATTGCCTCATCAAGGGACTTCAAGATAAAATTATCCATGTTGCCCTCCCTCTGTGCCGCATCCATTTTTTCTTATTGCACTGCTAAAAAGATGAGCTGCTAATACAGCCTTTTGTAATACAAAAGAAATATTAGTCAAGTCTATTGGAAAGTCAGAATCTATATAAAGTGAAATAAAGGAAGTTTGTCAAGTTTTTCTAAAATTGCTTATTTTTTATCTCACATCATTTAAAAGGCTTCAAGACTAAATTCCATTTTCATTAAGGAATCAGATGATAAAAATACCTGATGGATCTTTTTGTTTTCAGAAGACTAATGCTGGCTGTATCTGTCATTGTGAAGATCAACTATCATAAAAATCAGGTGCTGCTAGACTTACTTCCTAGATACAGGAGAGGCCCACAAGTCTCTCTTACTTACTGAGCAATTCCATTTCAGGAATAGGAAGGATAGAAAGAAGTGATTGATTAACAAGATTTCAACCTTTGGGAGGGACATTCATTCCATCAAAAAAAAAAAAAAAAAAAAACTTAACCAACCACTCCATGGTTCCAATAGCATTCAGAATAACTTTTAATATTTAGGAGCACTTTCTACATTGCTCATATGGTGTATTATAGTTGGCTCTGCATTCAGTCACCTGTCTAAGAAATGTTACTTGTCTGAATATAATATATGATATATTAGAATCATAGTGACAGATATTAGTGTAATAGCTAGTTAACTTGTAGATATTGTGAAATAAGTCAAGGATAAATAGTTGTTTCTTATAATTTCTTTTTCAATCTCCACCCCTACTATATTCCAGATTAAAATGTCTACACATCCAGGCAAATTAGAAATATATTTAAACTTAGTGCAGGGGTGTCAAACTCAATTTCATTGAGGGCCGCGTCAGCATTGCGGTTGCCCTCAGGGGGCCGGGTGGGTATGGCCAGGGTAGGCGTGGCCTACTGGGTGGGCGTGGCTAGAGTGCATATGGCCTACTGGGTAGGCATGGCCAGCTCTACATTGTTCGCATCAAGGGTGCCTATGGGAGCCTGGGCAGGAGTGGGACAGATCTGAGGGTCTCTGGCAGAAGGACAGTCTCTGGGCCAGGGCCAAGGCAGCAGGGGCCATTGCGGGGGCCATTCCCTCACTGTTTCCAGGATGGCTTCACGGGCCACATGAAACCACTTTGCGGGCCGGATCCGGCCCCCGGGCCTTGTGTTTGACATGTCTGACTTAGTGTATGAACTTATTTCAAAAAATCCATATTCATCTAAACAACTGTGACATCAATTATTCTTTGACATTCCATATAGAGAAAGATTTATTCATTTCATTCACTTCAAACAAAATGTTTTTAATAGAGATGTTCTAATTAAAGCACTTAATTCTCAAACTATGAAGTATACAAGATGCTAAGTAATCAAGTGGCATTGAGTTCAAATGCATCAAAATTATGTAGAAAATGGGAACTCAAATTATGTCAAATTTTAACTAGTTAAGATCTGATATTAAGAAATTGTTATGGTCAAGAAAATTTTTCTGGCATTGTCTGATCAGCTTTTTAATTCTTTAGAAATTTTATAGGCTAAGAATTGGTCATTTTTTCTTCAATGCACCAATGTAATTTTCCTAGCTAATACAGCTGTTTTTGATATGACACAATAACCTTTGGAAAACAATCTCTTTAGTTCATTAGCTATTATCAATCTGTATAATTTTACTTTTAGCTGAAGTTATAAAAATATATCAAAGAAAGGTAAATCTTGACTCTCTTCAATTTGATGTGTAGCCCAGAAGTTATAAGAATCTAAACTGTGCCATCCATAAAAGCAGAAATATAATTTAACTAGCTAATCATAGAAAGCCCTTTTTACAGAATTTGCTTTCTTTTTAACTTTCTATTTCTTTCAAGGCTAAACATGATGTCAGAGGCCCAGCTTTTAGTGATACCTTCCAACATAATGGAATACCTAGCATACTCACAAATCTCCCACATCCTTTTTTTTAATACACTGGGATTCTGAGTTTTAATTCCTCCTGCCTGAATATATTGAACATATTAGCCTAGGAGAATTAAAATAACACAAACCAGAATTCCAAATATTGATAGTGGCTTCTGATCATGCTTTAAAGCCTCAATAGTATTTTGAAAATATAATGGAAGTTACAACTGGTCTTACTATATATTGGGGAAAGTATCCATCTTTGGGTAATGCCATGAAGATAGAGGAAAGCAAAAGCTAATGTATATATAGAAACACTCTTACCAAGAGAAAGGGAGAGAAAAGTAACAGATAATACAAACAGTGGCTACCAATTTAGTTTATTTTCTATTTCTTCCATTACAGTAATGATAATGTTCCTGGAGTTACAACTTCAGTTGGTATTAAGATATTGCTAGAATTTAAAAACAAATGTTTGCAGCAGACTGACTTTTCTTTTTATATGCATCTTTAAATTCTGAAATTGTTTTTCCATGAATTTTCATGAGATGTAGGAAAATCCATCAAGACTTAATATATACTGTATTTTAATATTTGAATGTATAAGTTACCTTATTCAAGCAACATGTTTGTGCAATGCATGAAGGTGAAGACTTTAACTTAAAGTTCATTTTATCAAATTAAGCATATGTGAAACTAAGAATTAATTGTTCAAGACAAAGGAGGGAACTAAAAGTTTCATCAAGGCATCCCTACTTGTTTATTATTATCTATTCTTAGTTACTATTTTTTCTTAAAATTTAGTAGTACAAAACAACAAAATAAAATGTATTCTTTAGGTGATCTCAGGTAAATAAGGTTAATGTGCACAACACATTATATGGTCTATCAGATATACCTATCCAACTGAGGAAGTAAAAAATGAGTTAAACCATCAGTTGAAATAAATATTTTAATTACAAAAATCAACTTAATACTGGGATATTACAACATCCTCTTCTAAACATAGCCTCTAAAACTACACCAGCACTGTTACCTAAAGAAAAAGTAGTAGTTTCATTACAGATCTCAGTAAATCTAAGGAGCCCTACCTCTGTAGAATCATGTTGTATACATCAACTTTGAGAAAATGAAGGTTGTTTACTTGGTGAACAGACAAAAATAATTAAAAAATAAATAAACCTGAATATTGTGGGGGATAGTAACAAGCACATTCTGACTTCTATTATTGGGCTCAAAGATCTGAAGCAAGCTTCTTTAAGAACAGAAGTGCAGTAAACAAAATAAGAAAGAAACAGATATGGATAATTAGGATCAGGGTTTGACAAATGGGTAAACATATGGATCCATATATCTGTCAAAATCCATCTTTTCTCTAACCTCTATCTGTATCCCAGTTATTGAAGAATATTTTTTCCACTGTCAAGAAATCTACCAATTATGTTCCTTAATTTGTTCCATATTAAAGCTACAAGGATTGCATCACTCATGGGCCACCTTACTGAGGTAAATTAGAGTTTGGCTATCAGGACTAAGCAAATTTAGTTCACATGGTGTAATAAGATAGAGGGTTTGTGTCACCGTAAGTTGGGGGGTGGGGGCACAAAGGGAGGCTCAGCCAATCTGAATGTATACATGGTTGTACTTTTACAATAAAAGGTTCATTCATTCATTTACCCACAATATTTTGTGCACCTCATTGGATGTGTGTTGAATTAGTTGTCTAAGTGTACCTTTATTATAAAGTATATCTGCTAGCCTTTAACGAAGAACATAGTTCTCCCACCCATCATTCGTATCTGTTTCTTTATTATTTTTTATTATTTTGTTTACTGCATTTCTGTTCTTCAAAAAGCTTGCTTTAAATCTCTGAGCCTAATAAGAGAAATTAGAATCTTCATATGTGTCATACTTTAAACCCTATGTTTGTATTTATTAAACATTACTTATTTCTACAGAATATTTGTTTTCTTGTTTTTCCTGTTACTAATCCCCCCAAATAATAAACAATATTAGGAAAACCAAACCAAATGTTTTTTCTGAAAGCTTCTAGCTGTTCTGAGAATTTACAAATTCAGGAGGAGACTATTCTGTCACAGCCAGAATTTATAAACTTAACTTGATCATCTTCTGAAGAATTTATGAATCATGGTTAATAATCAGCTTTAGGCACTTCTGAGGGAACAATCACATTTTGAAGCTGGAGAGGTCCAGTAAATAGCCTAGAGGAAATGACCCTGCATCTTATTAAACACAACAACTCACTACTGTAGGACTTTATGTCAAAGGTAAAACATTCCCTGTAAGAGTCAGAGAGCATAGAGCAATTCTTTTAAATGCTTTATTAAGAATGAAAGAGCATGATATGATTTTTCTTTTCTTTTTTTTGCTTTTTTTGAAGAAAAGTAGAGTGAGGATTTTTTTAAAAAAAAATTGCTATGCTTTTTGTTTTTTTCTGAAAAAGTTACTCGTTATTTTGGCATTCCCCTTTCTTTGTATTTATTCTGTCTTATATTCATTACTGTCCACCTTCTGAAAGCTTTTATCTTTCTTTTATCTATTTCTTATGCCTTTGGCTAAAATAAGACTTAGCTTCTTTCTATTTCAGGAGTCTGCAGAGAAGCACAGTTTATCTTATGTTACACCAACCTTCTATTTTCCTATTTAAATGGCAGATATAGATTGAAAATCAGATTTGGGGGTCAGGGAAATGATTTTGAGTTTATTGTCATTTAGGCCTATCTGGATTTTTTTTTTTGCTGTATAGAAAAGGAAAATCAAACGGGCTATCCAAAGGCAATCTGAAAATTGTTTGCTTTTATAACTGAATAGTTTTCAGATAGGTAATTTTGCTCGTTATTTTTTCCCCCTTTGCTACAGTTATTTCAATTTACACACACATTCACACAAACGCACACAGAAGTTATTAGCATTCCATTTTATTCTCAATCAGGAAAATAATTATTTTCCATTCTTAAACAAAAAGATACAGTTGGTAATATTGGACGGAAGCACTGCATTCTTAATCTACATTAGCCAATGTGAATATGGGTAACTAAATATTATTTTGTGTTTCAGTATTACTAAAAAAATACACAATTTGCTTTTGTTACCACAATTAAGTATATACCTTGCTATGCTTATAAATCATATTACAGCTATAGCTATAGCTTTTAAGAATGCATCAGTCCTAGCTGTTTGACTAGTCTATTTGTATACCATTATTTCATTTCTTAAAACCAAGTGTACGCTAGTTCACAAAACATAATATACCAATATATCAACAATAATTGGTAAACAAGTAGGATTAATAAAATGTAAGATTTAGAAAAAGAGTTAGCAATAAGATATGCAGACATACAGACTCTATTGAGCCGTAATATAGGTATTAGGCAAGTTATTATGCCACATCCTTTTACTTAAATTGCTTTTATACTTGCTTACGTATAGAGAACTTTAAGGGTGTGGCAAACTAATCCGATAAATAAATAATAAACCAGTCAGTAAATATGCAGAGAAAGAAATCAGCTTTGGCATACACATTAATCATTAAATAAAGAACCAGATAAACAATGTCCATCTACCAGGAAAGCATGGAAACCAGTTAGAAAATTGGTACCGGTAATTGCAATGAAGTAATATTAACAAAAGGTCTTCAGGAGCTGCATTTAGTTTCTTCTGCTCCATCCTTCCTAAGCGAATGACTGACTAGTTTGTTAATTACAGGTTTTTAAATTTCATCCCTTCTGTCTCAGCACACATATGAACAAAGTACAATGCATTTAGCATAATGGTGATATATGTTTGTATGTATTTCTGATACAGAGGCTAAATATATCAAGGAATAGATTAAGAAACCCTTGTATTTATTTCTTTACAAGCATTCTGCTTTGGAAATCTAATCTGCTTATAAAACATTTAAAGAACCAAATTCAACTGTGTAAAACAGTAACATTTAATTCTTATTTCATAGATTTGTAGCATTGTCTAAATATTAAAAAATGTTGAATATTATGTTGTTGAGTCAATTTTCATTAATTTCTTGACAATAATAAAAATCCACAGGGTACTCTATTGATGTTTTTGATAAACTAAATTAGTATTATCTCCAGTGACAAGGATAATGAATAGTTTAAAGAAAGCATTGTAAATTGGGATGGGATGGGGATCTGATATCAGAGAAAATATCACAATAATGGCAAGTGAGCCATTGTTTCATTTTTTACAGATTTTGATGAACCATTTAAAATGCTTCTGAAGATAGCATCCAGTTTGTCCTAAAAGAGATTGAGAATGTGAGTCACAATAATTGCTTCTCAATTTTCATTAAATTTTGTTAAATCAATACTGCTGGGTAACTCTGATCCACAAAATAATGATTCTTTTTTTTCCAGAATTCTGATATCCAGAAAGTCCCTGGGTTAAGAATGTCCAACTTAAGGAGAACCTTGAGTTATAAACAGGCTGTTTATTGCTAAAATTGGTGGGCAGAGCTGTCCTTCCTTGAGCTGATGAACTGCTGAAGCCGTGCAGTGTTTTATGAACCACTGAAGTCACACATTTTTATTATACAGCCTGTTTTTAGTGATTCATAAAAACACTGTGTGGCTTCAGCAGTTTGTCTTTTGGAGAGAAGAATGTGCTGTCTGTCATTTTTAGTAATAAGCAGCCTGTAAGCATGAATTCCGATTCACATACAAATTCAAGTTAAAGACAGATTTAGGAAAGGAACTAGTTCTTAATCTGGGGACAGCCTGTATATCCAAGAGGCCAGATGAAATCTATGGCATGCGTGGAAATGGGTATTTCTCTCACAGAGTTTCTTTAGATGACTCTGAAGCCAGAACAAATAAAACCTCCTTGGTAGGATAAAGTATATCTGTTTCTTGAACTCATTCCCTGAGATTGTGACACATAGGGAAAAAGATCACAGGCTGACAGAGGCAAAGTTTTTGAAAAAATACTAAGTCTTTCTACCAGCAGAGAGGAATAAATTATTTCTTCCCATTGCAGACTATTTGACAATATTACAAGTCATTTCAGATAGTGACATAGCTGACAAAATAAATAAATAAATAAATAAATAAATAAATAAACAAATAAATAAACAAACAAATAAATAAATAAATAAATAAATAAATAAACAAACAAACAAACAAACATTTTGTTTGGCAATATATTAAGCCACTTAATATGGGCGACTATAGTAATTGAATAACTAAACAAATAAATAAAGCCCAAATTCTGATTAATATACATGGTTGTCTCTGGTTATTTAATGTTCTTTTTTTAAAAAAAGTTCCCCTCTTATTTCAACTGGTTTAGGATTCTATTTTTGCAGTACCAAAATATGAAATTTAGTCTTTCAGAATAAAGACAAGTTTCTTCATATTAACCTTACATTAATTAAAGGCAGTCAACTTGTTGTGTATGGAACTTACAGCAAGTAATTTGTAGGCTTCATATCTGAGATGAAAGTCTACACAGTCCCAGATATCCCATAACTTTAAGTTACAAGTAGCCTTTCCCAGAACAGTGCTGTAAGAAAAAGCAGAATTGGTCAGCTGTCAGGTTGTGCTGAAATAAAATGTATGTATGTAGGCATGCATGAATGAATGAATGAAAAGAAGCAATTTTTTTGTAGCGATAATTGTTGTATAAGGACTTGAAGTGGAAACTCTTAATCTAGATTCACTGATTGTCTGACAGTGTATTTTAGAATAAAATAGAGCTGGAAGGGACCTTGGAGGTCTTCTAGTCTAGCCCCCTGTTCGAGCAGGAGAACCTATACCATTTCAGACAAGTGACTGTCTAGTCTCTTCTTAAAAAACCTCCAGTGATGGAGTGCCCAAGATTTCTGAGGCAAGCTGTTCCACTGGTTAATTGTCCTCACTGTTAGGAAGCTTCTCCTTAATTCTAGGTTGCTTCTCTCTTTGGTCAGTTTCCAATCATTTTCTTCAGACATAGAATGATATTTATTTATTTAGCATGTTTAGATGATGCTGGGCTTAAAAAACAATGCTTCATGGTTTACATATTTTTAAAAATCCAAAAGACAAGCCCAAATTCTCATAATACAATAGGTAGAGCAGTTGCCATTCATTCACAGACTTCATAGAACAAGCCCACTTTTATTAGTTCTGGAAAGCCAACAATGAGGATGGCAGTCTAATTTCCAGATAGAGACTGTTTCAAAATATGGGCACTAAAAATGATGATAATGATAATGATGATGATGATAATGATGATGATGACAGCGACAACAACATTAACAACAACAATAATAATAAATAGACAAAAATGCCAAACTCACTCTGAACATCTGGCTGACTGTGCGATGAATAATAATAATAATAATAATAATAATAATAATAATAATAATAATAATAATAACAACAACAATAATAACAACAACAACAACAACAACAACAATAATAATAATGATAATGATGATGATGACAGCGACAACAACATTAACAACAACAATAATAATAAATAGACAAAAATGCCAAACTCACTCTGAACATCTGGCTGACTGTGTGATGAATAACAACAACAACAACAACAACAACAACAACAACAACAACAACAACAACAACAATAATAATAATAATAATAATAATAATAAACTTATACAAGCCTCCATTACTTTTACTTCAGTACTTGAGGAACATTAAGAGATACTGGTAATATATGTACAATGGATGAATAGGGTAGGCCATTTCTATGCATAAGAAGGCAATTCTAAAAGTGAGTAGGTGCCATACACATGTATGGTTTTATAGATTAGAAGCAGCAATTTATTTGTTTGTTTGTTTGTTTGTTCAATCTGTATAACTGCCTATCTCAAACCATTGAGTCTGGTCAGCAAACAATCATAAAAATAAGTAAAACACAATACAGAAATGAAATCAAATACAAATTGCTATATGCATGAACGCTTGGCAAGAATTATGAAATCATGGGATTGATCAGGCCTATTCATAATAATACTAGTAATCTGATATTTTACTGAGCACTATTGTAAGTGATTTTTGAATATCACTATTATATTTATGTATGGACATAGGATCTTCTGTTTGGGCAGCAGGTTGGACTAGAAGACCTCCAAGGTCCCTTTCAACTGTTATTCTATATTTTGTCTCTCTGTGTATGTGTATATGGCCTCTCCCCCCAAAAGAGCAAGGATAAAAGAAGATGCAAATTTGTACATGCTATTTTTATGTTTCAATATCAGGCATCATCTTGCCAGCATCTGTCCAGCAAGTACATCTCGGGCTGGCCTATTTTTACAAAAACAACAAACTTTTTGGAGTTTTATTTTCCACCTAATGTATAATAAAACAAATGCAGAAATTATGAAAACTTAGTTAAGTAATCACAGCAAAATTTGCAGTGGTGGACCTTTCTAAAATGATTCAGCACAGGCATTTCTGAGGATGGCAGAGAATATAACTGGAATAAACTAGTGCTAATATCTTATCTTTTGTCGGTTAATTGCCTTAAAATACTAAATTGGAGACTTACTATCTCTCAGCAACGTGCTTTTATATTATTTAGGAAAGCTTTGGAATAAAAGTTCTCAGTGATGATAGATCAACCCTCCTGGTCATAAAACTTACCCTTCCCACCAGTCACTTGAAGTTATTTTTAATATTCAGTCATCTTCAGCTGAATGAACCGAGTCTTCCCTACAGCAGTACAATGCTGCTATTATCTATTATACAGTTACACCAAAGAGAAACATCTCCTTAGGGCACATCTAGAGGATCATGAGGTTTAGCTACTTCCTCAGCATCTAGCAGATGAAAGACTGTTCATTTGTCTTTGGTCTTATTGTTACAGAAAAGCACAATAAAGTCATATTGGTTGGTGACTCTACTGGAATTCTATTTAGAAATTCTTACTTTTTTTTCTCCTTATCTCAACTGTTGCAGCAGTCTACAAGCAAGACTGGAAGTTTTAAGAGAAATGCCTGGATACAAAATTAATACTATTGTCACACCTTTAGAACTCTCAGTAGGATTTTAGGAAAAAAAATCATCCCATTGTACATGCTTGAATTTATTTTATTTTATGCAAATGCCCTGAAAATTGCACATGGACATCTACAAATATGGAGGATGCCCTAGCTTTATGTGAGAGACAAAGGTTCTTGGACCAGCACCAATTTGGGTAGGGTATTGATTACATGGCTTCTTTTTTTCTTTTCTTTTCTTACTTTCCTAGTGGTCAACTGTGGGGAGAACATCAGTTAATTTATTATATTTTCAACAAACAAAGGTCAGCAAGAGTGAAAATGATCGGTAGGACTCATCCCACCTGCATTTAAAAGATTCTTTTTGGTGGAAAATTGTTTCAGTTTAGGGGGCTATATCAAATCTGCATCTTGGATTATCTTAGGAAGGATTTAAAGCCTACCCCAAATTTGGCAGTACACAGCACCAGAATTTTAATACGTTCAGTGGGTGCTTAAACCATTTATTTTCCCCATTAAATTCATCAACTAAAATGCAAACGTGTTCCAAAAATCTTCCTACTCAGAGGTAGTTCTGAGGACTCTTAGAGCCACAAATGGGACTCTGGGGGATTATATGCAGCTTGCAGTCTATAGGCTATTCATTTCTGCTTCAGAAGAAAGGAGAGGGTGGTAAGTGGTGAATAACCCCAGGTATACCAGTGCTTTGTGTTTAACGTGGACCTTCCAGCTTTTCCTCTTTAATTAGCAGCATTAATAGAGAACAACATGAAATATCTAGCAACTTATGGACTCCTGCCAGTTGAATTTCAGAATCCAAGGTAGCAGATCTGTAGAAACTGCAAACTTTGAGATCTCTTAAATAAGGGGGGCAGGAGAAACTATTTTGCTCTAACTAGTTTCTTGTTAAGAAAATCAAGTCTGTGGCATTTTGTCAGGTCTATGAAAACCAATTTATTTATTTATTTTTGGGACTTATATGCCACCCTATCTCCCAAAGGACTCAGGGTGGCTAACAACAATAAAAATACAATAATACAAAAGTTTTTAAAAATAATTAAACTAGCAGCCCCAATAATAAGTTAAAAACATTTTAAAAATCCCTGTCAGTCCAGGTCAGCCTGATGGAAAAGAAATGTTTTAAGGCCACGGCGAAAGGATCGGAGATCCGGGGCCATCCGGAGCTCAAGAGGAAGTTGGTTCCACAGGGCTGGCGCTCCCACAGAGAAGGCCCTCCCCCTGGGTGTCGCCAGCCGACATTGTCTAGCCGACGGCACCCTGAGGAGGCCCTCCCTGTGTGAGCACACTGGGCAATGGGAAGTCATTCCCGGCAGTAGACGGTCCTGCAAATATCCCAGGCCTAGGCCATGTAGGGCTTTAAAGGTAAGTACCAACATTAATTACAAAATTAAATATGCTAACACAGTGGTTCCCAATCTATGGTCTGCAGACCCCTGGCGGGCTGCAATGTCAGCACAGGGAGTCTTCAAAGGCTTGAAGAAATGTTATGATTTACATACTGAGTTAAAGTCTTAAAGAGTTAAGTCTTAGGGGCCACAAAAGATATTTAAAAGGTGTCCAAGGTGAAGAAAAGAGAACCACTGTGCTAATATAAAACTTTCAGTTGTGGCAAAAATAAATATTTATGAATAAATCCAAAAGAAAAATCAAGGATTAAGATACCAAATAAAACCCCAGCACAAAAACAATGTAGGGTTTCAGGGGTATTCAGCTATGATGCAACCTGGTAGGTTCTGCTTTGGGAAGTTGGCATGACCAGTTTTAAAATTGCTACATGTGATTCTGCAACGTGTCTTTCTGTTTCAGGTTTCTTTTTAAATTAGGTTTATTCACAATTTCCTCATAGGTTTGGAGATTCAACTGCTCAGTTAGTATAGAATCCTTTTTTATTATTATTTCCAGCTTGAAATAGAAAGACTTCCTACTTTTTCATTTAGAAAATGATGATTATGTCACACTTCATATTATGCCCATATTATTAATTTATTATTATTTATTATTTTTATTCCTTCTACATTGTGTTTTTATTTTCTGTATGTCTCCTAGAGTTGCTGTGAGTGAGTAGGTGGCTATATAATTTTTCCAAAATTAATTAGATTAGATTAGGCATGTCAAACTTGAAACATCACGTGATGTTGTGTGACGCATTGCGACTTTTTCCCCGTTGCCGCCAATGGGGTGGGTGTGGTTTCGGAGTGACACATCAGGCCTGTGGGCTGGCAGTTTAACATACCTGGATTTTCAAACCAAATTTGATTAAACCAATTGCAGAATTTCTCCAATGGTAGGTGGAGGTATCCTGTAGGTCAGGGGTGTCAAACTCAATTTCATTGAGGGCCACATCAGCATTGCGGTTGCCCTCAAGGGGCTGGGTGGGTGTGGCCAGGGTGGGCGTGGCCTGCTGGGTGGGCGTGGCTAGAGTGCGTATGTCCTACTGGGTGGGCGTGGCCAGCTCTACATCGTTCGCATCAAGGGTGCCTATGGGGGCCTGGGCAGGAGTGGGACAGATCTGGGGGTTTCTTGTACAAGGAGAGTCTCTGGGCCAGGGCCAAGGCAGTGGGGGCCGGTCCCTCACTATTTCCAGGGTGGCTTCGCGGGCCACATGAAACCACGTTGTGGGCCGGATCCGGCCCCCGGGCCTTGTGTTTGACATGTCTGCTGTAGGTGGAGGTATCCTGGGTAGGGATAAAAAAGGGCTTAAGGATCACCCACAATAGTGGGTCTTCAGATTGTTCATCCTTGATTTAAGAATATTACTAGAAGGAATTGGACTAAGCCATCTACAGGAAGCAAAGAAGCTTTTAGGAGCAGTGATCACTGGGTTGGTGAAAAACTTTAGAAAAATGTTTCTGTTGAAAGAAGCTTTGATCAAAACAGATCCACAAACCAAAACAGAAACTCACTTTGGTACAGCAAATCAAATCAAATGGCCTTGAAACACATCATGCCATTTTGAAATTTTGTAGACTTTAAGTTTTCTACAGGAAAGAAAATACAATAAAGAACAATGGTGGGAGTGAGCAGTGTGAGTGCTCTCAGAGTTTGACATAATTAATAAATTTATGACAAAGCTACAGTAAGATTGCTTTGGTTTTCATTCTCTCCAGTTCTTATTTTCTCGAAGATAGCTAGCAAGAAGTGTTAACTTTGCTTTCTTTTGTGCTAATGGAATATTACACTTCTGTTTTCATCCTGCTGCCCAACTAAGAACTCATAACAACTCTCAGCACTTTGAATATAGGGTTCAGGTTGATTTCTAAAAAGGATTTTTGGGTCAATCTTATTTTAAATTCTACATGGTGATGTAGCTTTAACTTACTTGGCAATAAGTGCATAATGGATACTAAACTATCATATACAGGTGCTGGCTTAAATGCTTACTGACTTTAAGAATAAGAGAAGACAAGATTCTGAATGCCCTTATGTCTGTGCCAGTTTCTTTCTCAATGGGCTGTTTCTCTCTGTGGTGGTTCATTTCACTGACCTAATCTGCTTCTTATGCCTCTTCTAAGACACAATGCTGCCAGCAAGAACAACCAAGCCCTGCACAGAAAAGGCAATCTGGTCTTCCATCAAAATCTTCCCAGGAGAAGCCAACTTGTCAGCCAACTATGCCATCCTTCTGGGCATTCCTCGAAGCCTAGGGACTAAAGACATGATCCTCACCACCCCATAAATTAAGTCAATCATAGTTCTTAAGAAGCTTGTCTTCCCACCTGAAAAATGAGTGGGAAAAATACTATTTACATTTATTTGTTTGTTTGTTGACTTATATACCACTACGTAGTGCTTTATAGCCCTCTCTAAGCAGTTTACAGATTCTGCCTATTGCCTCCAACAATCTGGGACCTCATTTTACTGACCTCGGAAGGATGGAAAGCTGAGTCAACCTTGAGCCCACAAGACTTCAACTGCCGAACTAGCAGGCTAACTAGAATTAGTCTGCAAAACTGCATTCTATAGTAACTATTGCGCCACCATGGCTCTTTCTACATGCACAGCTTAGGTTCTTCCTCTTTTTCCTCCAGGCTATCTCTGCTTTGAAAGAAGTAAAAGAGATATCTCAAAGAGATATTCTTGAAAATAGCCTGGTGAAGTAGCCTGAAGCTACTTTCAAGAGCAAACAAGGATTACAGCCTCTGGATATTTTTTCCTTATCAAACATCACATCTCTAAATGGCTTAAATGCACTAGAAGTGCAAACACGAATCGAATCACATCCTCCTGAATTTGTGAATCTCCACTTCAAATCAAATCAGGGCTGACTCGCATCTATCTCTGCTACTCACTCAACCTCTCTAACTAAGAGAGGGGAGAGAGACACAGAGAGACACTATCATGAGCAAGAGAATGAGGTGGCTGCTTCTATGATCAAGTTTATAGTTACATTGCAGAGAAATGTCAAAGCTTATAAACCTCATAGAGTATAGAGCCTGGGAGTTTCTTTGTTGGGTTCTTCCCTCCATCATTTTTTTTTTTGCTTTTATAGAAGGGGCAGCAAAGCGGAGGTGAGATTGCTATTGACCGCTGATTCCACTTCTTTCTTTGCAAAATGAAAAAAAGTTCAGGATTAAGCTGTAGTGATAAGCAATCTTTTTAAAATGGTATGAAGTTTGGATGCCTTACTCTGCATGCAAACTCAACAAGGCAGGAAAGTAGGAACTTGCAGCTTTTCTACACACTGTCACTCCAGAGAAAGCCCAGCTAGAATTATTATGAAAGCAGCCAATAGTGAAATGAACCCCACTGTTCTCTTCCTGACATTTTTAGTGAAGCTGAGCAATATACTGATACTAGGCTTGATACCGATTGGCCCACTAACATTCATCTTCAGGTGACATCTGTTGAGATTTTTTTTCAATAACTTAATCATTATAAAGCATGTGAGGAAGAGGATAATAGATGGATTATGACATAAAAATGCTAAAGCCTTTGCAGGGAGAATGGCTGCCCATAAAGTTTGAATTTGGTAATTCAGACTAATGCAGTTTGTCATCCTCTGGAGAGAGGGCAATCATGGGGAGCAATATCCTCTTAAACACTAATGCATAACACATTGTGCCACAGTCACACAGCAACAAACAATATTGAGTTGCTGCTGGAAGCAGCAGAAACAGGTTTCCCTGTGAAGGGAAGGCAAAGGTGGCATTAAAGATGTTTCTGTTGTTCCTTTTCCTTTTCTTCCAGAGGAGGAGAAGGAAGAGAGGCATATTTAAGATGGTTGGACATCAATTCACAGAATTCCCCTGTCATTCAACTTCCAGAATTCCCCAGGCATGGGTGGGAAAAACTATCTCTGACATAACAACCATCCTGTCTTCTTCCTCCCCCTCCTCCCCCTCTCCCCTTGAAATACAAATGACCAAGTTAATAAAAACTTATTTTGCAAACTGCCAAACAGAGTTGTAATGAAGGATGCAAAAGATGCAAGTTGTATAACCTCTTTGCCATAGTTTATATCATGTTAATGTAGCAAGAATATTATCAATCCTCTCTGCATTTAAAAAAGACTAAGAGAGAAATTGACATGGGATATATGTAAACTCCAGAGTAACAAAATAAATATATAAGTACAGTATTATTTGTAGCCTGTCCAGGAAATAATGAACAACAACAACAACAACTGTCTAGATGACTCACAACAAAGAAATTACAATACAAAATAAACGTAAAAGATGCCAAGTGCAATGAAGTGAAGGAATTCACTCTCCCTTGCAAAAGGCCTGGATGTGACAGTCAGGTCTTCACAGTTCTTCTAAACAAGAGCAGAGTGGGAAACATCCAGATTTTGGGGGAAATTCATTCGAGAGGAAAGGAAACTCATTCTATTCTATGTGAAGAACAGAATAGAACAGAAGAGTCTAACAACAGAAATGTTGAAGAGTTCAAGGCAGCAATGAAGCACAGTGTCTTATATCTCAGTACCTTATTCACAGGGGTGGGATCCAAATATGTGAACAACTGGTTCTCTGTGTGGATGGCGCTTCTGGAAGTCCATTCTGGGCCTGGGCAACAAAAAATAGCTACTACTGGTTCTGCTGAAGTGGTGCGAACTGGCTGAATCCCACCACTGCTTATTCACATCTTTCTGAAGTGGCCTTAAGCAAACCATTCTTCTTCAGCCCATCCACTCCCTGATAATAAGAAGATAGTAATAACTGTTCAACCTTAAGGATATGGAAATAAGTTCATGAAATTATACATGTAAACACACCAAACACTCAAAATTATAATCCTGTGACCTCTCAATGGCACTATTTGATTTCATGATCTCTCTCCAAGGTCCTGAAGCTTGGGAACTGCCTAAACAACTACCAGAGAAAGCAAATGAATGTGAAAGCTGGTGACATTGAGAATTATTTATTGGGTTGCCTGAACCATGAGATGCATGGCAAATATATCCGAAAAATAATTTTTTAAAAAATTGGGCCTGTGTTAGTGACCACAAAGACCTTTTTCTTGTCTTTATTATAATGTAGAGTGGTCAGTTATGTCACAAGATATAGTAAACAATATATCACCCATGGTCAATATGTGAACCTTGAGTTCTCATTTAGCAACATTTAGAACACACACATAAACACATACAGGTATATGCTGCTTGAAATCCAGTAACAGAAATGCTTATTTTTTTGTAACATGACTTTTATTTCTCCTCTTAGAGCACTCACAGACATAAAAGGACACCTACCAAAAATGGCTTTTTTCATGACTAATGAATCACCATTCACTACACAGAACACACTAAGTTCTCAGGTTAGCAAAACACAAAATTCTATTATCTCATTTGGAACTACCAGATCAGGGCTTCAAATATCTTGATGACCACTAGTCCAGATCTCTTTGCTGTCATTTAATGGTTGTCTGGACCTTTGCAGTTTACATATCATGCCCCTACATTATGATTGTATGGTTCATATAACTTGCTAAAATCGTGCAATCTTCAACTCCCCATTTCTGTTCTAAACTAAGTGTGTTGTGCATATTCAGCCTATGTACAGCATTATCATATGATTTCTGTAAATATTAACAGTTGGAAATAGGATTCTCCTTTTGCATATAGCAATTATGGGATAAGGGAGAAAATTCAGATAGACTCAAAAGTAGAAAATACTCTCAAATGGAAGACCATGTAGGACAGAAGACCCACCTGAAGGCATCTTGTCATTGTCACCATTTTCCTATGGATACATGTGCCTCATTGGACAAGCTAGGGTATTTCCAAATAAACAAGGATTTAATTTGTTAGGAATTATACAAATACAAATATAATTCTAATCATTCTAATTACAGCATTTATAATGAAAACATTAATGGCAGAGATTACCTAGTAATTTATGCAACCTGCTGAATAAGAGTTGAAACATGGGAATTGGATAATTAGGGTCAGAACTTTGTTAATATCAATCCAGGAGATCTGCAATGCAAATTATCACCTTCATGGAAACTGACTGAATATATGAATTTTGGGAGGAATTTTGATAAATATTTAATCACACAAGTACACAAATAGTAATACTTTATGAATGTTAACAACCACTACCAATTTTATTTCTTTTATATTTCATTTAAAACATCCTACAATGGCTTGTGTAAGAGTTGAAAGTAGTGGTGGGATTTAAATATGTGAATAAATTGGTTCTCTGTATGAATCCTGCTTCCAGAAGTCCATTCTGGGCTTGGGCAACAAAAAATTAGCTACCACTTCTAACGAAGTGGTGAGAACTGGCTGAATCTCACCACTGGTTGAAAGTCTTAAACAAGATTCAGAAGCAGGTGTTTTATATACAGTGAATGGTTTCCCATGAAAGGCGAACAGGCAATCAAATTGTTGTTGATGAGAAAATGTGATATAGCCCACCTCTAAGATTTTATAATCCTAGAACTCTGAAGTAAGGATGGGCCATAGAAATTCATGGCCTTCTCTGTGGGAGCTCCGGCATTATGGAACCAACTGCCGGTGGAGCTCCGGATGACACCAGACCTCCGAACTTTCCGTCGGGGCCTGAAGACCCACCTGTTTGAAATAGCTGGTCTGGCCTGATGGGGGATTATGGGTTTTTAATTGTTTTTAAATTTGTATTACTGTTTTAATTGGGCATGGGTTTAATCTTTTTTAATTTTTGTATTGTCTTTTTTATATATGCCCTGTGAACCGCCCTGAGTCCCTACCAAGGAGAAGGGCGGTATATAAATCAAATAAAACTCTAAACTCTAAACTCTAAACTGCCAAGGGTTTAGAGCATAGAGATATCTATTTCAGATGATTGACCTTTCTGGCAACTGTAGTTTTTCACACCTCTGCATTTTGTATATTTTGTATATTTCAGTAGCTTTATATCAGCACAGTGTCCTGCTACAATCAAGAAACAGGTCAAGCATTTGACAGTGCCAATTTTTTCAAATGTTATGACTCTCCAAAAACTGAGTATCCAGGTCAAATGAAGGTAGCTGGTAGATATGGTTCTACTTTCACCACAAACTGATTTTAGCAGCCAATAGAAGAAACGGGAAATTAGTTTCCCCAAAAGAAGATGTGGTGTGTTGGTGTATAGCCTATGAATGAATGCCCTTCCCTCTTCTGACAAGCAAGATTTGCAGAATAGGAAAATTATTTCTATTTGAAACATTGTAATACCATGAAAAGATATTTCTCTTTTACTTAGAAAGCAGGGTTTACTGTAGCCTGCCTAGAATTAAACAATAATCTCTAGGAGTTCAAGCACTATCATATTTGTATTTAAAAGTTCAACATGAAGTAAAATGTGTTAGTATTCTGTTAGAGTCCTTCTTAAAAGTGTTAAGTTCTTATTAAATCATGCCAACTGGAAAACTAGCAAAAAATCTTGGGTATTTCCAAGAGGGTGATAACCATTCTTTGTTTTGTTTTGCCTTTAAATGTCAGGACACATTCCATGATGTGTATATATAATAATATCTTTAATACAGTTGGTCAATTCCCACACAATTTTGTAGAAATGTGAAATGCAAAGGGCCATGCATAAGGAAAAACATATATACTGTAAGACAATGATTGCTTAAAAATAAGAATGAGAAAAATATATAGTGTAAGATATTTTGGAAAAAATATACATCATTGGCAAGTAATTTTTGCAACTATACAAGAGCAGAGATAACTCTGACTAGAAGAGACAGAAACATGTGATTTTGATGAAAAGCAAATCAAAATTGTTTTCAAACTGAATGAAAAGGGCTAAACAAGGAGCTTTAGCAAAAGTTAATGGAATTAAAAATAAAAATGATTTGGGATGAGAAATTAGTGGTATCTATGTATCTTAAAATGTCTCTTAGCTTTAATAAGCATTCTGTCACAATATATAAATTTGAAGTTACACAAATACTCTAAATATAGCAAATAGAATGTGGTCTCTGATGAGAAATGAATGCCAAGAAAAGTGAAATCACTGTATACTAGAGAACGTTTGTGCTCAATTTCTGTTAGGGAAGTGACAGTTGGGAATGTTAGGACAAATATATCACTAAGCTGAATGAAGTGGAAATGGAGCACAAAAAGATATAGCGTCAAGAATGAATGAAACTGAATGAATGTGTATTGAACAAGAAAAGCAAGCAGCACACACATAGTTTGAGCATATAGAATGAACAGGAATCAAATTTCAAAAGAAAGAAGAGTGAATGGGTCAAGAGGAAGGAGAAGGCTGCTAAAGTCAGGCTTGCATGGAATCAGTAAGATATTTAGAAAGAGAAAGGTGAAAAGTTTAACAAAAGAAATAAAAGGTAATATATGAACTGATGTGATCATGGTGGAAAGAAGGCTCATTTACAAGAAGAGATATAGTAAATGATATAAAGGTAAAGGTTTCCCCGCACATGTGTGCTAGTCGTTTCCAACTCTAGGGGCCAGTGCTCATCTCTGTTTCAAAGCTGAAGAGCCAGTGCTTGTCCAAGGACATCTCTGTGGTCATGTGGCCGGCATGACTAGATGCCAAAGGTGCACGGAACGCTGTTACCTTCCCACCGGAGTGGTTCCTATTTTTCTACTTTCATTTTTACGTGCTTTCGAACTGCTAGGTTGGCAGAAGCTGGAACGAGTAACAGGCGCTCACTCTGCTACGCAGCACTCGGGATTCGACCCCCCAATCTGCCGACCTTCTGATCGAGAAGCTCAGCGTCCTAACCCACTGAGCCACTGCGTCCCAGTAAATGATATAGTGTAAATTAAATTCAGAATTATATTTCTTTCTCTTTTTCAACCTCATTCATTTCATTGTTTTAACTCATATTCCTTTCTTACGTATAACATTAGTAACTAGCAGAAAAAAAATCTTTCTTGCAAAGGGGTTCATTTAGGTCAGAGACCAAGACACTTTATATTGGAGCAGAAATTGGTTGATAATGCTGGAGGCAATTGGGGCCTCAAAAGGAATGAGGTACAGTCTCCCTTTATAGATTTATGCAAACTAATTCTTCTATCTGATTGATTTATTATACTTGGAATTGATTGTCAATAATATTATTTCTTGTCGTAATATATTAATAAAATTACTCTCATGGATTGCTTTAAAAATATTAATATTTCTAGTAAGGGGCAGTATAAATGAGAGTATTTTCCATTATGCAACAGATGCTTTTATAGAAACAATATCCCATTGAATGTATTTAAATTGGTTAGTTTATTTTAAAGCCACGGTTCCCAGCATTGGCCACAAATTTCTAATCCATTCTCAGTGACTGGCTACATTTTTGCAATTAATACGTTCACTTATCTTGTTAGCACTTTGTTACCTTAACTGTGGCTGGGAAGTCCAAGCATCTCTTGAATCTATAAATAGCCTATTGCCTACTGTCTTAATGATTCTACTCTAAATGTGGTTTAATATGTATTATTGGGATTTCTCTAAAAATCCTCCTAAAATTCTACTTCATAACCATATAAGGAAATAGCATGATGGATATTGGGTATGTAGTGAATGTGTACACTGAAACTTAAACTCCTTAAGTTACGATACATTTAGTAGTAGATTTTTTTTAAAATTCCATTTATATCCCGCCCTTCTCCGAAGACTCAGGGCGGCTTACAAGCTTAGCAGTAAGCAGATGAGGGGGACTTGGAAGATCACTGGTTGGAAAGTTTTCAGCTTGTACTGTTTTATTACCAATGAGCTTCTATTGGTACCTGTATCAGACTTGCACAACAAACCGAACGTAGCCCTTCATCTTTATACTAGGGATTTAATAAAGTCTGTATTGTCATTGAACGGACATTGTACAATATTTCAAACTGCATTTAGATTAAAACAAGCACATTCATTTGTACTTTGCCTATTGTCAAAATGATATTTGGAGATAGCAAACCAAAAAGCCCATAAGGTCAGAAACAGTGAGCTAACTCACACAATGACAAATTCTGAATTTCTTTCATGTGTGAATTATCTTTGTGTTTACATCAGACATGTCAAACTCGTGATGTCATGTGACATCGCACAACGTATCAGAGCTTTTTCATCATAGCCGGTAATGGGCTGGGCGTGGTTTCTTCCTGGTGCATCTGGCCCATGGGCCGGCAGTTTGACACCCCTGGTTTACATGGTCTTCCCTCTCTTTCTTTCAGCCTGTATTGTGAGAGTGTTTTGAGGATGTGGTCAAAACAATCAAGTGGTGACTACAATGGTGCACCTACAAAACAGCTGGAATTTCAAATTCATCCATTGCAGCCACCATGCTGCCTTTTTGACCAAACCATGCAGACACATCTACTGCCTGCAAAGAATTCCATCCCCACCCCACACCCCTTCATTTTTAAACTAACTCTAAGGTAAAGGTAAAGGTTCCCCCGCACATGCGTGCTAGTCGTTTCCAACTCTAGGGACTGGTGCTCATCTCTGTTTCAAAGCTGAAGAGCCAACGCTTGTCCGAGGACGTCTCTGTGGTTATGTGGCTGGCATGACTAGATGCCAAAGGCGCATGGAACGCTGTTACCTTCCCACCCTAGTGGTCCCTATTTTTCTACTTGCATTTTTATGTGCTTTCGAACTGCTAGGTTGGCAGAAGCTGGGACGAGTAACAGGTGCTCACTCTGTTATGCGGCACTTGAGATTTGACCCGCCAAACTGCCGACCATCTGATCGACAAGTTCAGCGTCCTAACCCACTGAGCCACCGCGTCCCTAACTAACTAACTAACTAACTCTAGTTAAGGACAAAACAAGCCTTGCATCTGAAACCACAGATTGATTAAACCATTCTAGCAACAAAACCAAATTATGAATCATTGGGAGGTATGCAACTGGAAAGAAAAAAGTTAGGTTTTTTTTCTTTCTCAGATGTAGGACAGGAAAAGTATGGGGAAAAGAGGGGAAGGGTGCAAGCTGAATTTTGATTTTTATGCCTTACCCAGTGTCCAAGTTCAAGGTCATTAAATGAGCAGCAGTATGAATCTTGATTAGATAAATCATTTCACCATTCACTACAGTAGATTATCTGGTATATTTAATCTTGAAAACCAAATGTGTTTGCTAACAACCAATGCAGAACCAAAATTATGAGTTGCTTATACTTTAGTCTTGTCTAAAACTCCAAGAGGCTAGATAAAATAGAAACCTGGAAATCTTCCAAAAGTTTTGGATCACAAATTCCTCAATCTTTTTTACTAGTTTTGTAGGACACTCAATTGTTAATGACTATGCTAACTTCTTGAATCTTGAAAGAGTCCCAGAAAGCAATTGGGATGTGGTAGCCCCTATAAAATTGATCCATAAACATCCCTCTATTTTCTGTTCAGCCCAGCATTGCACAATGCTTCCTGCATTCAGTACATAAAGCAGGGGGTATACTAGGGCTTTGATATATCAAGAACGAAGTTTGGCAAAGGAGCACTAAGACAATGAAAATAGTTGCAATAATTATTTGAGAGTCAAACAAATTCTGTCCAATCAACCCGACAACTTATTATCAAAAAGAATCTATTTCTATGTCAAATCTGTCAGAGACATTCTGAATATATTATCATATTAATGTCATGATGGGACTCCTCCGGTCCTCTGAGTTTTGTTTGTTGAAGAGCTTCCTGGGGCGTTTGGAGGAACAAAGAGCACTCTTTGGAACATGAGGCATTCAGCGCCAGAGTACAGATGGGCCCCAGTTCTTTGTTCCTCTCTGCCTGGGAGGCTGTTATGGGAAGCAGCCAACCTGCAGTCTGTCACAGTGAACATTGTTCAGTCATTGTGTACTTTTAATTGTTACTATGTACATGGAATCCAAAAGGCCGCTCTGGATATATAGTACAAGCACATGGAGGCCTTTGCCAGACCAAACAGCTGTCCTGTGATGTTCCCACATTCAGCGCCTGTCACCTTTTGCTCACTCAGTAAGCTCTTTCTGACACATGGCAATTCAAGCCAAAGATTTATTTACTAAACAGTCAATAAGAGAATCTTAGAAATGCCCAAGCTTTCATTCTTTTACTCTTTCCCAAATAGTGATTATTTCTGCACCAGTGATACCACAGCCTTCATAAGTTTAAAAAAATCCAGCAGGAAAACCAAACAAACCCAGCTTTGGAAGAGGTAACTGCTACATGTTGTTATATATTCATTTCTTTACACATAAACACATAACACTAATTTAAGCAATTTCACCATACAAAAAATTTGGAATGACAACTCAGCAAGTCTTTATATAGGTACACTTCATACAACAGAATCATTATGCTTGGAATTTATTAAAAAAATCCTCTTAATGCCGAAGAGTTACAGAAATGTGTACTTCAAAGACACATTGTTTATCATGACCAGCCTTCCACACCAGGAGGGGACCTGGTATATTCAAGAGTCATCAATAATGATAACCCATAGGGCAAGAAATGATTTTGCATGAATTAGCCAAGCCAAAATGATGCCCTCAAATCCTTTATAATACAACAAGGAACCCTTGATAGAAAAGAAAATGCTGTTGGAAACATTACTGTTAGATACAAAATCAAAGAATCTTTCCAAGATGTATAATTTATTGCTGGAGTGGCACACGGAAGATGAACAAGTGAAATCAGTGATGATTGATTGGGCTAATGATGTGGGGCATAACATTATGATGGAGGACTGGGAGAGGATGTGGAAAAAAGGGTGTTAAGTTTACAGCATGCAATGTTTTGAAAGAAAATATGATGAAGATGATGCATAGGTGGTATTTAACACTGGTTAAACTTGCAAAAATTTATCATACATATGGTAATAAATGCTGGAAATGTAAAGCTGTAGAAGGAACCTTTTACCACATGTGGTGGACTTGCCCCATAGTAAAAGACTTCTGGGAAAAGATTTATAATGAATTAAAGAAAGTTTTGAAAAACACATTTACTAAGAAACCAGAAGCCTTCTTATTGGGTATAGTCGGAAAAGAAATTCCCAAAAAAGATGTTACTTTCTTTCTGTATGCCACAACAGCGGCGAGAATTTTGATAGCCAAGAATTGGAAGACACAAGAAATACCAACGGTGGACGAATGGCAGGACTATTTGAAGAAATATTGTTATATCAACTAGTTTGAAATGGGCTTGGAAGTATTTATAGGTTGTAGTTTTAGAGTTTAATGTTTAGTATTAAGGATAATATGAAACAATGATTGTTAAATGATAAGAAATTAAATATAGATAGATATTAAATATGATTTAAAATTATGAAATAGAAATTGCTAATGATGATTTACGAAGAAACGCAGATAGGGGGGACTTGAGGAAGTCACCTGAAAATGATTAGAAAGATTAGGAATAATGGAAGTTAAGTATTTTTTTTTGTATTTTTGTTGATTGTATTGTATTATGTTATGTCTCGTTTTTTATATGTATTTTTTGTTTAAATATATGTTTTCATAAAAGCAATAAAAAAGACAATGTTAGTTAACATAAAATATATCCTGATGATGAGCACCTTGAGATCTACCTCTGTAATAATAGCCAAAGAATTATATAGATACTAAATAATCCCCTAAATTTATGCCAAGCTGTCTGCATTAGGAATATCCACAGAAGTAATCAATAGGTCAAGATGGCAGCCATGGCTGTGTGGGTACATTGCATGATATAAAAAGAGCTTGGCTTCAATCATGAAGTTGTGGCTGCCACCTTGACTTTTTAAACTCCTTACCCCTATCACAGCCCTTGGTCTGGCTAAGTTTGGAATTTGTCAGTTGGGGAAGACTTTATGGTAGAGATAGCATGATAGAAAGTATATTTTTCAAATTTTGTTTTGTAGGAAACTCATGAGAATATCATGGCTACACAAGAAAACAGCAAAGAAACCTGGATTTAAACATCTCTTTAACTCTGGACTCAATAGCATAGTTGCTATCTTTAAGTCAAAACCTACTCCCATAATTATTATAATAAAATTTGGAAAACATTTAATTAAAACAGGACAGTTTTAGCAGACAGAGGTGCATATAGAGTTCTCAATTTTCCCCAGGTATTAAAGTTAGGTGGAAGAATGATGTACCTTGTTCTGAGGGCTTGTAGAAAAGAAAGAATATAAGCCTGATGAAGAAAGAAGAAAAATGCACAGGGGATGAGTAAAACGTTATCGTCCGAATAATAAAAGTTACCTTCCAAGTTTATTCCTAAATTCTGAATGAATTTTTAATTTGTTACATGCAGTTCCTGACAAATACCATTACACCCAGTTTTTTGTTAACATTTTCAAACAAGATCTAAAGAGAAATTATTTTATAAAATGAGGTTTTCAGTTGGCAGAAATTTATCTATTGTGCAAAAGTGAATTCTACTTATTAACAATATTCAACACTGAAACATATATCTCCACACAGCAGGCATTAATAAATCATGAATATTAATGTAATCCAAATCAATATAGTTGCTCAACTCCAGTTTAAATTAACATGGACACTATTTAAATATGGCTTTTGAAAACACATTCTTGGACAGCATTGCATATAATAGCCAGATTTAGATCAGCATTCTTTGCTTTTTCCTCCCAGATCCCCCAGAGAGAATATTACAAATTGTATTAAGCTAGCAAGAGGTGTATTTTATTTGACTGGCAAGAAAAGCAAGGTTAGGAAATGGAGTTGTTTCAAGAAAAGCCAGGGCTTCAGCATCCTTGCACATTCCCCCCAAAGCAGCAATTATCTTTGATGGTACTACTTAATTTCAGCCTCAGTTTAAGGGATCTGAAAATGGATAGATACCAGTCAAGATTTTCCTGGATGCTGAAGATCTACAAAATATTTCTCATATACATTTTCCTCTGTGATTTGAGGAAAGAAAAAAACACACTTCTATATTTTATTTTATTTTATTATTTTATTTTATTTTATTTATCTAATTTATAGAGCCACCCATCTCATGTGTAAATGACTCTGGGGAGCATACAACAAAACTAAAACAATGGACATAAATATTAAGGGAATAGCATCCAATATTCATTTTTGGTTCCAGATCTGGTGATGACAAGATCTGATTTGGCTTTGAAAGTCAGGATCTGAAGGCAACAAAATTTGATCTGAACAGATTTGAGTTTCTGTATAAGATTGAGCTTTAGGCGGTAATGGAAAAAACATCAAAATACCTGCTGTTCCATTTTTTTGGCAGAATAGAATGAAAATACTAGGTATGGCAGATCCTTTAGAAGATAGAAATCCTACCCCAAAAAAAGGAGACAACAACAGTTAGATATTTTGAAGGGTTTCATTGCTGTACAGTTTTGAAATATTTCCTGTTTTATTTATTTCAAGGCCCAAATAGCAAGAATAAGAAAAGGACAGATCATCGGCTTCCAAAGAACTTGTGCTGGAGCAGTACTTAGAATATTCTTTTTTACTTGAAAAATAAAACTTAAAAAAATATATATTTTTAACCAGAAAGCTCCCAACTAAAAACTAAAATGTCCACCACTTGCTGACCACTCAGATCTTGCCGGCAAGACTATTAACATGGTTCATCATTGGCGAAGTTAGACTTCTTTTGGGAGTTTGCATGGTGTGCTGATTGTGCAAAGAAGAAAAAAGGTAAGTAGGTGCGGAGTTGAGAAAAAGTAGAACACCAGAAAGAAGCAAGCCAGCTAGCTATTTTTTTTAAAGATTCATCAGAACAAACCTGACTCTCTCATCTGCGCTGTGTTTCTGTGCTTCCAAACATATCTGCCTAAACAAATTCTAGCAGAAGTGTGAGAAATTGTACAGAATATTCTGTCAAGCAATCCAAAAGGAAGGATCTATGGAAAAATTAAAGGTATCAGACAAATGCTCCCAGACAACCTGGGAACCTAACCCCAGGTCTCCTCTCTCTCTCTCTCTCTCTCTCTCTCTCTCTCTCTCTCTCTCTCTCTCTCTCTCTCTCTCTCTCTCTCTCTCTCTCTCTCTCTCTCTCTCTCTCTCTCTCTCTCTCTGTGTGTGTGTGTGTGTGTGTGTGTGTGTGTAAGAACTGTGTGTGTGTGTAGGAAAGCTGCAAGAATTAATGATTCTTCCCACATCTAAAAATGTTGTTTTCGTTGGTACGTCATTCTCTGTCATAATTTGAGGACAACTTTTTAAATTCAACATCTCAAAACACCTCGAGATGCTTCCATTCAAAGATCTGATTTGAGGGAATATTGGATCAACCCACCTTTTACTGGATGACTTTTGGAAGCTTTACAGAGCTTTTTTTTCCCCCAGAACACTGTTTTTCAACCTTAGCCACTTTAAGATGTGTGACTTTCAACTCTCAAAACTTTGGGAGTTGAAGTTCCACATGTTAAAGTGACTGAGGTTGAGAAACACTGGTTTAGAAGATCCAGCCAAGATAATTTGTCTGTCATATTTTCCCCGTGGGCTTTTATGCTTTCTACTTTCCATTTTTCCCCTTGTTCAATCCCACCATGCCCCCATTATCTGGGTGAACTCTTGGCATTTCGTTTTGAGCTTATCAGGATAGAGGGAGCCCACTCAGAAGGAAGGAAAAATGGGAAAATTGTATCAGTTAAAAATTATGGAAGGGGAAAAAAAACCACCTTTTGTGTGCTGCAGCAAATGTCCCTGAGCAAGATTAGCATTGCTGTGAGCATGTTGGACTAGTCAGTTCATTGCCTGAGGAAAATTTGGAGGCAAAATTCATCAGCGCAGCTAGTGCACTTAAAAGACTCCAATACAGAGCTGTGTTCCTGGCCTAGCAACAACAAAACACCTGTTTGAAGTTGACGGAAAAGAGCAAGCTGGCTGGAGTTCAAAAGACTGGGATGGTAATCACACATTGCTTAACAAAAAAGTGAATTACTGTGTTCCTTTGTCAGGGGGTAGCTGATTTACATAGTCTCTTCTTGGCAATGCCCAGTGGGTTCGAACTTTTGAGATGTGCACAGTCAAACATTAAAACAAACAAAGAGGAAGAATGCTTGATACCTGTGTAATTCAACCACATTTGACTGCATACGGTTTGTGTTAACAGCTTCCTAGTGGCTGATACAGACAAGGATAGACAGAAACCTCTCATCTGTCTCTTCCTTCTCTGCAAAAGTCAGCCCCTGATCTATTGCAGGACAGATTTTTGATTAGCTGTGATTGCTTAAAAGTATACTTGACAACTCCTGACTGTAGCTTACACTAACTTGACTTTTTAAACTATAAGAGTGAGAGGTTTTAAATACTGGCCATTAACAATGCTGTTGACTGCTTTTCTGAAGTTTACTGGCAAAAATAAAATTTCTGTAACAATTCGTGGCAAGAGAACTCTGAATAAATCATTGTAATTTCATACCGAATAGCTTTTTCTTCTGTAATTGAATTTTACGTGCATGCTTTGGGATTATTTTTAGATTAGTTTCCATACAGAATGTTGTCTGCTGTGCGAGGAAGAAGCAGATCTGCCATTGCTATCTTGATGCTGTTAATAATGTAGAAAGGCATAAGAGAATGAAAGCAGACAATGCAATAAAATAAGAATGACAGTAATATTTCTGGAACTTATTTAGGTTATATTAATATTATTCATTGTTATTATCAGAAGAAGTACATATATGACTATGAGTGAATGCCCCAAATTTTGGAGTATATGAATACTGAGAATTTGAAACAATTTAATCAATCTGAGATTCATTCAGTATTTATATTCTTTTTTTGTGCCAATTGGTTTAAACTGATTTCCACCAGAAATTGTAGATGGGCCTTTTAATCTAAAGGTTCTTGGTTTATTTTGTTTCTTTACAGTTGATTATAGTATCCTATACTATACTATGTCATCCTGAGCTTAGTTATAAGCAATTCTTAACAAATATACTACAACTACTCTTACAATGTGGTGTAAAATCAAACTCAGTTCTGTATAAACCTCATCTGAATCTGGATGCTATTGATTTGCATTGTATAATATTCAATAACATGTAATAGGATTTTAATAGCATCACATCCCAATATAATTATGATTGAATTACAATTACAGTTATTATTCATTAGTATAGTATTCCAAAATCCACAGGATTCCCCAAACTTGACTTCCTGACAATTATTACCTCTGGTCTCTTGCAATCTATATAGATATATTTGTTCTAGTACCTCTCCTGTGGAACATCATCCACCTGGAGATCAGGATTGGTCCAACCCTGTTGATAAGACCATGAAGATATGGCTGTATTCCTCAGCTTGGGATCAGATTGACATTTATACCCCATGACACAGGGTTGTTGTTGTTTTTTTTTAACCTTGGCTGCCAGTTAACTATTTTAGTTTTGTGGTTTGTTGTTAGATACCCAAAGCCATCATGCTAAGGCAGTCTAATCTTCATATTTAAAAGGGGTAGGTGTGAAAGAGATAACTCAATTGTAACCTAGCAAATGAAAACAATGTGACTTAGATGTTTTTTTTGTTTTTGTTTTATTTTTATTTTATTCAAATTTTAAAACTGCCTAGTTCCCACACAGAGGGACTCTGGGTGGTATACAAATGAAATATTAAAAACATGAAAACAGTGTATAAAATTTAAAACAGGCAAACAATGTTAAAGATTAATTAAAAGCTGGGGAGGATGGCTTTTAGGGTGCAAACCAGCCTCATGGCTGTGTGCTCTTCATGTTTTTGGACTTGTGGGGTCCTGCCTTGCCTCTGGGTGGAGAAAGTGTTCCATAGGGTGAGGCCAATGGCAGAGAAGGATCTCTTCATGGATCCCACCAGTTAGAATTCTTTGGCTGACGGGGTCTACAATATACCTCCTGTGACTGACAGGGTAGGGCAGGCTGATGTAATGGGATGAAGACAGTTCCGTAGGTAACCTAGTCCAGGTTAATGTTGGCTGTATGGTTCTCTGATAATGATAATTTACAATCATCTCCTGCATATATATAGGGAAACCCAACTACCTGCACATCTTCCCTCTGTGTGAAATGCTAGAACCAAAGCCATCTGCAGAGATCTTTTTGGATTTAAGGGAAAGCTGTAATATATGGAGATGAAAATGCAAACAATAACAGCAATTCTAGTATGTATTTACTTTTATTTATATTAAGCTAAATAACATTAGGTATCTCTTCTCCTCCCCCATCCCCACCATATCAGTTATGAATCTTACAAATCCTTTGCTTCTGTAGCAAGTCTCACTAGTCATGAGGACCCACAAATTCAGTAATAAAATTTAGGGATTTAAAATAAGACCATCATCAAACATTTTACGGGAGCAGATGGATCTGTCCAAGCTGACTTAATCCATGGCCCTAAAAGATTCTGGGTTTGTTGATCTGTCTCTGACCAAAATTATGCATATAAATTGTGTAAGATGAATGTAACCCTTCCCCAAAGAATAATCTTTTAAAAAAACTTTATCTTATAGATATTCCATGTGTACTCTTTTTCTCCCTCATCCCAACCCTTGCCCTCCCATACGCAAGCTCAAAAAATTAGGAATTTGACCGGAGACAGGATAGTATAAGTTGTTGAACCCAAAGTAGGGACATCTCAGTTCTTATCTAGGCTGAACCATGGAGGTTTAGTGAGTGATTCGGGACCATTCTCTTCCTCTCAGCCCAACGTACTTCACTTTTGTTGTGGATAAACATAGAAGGAGGGAGCAATGTAGGTGCTATCACAAGCAAATGAAAGAGGATGAAGATCTAATGAATAAGTAGTAAGTAATCTCTACTAACATACATCTGACCCCATCAAGACCCTTGAAAATAGATGGATATCTAAAAATATCTAAATACATGATTATTTAAAATGATGATAGATGACACTTGACATTGTACAAGATCCTTAGCAGAAGAAGCTGAACAATGGAGCTTGATGGTAAAGGGTTGAGGAGGAGAACCAATGCTGTCCGGAATTAGTTTCATATAAGGTAATAATAGGGACCACTACGGTGGGAAGGTAACAGCGTTCCGTGCGCCTTTGGCATCTAGTCATGCTGGCCACATGACCACGGAAGACATCCTCGGACAAATGCTGGCTCTTCGGCTTTGAAATGGAGATGAGCACTGGCCCCTAGAGTCAGAAACGACTAGCATGCATGTGTGGGGGAACCTTTACCTTTACCTAATGATGGTATTAATACAGGCGGTCCTCAACTTACCACAGTTCATTTAGTGACTGTTCAAATTTATAACGGCACTGGGAAAAGTGACTTATGACCATTTTCCGCACTTACAACCATTGCAGCCTCCCTATGGTCACATGATCAAAATTTGGACACTTGGTAATCGACTCGTACTTATGATGGGTTGCAGTGTCCTGGAGTCATGTGATCACCTTTTGCAACCTTCTGATAAGCAATGTCAATGGAGAAGCCACTTTCACTTAACAACCATGTCACTAACCTAATAACTGCAGAGATTCACTTAACACTTCGTGGCAAGAACGGTTGTAAAATGGGGCAAAATTCACTTAACAAATGTCTCAGTTAGCGACATAAACTTTGGGCTCAAGGGTGGTTGTAAGCCGAGGCCTACCTGTTAATGTGTTCTATTTTCCTGGAGGATTAGGGGAAAGGCACTCTTTATTCTTGCTTTGCTACAAAATAATAGGGTGATGTTAGACATCGCTGACTATAATTAGTAAAACAATAAGGTCAAGAATGCCTTTGGATAAGTACTAGCTAGTACTTATCCAAAGGCATTCTTGACCTTATTGTTTTACTAATTATAGTAAAACAATAGCTGATCAAATGCATGTCTCATTTGATATCATTTCTCTATGTCTTGTCTAGCACCATAGCCCTACTTCAGATATTCCTTAAAAGTTGGTGCTAGATAAACTTAGGTAATTCCATTCAGTCTTTACGGGTTCATGATATAAAGAACATGAATTGTATGTCATCCATTTAGTTTTCTCTGACAAGACTGTTCCATACCCAGCAACCCATTGAGAAATGCCTACTGAAACCAATAAATTCACTGTAATCATCATAATGACATCTTCTCAAAATGTTTTTTTTATTTCTCCCTCTCTCTCTCTTTACGAAAACAGATAGAATTTCATCAAAACGGGAATAAATATTTAAAACACAACCAATTATGCATATTTCTGAAACTTGAGAGCAAGATAGGAAAGACTGCAAAAAAAATCCACTAAAAATCTGCAGAAATAATTTAGCTCTCTTGTCATTGCTGACTGACAGCTCTAATAAATTCCTACATTTTAAGCAGTCTTACATTTCACATGCATTTGCTCCTTACTCCTGTGCAGAGTGGAACATCTATTGTCAAATGCATAAAATAACATTAGAAATGCAAACTTAATGTAGCCCACGGTAATGTGTTATTTAAAACTTATGAGCCCGAATAAGGGCTTATTTCTTCTAAATTGAAATTTATAGTTTCATTTTAGAGTGCTAACTTGAATACTGATGGGGCTTAGCGATGTTGCCATAAAATAGGAATGAAAAACAAAGCAAGTAACGATCAGGCATAAAGCAGCTATTAAGGAAATGTATAGAAACCTTTCTGAAAATTGGTTCTTAGTTACCTGTATCAATAATAAAGACAACAAAGCTGATGCTAAATACCATCTCTTACCAACACTTAATATGTGGAAAGGTGTATCCATCTCTGCTTTTGATCTGGCCTCTGTGCAGGTCACCCACGTCAAGTTGGTTTCCCAAAATGCATTATGTCAGAAAATGTGAACAAATTCTTGCAAATTAACCCCTCTATATGCACACCCACACACAATAAGCATGGACACACACACACACGGACAAACATGTATAGACAGAGAGATAAAGTATGTATAGAGAAAGAGAGACAAACCAATTTTAACAGTAAAAACTTTGGAGTTAACAAAACTAGTCATTTAGGGTTTACAGACACACTAGATATTTTCTACAGCCAAAGATACGATAATGCTTCAGGCAGATAGGCAGCTACGTTCCCCCCCCCCCTGTAATTACCTTTGTGTTACAAGACTGGCTGTAGTTAACTGACCTCACCAGATCTTAGGAAAGCCAAGTAGGGCAGGAATGGCTACTACTTGGTTAGGAAGCAACCAAGCAATTTAAGGGTGCAGAGGGGGGGCAATCTAGTATAGTGGTTAAAGCATCAAGCTAGAAACTGGGAGATTGTGAGTTCTAGTCCTACCTTAGGCATCAATGCAGCTTCTCTCAGCCTAGGAAAAGGGCAAGATCCGCACTACTCCTGAAGTAGCAAGTTTACAATCTGGGGGTCCCACTGATCTCATAGCTCCTGCTACAGAACAGGTAGAGGCTGTGGCCATGAGACTCTTTGCCAAGCTTTGATGGATACATCACCTAGACCTTTCTAGAGGCTTTCTATAATGGAATGCATTAGTGGTCTTGTGGAAAGAGAAGGAGAAATGCTGCCAAGGAAACCATCAGACAAGAGGACTGGATAAGGAGCTCACAATAGCTTAACAGTTACCAAAAAAAGTAACTGAGAAAGGACCTGCCCTAATAGCAATAGCACTTAGACTTATATACCACTCTGTAATGCTTTACAGCAGGGGTGTCAAACTGCTGGCCCGTGGGCTGGACGCGTCTTCCACAAGCTGCGCCCACCCCATTGCTAGCAATGGCAAAACCGTCCCGATACGTTGTGAGATGTCATGTGATGTCGCGAGTTTGACATGTCTGCTTTACAGCACACTCTGAGTGGTTTGCAGAGTCCGCATGTTGCCCCCAACAATCTCGTCCCTATTTTACCCACTTCAGAAGGATGGAAAGTTGAGTCAACCTTGAATTCCTGTCAGTTGGGCAGAGTTAGCCTACAATACTGCAATCTAACCATTGTGCCATCAGGGTTCTTGGCGTAGTGAATGAATTAGGCAGCTAAAAGTGGCAGGCATTTTCAGGCTTGCAAGATTGATGTCAGTCCTCCTAGGTAAATCAGACAGCAAACAGGACTAGATGAACTAATTCTAATTAAGTGTAAGGCTACATAAAGAGAATCTTGCTAGGCAGGACCTTTCACGGTTTATTTCTGTGACCATTAAGTGATTGCATGTTCCCATCCTTCTGTCTGGTTATTTCCTAGGTAGCATCTCTCCTTGTCTTTCCTCAAGGCCACGAATATATTCCATTACACTTTCACAACAGTAATTTACAGTTTTATCATCTTGCATTTGGATTCACTCTATATGGAAATACTTGAAGGATGATTCGGAAGTAGGAGCTGATCAAAATGCATCTCCCTGCTTGCTCATGAGTAAGAGGCAATACTGCAGTAAAACACTAACTTTGTAGGAGGTGCATTGCTGTCAGTGGGCTTCTAGGTTCATTTCAGGATGATGGTATTACCTATAAAACACACCTCCTTGTTACAATCAGAACCACCTCCTCCAGGTAGAATCTGCCTGTTGAATTTGCACTTGATGGAAGGACATTTTGTGGATTCTTCCCCCTCCCCAAAATCTCCATAGTGGTGGGTATGCAGAAGTCATTCCACTAACTTTGGAATAGTCTCCTTCCCACAGTTAGTTTTATTAATATTCAGGAAGGTTGTTGAGGCAATGCTGTTTTAGTAAAATTTGGATTAAAGATAGGCGTTGGACAGGGATTGGATTTAAGGTGGTTGAAACAATATGTGGGTTGCTAGGTTTGTTTGTTTTTTACTATACAACTAAAGGTAGGCAGCCATCTGGGATGCTTTGATTGAATTTCTACATTGATCAGGAGGTTGGGCTCCATGGCCTAAATGGAGCGCTCTCAAAACTAGGTCCAACATCCTGCATTGGTCCTGCTGTTAACATTATGGAAACAAAATAAAGCAAATAACCAAAATTAGAAATGTGCAGAAGATGGATTTAAGTTTATAACACCCCTGGTGTTCTGGAGGAAAGAACTGAATGACTATAGTGTGATGCATCTTTATCTGGAAGATGTTTCTGGGCCATTTAGATCAATGAGATAGGAAATACCTTTTTCTATTTTTTTTCTCTTTGGGTGAGACACTTTCATTCATTTCTAGGTAGCAAAAATAAAAGTACTACTACTACTACTACTACTACGACTACTACTAGTAGTAGTACCCATTGTCATTGGGGCACTGGGAACTATGTCCAAAAACTTTGCAAAATACATCAAGAAATTGCAATATTCCTGCAATAACTCCAGCAAAGCTACAAAAAACTGTGTTTCTCGGAACATCTTACATTTTAAGGAGATACCTGGTTGATACCTAGGACGCTGGCAGCAACCCGTGTCAACCATTACTGCCAGTCAATTTGAGTGTTCAGTTGACTGAGTTTCATGTTTTATGAATAAAAGTTTAATAATAATAATGATGATGATGATGATGATGATGATGATGATGATGATGATGATGATGTTGGAAGAGACCTTGGAAGTCATCTAGTCCAAGCCCCTGCTCAGGCAGGTTAATGCAACCTAGCACTGTGTTGGCTTTTTTGGCAGCTGCAGCACACTCTGGCTCATATCTAAGTGATTGTCCACTAGGACACTTTGTTGTTGTTGTTGTTGTTAGCTGCGAAGTCGTGTCTGACCCATCGCAACCCTATGGACAATGTTCCTCCAGGCCTTCCTGTCCTCTACCATCTTCTGGAGTCCTTTTAAGCTCACGCCTACTGCTTCAGTGACTCCATCCAGCCACCTCATTCTCTGTCGTCCCCTTCTTCTCTTGCCCTCAATCTTTCCCAGCATTAGGCTCTTCTCCAGAGAGTCCTTCCTTCTCATTAGGTGGCCAAAGTATTTGAGTTTTAGCTTTAGGATCTGGCCTTCTAAAGAACAGTCAGGTTTGATCTCCCCTAGGACTGACCAGTTTGATCGCCTTGCAGTCCAAGGGACTCACAGGAGTCTTCTCCAGCACCATAGTTCAAAGGCCTCAATTCTTTGGCACTCAGCCTTTTTTATGGTCCAGCTTTCACTGCCATACAATGCAACTGGGAAGACCATAGCCTTGACTATACGCACTTTTGTTGACAGGCTGATATTTCTGCTTTTTAGTGTGCTGTCTAGATTTGCCATGGCTTTCGTCCCGAGGAGCAAGCGTCTTTTAATTTCTTGGCTACAGTCCCCATCTGCAGTGATCTTGGAGCCCAGGAAAATAAAATCTGTCACTACCTCCATTTCTTCCCCATTTGCCAAGAATTGAGAGGGCTGGATGCCATGATCTTGGTTTTCTTAATGTTAAGTTTCAACCCAACTTTTGCACTCTCCTTCTTCACCCGCAACAAGAGGCTCTTTAGTTCTTCACTTTCTGTCATTAGAGTGGTATCATCTGCATATCTTAGGTTGTTGATATTTCTTCCGGCAATCTTAATTCCAACTTTTGATTCATCTAGCCCTGCCTTTCTCATGATGTGCTCTACATATAAGTTAAATAGGCAGGGCAACAGTATACAGCCTTGCCAGACTCCTTTCCCAATTTTGAACCAATCAGTGGTTCCGTGCCCAGTTCTCACTGTTGCTTCTTGGCCCACATATAGGTTTCTCATGAGACAAATAAGATGGTCTGGTACTCCCATCTCTTTAAGAACTTGCCACAGTTTGTTATGATCCACACAATCGAAGGCTTTAGCATAGTCAATGAAGCAGAAGTAGATGTTTTTCTGGAACTCTCTAAGCTTTCTCCATGATCCAGCATAGTTCCTCTGCCTCTTTGAAATCCTGCCAGTACTTCTGGTAGTTCTCGATTCACATACTACTGGAGTCTAGCTTGTAGGATTTTAAGCATAACTTTACTAGCATGAGAAATGAGTGCAATGGTGCGATAGTTTGAACATTCTTTGGCACTGCCTTTCTTTGGAATTGGAATGTAAACTGATCGTTTCCAATCCTGTGGCCACTGTTGAGTTTTCCAAATTTGCTGGCAAATTGAGTGTAGCACTTTTACTGCATTGTCTTTTAAGATTTTGAATAGCTCAGCTGGAATACTGTCACCTCCACTAGCTTTGTTGTTGCTCAGCTTTTCTAAGGCCCACTTCACTTCACATTCTAAGATATCTGGCTCGAGGTCAGTGACTACCTCATTGTGATTATCAGGGACATTAAGCTCATTCTTGTATAGTTCTTCTGTGTAATTTTGCCACCTCTTCTTAATCTCTTCTGCCTCTGTTAGGTCCCTGCCATTTTGGTCCTTTATCATGCCCATTTTTGCATTAAACATTCCCTTCATCTCTCCAATTTTCTTTAAAAGATCTCTGGTCCTCCCTATTCTATTGTATTCTTCTATTTCTTTGCACTGTTCATTTAAGAAGGTATTCTTATGTCTTCTAGCTATTCTCTGGAATTCTGCATTCAATTGGGCGTATCTTTCTTTTTCTCACTTGCCTTTCACTTTCCTCCTTCCCTCAGCTATTTGCAAAGCTTCCTCAGACAGCTATTTTGCTTTCTTGAATTTCTTTTTCTTTGGGATGGTTTTGGTTGCTACCTGTTCTACAATGTTGCGAACCTCTGTCCATAGTTCTTCAGGCACTCTGTCTATCAGATCTAATTCCTTAAATCTATTTGTCACCTCTACTGTATATTCAACAGGGATATGATTTAATTCATACCTGAGTGGCCTAGTGCTTTTCCCTACTTTCTTCAGTTTAAGCCTAAACTTTGCAATGAGAAGCTCGTGGTCTGAGCCACAGTCAGCTCCTGGTCTTGTTTTTACTGACTGTATAGAGCTTCTCCATCTTTGGCTGCAGAGCACATAGTCAATCTGATTTCTGTGTTGACCGTCTGGTGATGTCCATGTGTAGAGCCATCTCTTGGGTTGTTGGAAAAAGAGTGTTTGCTATGACCATCGTATTCTCTTGACAAAATTCTATCAGCCTGTGCCCTGCTTCATCTTGTACTCCAAGGCCAAACCTGCCTGTTATTCTGGTTATCTTTTGGCTTCCTACCTTAGCATTCCAATCCCCCATGATGATAAGGACATCAGTTTTTGGTGTTAATTCTATAAGGTGCTGTAGGGCTTCATAGAACCAGTCAATTTCATCCTCTTCAGCACTGGTGGTTGGGGCATAGACTTGGACTACTGTGATATTGAATGGTTTGCCTTGGATTCGAACTGAGATCATTCTGTCATTTTGAGGATTGTATCCCAGTATTGCTTTTCCTACTCTTTTATTGACTATGAAGGCTACTCCATTTCTTCTGAGGGATTCTTGCCCGCAGTAGTATACCTGATGGTTTTGTTTGACCACGTCCAGCTTGTTGTTCTGAACCAGCCCTCTTCTGGCCTTGTAATAAGGCAAACCCCTATTCAGAAAGAAGAGACTGGAGAGCGTCCAAGGCTAAAAGGCATCTGCCAAGATTTATTACGCAGTTAACAAAAACACTAGAGCTTGTCTTCTCAAGCAGAAAAGTTGCTTTCAGCAACCAGCCCCTCCCCAAACACTCCTTTTATTGAGAGCTCAGGGCGTGGTCTCCCTGTGCCTCCTCCCGAGGAGTCCCACCGCCTTTCTTTGTTTGTTCCTGCTCGACTGCCTCCTGCGTCGGGCGTCCTTGAACAGGGCCAGCTGTGGGTCATCATCCTCCGCACTATCGGGCTCACGCAGCTGAGAAGAGGTCCCCGGCTGAGGGCTCTGCAAAGCCTCCAAACCATCATCAGCCGGTTCGTCTCCCTCCTCCCCCTCATCTGAGTCATCCGATACATCGGAGCCGGCTGTCGGCCCCACAGGCTGGCCCTGAGTCACAACACTTGTTTTGATTCATGGATCTTACATTCCAGGTTCCTATGGAGAAAAAATCGTTACAGCATCAGACTTTCCTTTCACCAACAGACACATCCACAGCTGAGTGTCCTTTCGACTTTGGCCCAGTCGCTTCATTCTTTCTGGCACTACTAGTACTAGCCCTCTGCTCTTCCCTAGTAGCATATTGGACGCCTTCCGACCTGAGGGGCTCATCTTCCAGTGTCATATCATTTTGCCTTTTGGTACTGTCCATAGGGTTTTCATGGCAAAGATACTGGAAGCAAATGGGTTGCCATTTCCTTCTCCAGTGGATCACGTTTTGTCAGAACTCTCTGCTATGACCTTTCCATCTTGGGAGGCCCTGCACGGCATAGCTCATAGCTTCATTGAATTACGCAAGCCTTTTCGCCTCAACAAGGCAGTAATCCATGAAGGGGACTAGGACACTACTATTGGGTAAATTATTGTGGAAGAGCAAAACATACTGATCATCTCAGACATCTAACCTCCTTCTTTTAAGAGAAGGTTGCATTTCTCCACACATATACAGTAAGTCTATTAGATTTCTAGGGAGTACAAGTATAATCCTTAATTTATTACCATTCATTTCAAAATTACAATAGCACTGAAAAAAATGACCTGCAATCAGATCTCACACTTACAACAGTTGCAGCATCCCCATGGTCATCTGGTCAAAATTCAGGTGTTTGGCAGCCAACATGGATTTACAATGGTTGCAGTGTCCCAGGGTCATGTGGTCGGCATTTTTAAGCTTCCCAGCTGGCTTCTGACAAGCAAAGTCAACAAAGGAAGTCAGATTTGCTTAATAACCACATGATTCACTTAACAATTGCAGTGATTCACTTAACAACTGTGGCAAAACAAACATAAAATTGGGCATGAGTCTCTTAAAAAACACTTTGCACAGCAATACAAATTCTGGTCCCAATTGTGATTGTTAAGCTGAGGACTACCTGTACAGGTGTTCTCTCCAAGCCCACAATGCCATCACAATAGCATTCCACTATTAATCCACTCATTATATACTGCTCAACTTCATTCCACACCTGGAATATTGCAACCAATTTTGGTCACACTACAAAAAAGATGTTGAGACTTTGGAAAAAGTTTGGAGAAGAGCCACTAAGATGATCAAAGGCCTGGAGACTAAAATACATGAAGTACAGTTGCAGGACTTGGGTTTGGCTAGTCTAAAGAAAAGAAGAAATAGGGGTGACATGATAGCAGTATTCCAGTATTTGAGGGACTGCCACAAAGAAGAGGGGGAGCAACTTATTCTCTAAAGGCCTGGAGACTAAAATGCATGAAGTACAGTCGCAGGACTTGGGTTTGGCTTGTCTAGTGGGTATTCCATCACCGGAGGTTTTTAAGAAGAGACTGGAGAGTCACTTGTCTGAGATGGTATAGGTTCTCCTGCTTGAGCAGGGGGCTGGACTAGAAGACCTCCAAGGTCCCTTCCAGTTCTATTCTAAGTATGTTGGTAGCAAAAGTTACATTTATAAATGTAAATATGTTTCTTTAAAAAAAAAGTCTTAAAACTGCACCCAATAAGAAGCTTAAATGTCTGTGGCTGCATCTGCTTAATCCATGTTAATTGATTAAGTTATTTAATTAAGCAGAGAGAGATGAAGTATTAAAGCAAATTGTATTTATTCTAATAAACTGGAAGTAAGGCCATCTAAAACAATGTATTTGTAAACTGTGCTGTTGTCTCCTACAGTAATAAAATATTAACAGTGGACAGAGGAGGGAAGTGATATTTCTAACGGCAAATTCTTGTAGTTCTGGACATCTCAATCACTATGGGCTTCACTGAGACAGCTCTGGCCTAATTTCCTTTGACTCTGAATGAGTGCAAATCAGAGAGAAATATGAACTGATGACAGACAGAGAAAACTAACAAAGACAGAAAATCATTTCAAACTGCAACCTTATCAATATTTTACTAAGCCTGGTTGACTGGACATCTTTGAAAATTCAAGAAGTTGCTTTGCAAGAGTTTGAACTTCAGATTAGAGAAGCTTGTAAATGCTATTTGATTGTGAGGAATTTTAAATCTGAAATGAAAACATGAGGTTAGTTCATGTGAATGCATGTTGCATAAAATTAGTAGTTATTTGCTGGAACTTAGCACAAACAATTCATACGGTTTACAATAAACAAGGGCTTGAAAAACCATTTTTTTAATGTGCTGTTCTCTAACTACAGTGTGCTAATAGGCCACGCAATCATATATCTACTTGGAATTCATTAAAATTGATATAACTGTGACCTTGAATTTATGGATCAATGTCATGATACCATTAAAGTCCTTCCTGATACCCGGAAGCAAAGAGTTTGCTTTTGTTCCAGCCTCAATTGCCTCTTGAAATCCCGCTGGTGTTGCCTTAAAAGTTTGAGAGCTTTTTAATATTGCTCCTACTGCTAAGAAAAACAGGAAATTGACTCCAACCTTGACCTTTGACAGAGTAAGCTTCCAATTTGATTAAATTATTTCTTCCAAATTAGGGCAAGGAATATCAAATACTTTTTTTGTTTTTAGGAAAGCTTGGTTTGTAAGAAATTATTCTCTGATGCAGAAGAACAAACTGATCATTGATGTGCACAATGCATAACGTTTAGGACATCAGAGACCCTGATCTTTTTCTATTACTTTTTGATATATTACAGAACCATTAACAAATGCCACCTGAAACTAGCAAATGACAAGAAAAAGAAAATAAGGTAGACGTAGAATGAAATATATATAAAAAACCCAATGTATCTAACCTACTTCATCAAAGACTTCTTTAAAATATAGAAATAAGTGCTTGTACGCATACTTCATTTAAAAGTACTGACATTGTCTATTTAGAATTTGAGTAAAGAGCCATTTCAGAGTAAAGAGCTTTTATCAAGGCTCCTGATATAGAAGCAAGACAGAAGTCTTGAGGGAAAGGGCACTTTGGGATAGTAGTTTAAGGCACAGCTAGAAACTGGAAGGCACTGAGTTCTAGTCCTTTCTTAGGCAGAAAGTCAGTTACACTTTCTTAGCCCTAACAACAAATCACTTGTAAAATCTTGCCAAGAAAATTATGGATTTCTCCAGCCAGTTTTCAGGGCCCAACTCAAAAGCCCATGTTCATGCACAAACATACGTAGACAAAATTGGATGTGGAATTTGGTCCAACAGAATTTACAAATTTACTGATTCAGAAACCCATAATGCACACATACATTATAATCCAGCGCTTTCAGAATGTTACAACATAGTTTGCAACTTTAAAATATCCACAAAACTTATATCTCAGGGAAACAAGTACATTTCTTATTGAAAATTTTAAATAATGTGCAGGCTAAGAAATATATGTACAAAACTGTATATTCAGATCATGGCTACAGTATATATAAAATATACATGCAAATTACAGAGAGCTTTACAGATTGACCCTAGTTTGAGTTGGATAGATGATTTGATTATTTGATTTAATTAATATTAGGTCAATTGGTTTAGATTAATTAATTAAATTAACTAAACCAATTAATTAATTGGTTTAGATTAACCAATCTAAAATTGATTCAATTAGCTTAGTCCTTCTGAGTTTCTGAACTGATTACAAAAAGGAAGCATTTCTTTGATTATCTCATTTTTAATGCCTATATGAAAATTGAGGGACAGAAGTTAGTTTGCAAAGAATTGTTCTCCAGTATTTATTTCCTAGCTACAGGCCTGATTAGTTCAAACAGAAATTTGGCAAAAATTAAATTGACAGCATCAAACAACTCTAGATTTGAATTGTAGAGAGACTAAATGATTTTTTCTTCTCTGGCTTTCTTGGGCTTTATCTGTTTATTTTATTCATTTATTTTTATATTAATATGGAGTTTTTAATAGTTATTGTGTTATATGGAACCTAGAGTCACATGTTTGTGAAATCAGTAACTATATAAATATGCTAAATAAATGGATAAATTGCTCTTAACCAGAAAGGAAAACTTACCAAATTAAGGGTTGTGTCCAGTAACTGTGAGAGGGATCTTGGAGTCCGAGTGGACGATCACTTGATTATGAGCAAGCAGTGTGCAGCAGCAGCCAAAAAAGCTAATATCCTGGGTTGTATAAACAGAGGCATAGAATCAAGATCATGCAAAGTATTAGTACCACTTTATAAAACCCTAGTAAGACCACACCTGGATTACTGAAACCAATTTTCATCACCATACTACAAAAAAGATGTTGAGACTTTGGAAAAAATTCAGAGAAGAGCAACAAAAATGATCAATGGCCTGGAGACTAAAACATGTGAAGAATGGCTGCAGGACTTGGGTTTGGCAAGTCTAAAGAAAAGAAGAAACAAGGGTGACATGATAGCAGTATTCCAGTATTTGAGGGGCTGCCACAAAGAAGAGGGCATCAAACTCTTCTCCAAAGCACCAGAGGGCAGGACAAGAAACAATGGTTGGAAGCTGATCAAAGAGAGAAGCAACCTGAAGTACTAATACCACTTTACAATGCTTTGGTAAGGCCACACCTGGAATACTGCATCCAGTTTTGGTCACCACGATGTAAAAAAGATGTCGAGACTCTAGAAAGGGTACAGAGAAGAGCAACAAAGATGATTAGGGGGCTGGAGGCTAAAACATATAGGGAACGGTTGCTGGAATTGGGTATGTGTAGTTTAATGAAGAGAAGGGTGAGGGGTGACATGATAGCAGTGTTCCAATATCTCAGGGGCTGCCACAAAGAAGAGGTAGCCAAGCTATTCTCCAAAGCACCTGAAAGCAGGACAAGAAGCAACGGATGGAAACTAGTCAAGGAGAGAAGCAACCTAGAACTAAGGAGAAACTTCCTGACAGTTAGAACAATTAACCAGTGGAACAACCTGCCTCCAGAGGTGGTGAATGCTCCAACACTGGAGGTTTCTAAGAAAAGACTGGACAGCCATTTGCCTGAAATGGTATAAGGTTTCCTGCCTGAGCAGGGGGTTGGACTAGATGACCTCCAAGGTCCCTTCCAACTTTATTATTATTATTATTATTATTATTATTATTATTATTATTATTATTATTATTATTATTACCTGGAATTAATAAGAAACTTCCTAACAGTGAGGACAATTAACCAGTGGAACAGCTTGCCTTCAGAAATCGTGGGTGCTCTATCACTGGATGTTTTTAAGACGAGACTAGACGGTCACTTGTCTGAAATGATATAGGTTCTCCTGCTTGAGCAGGGGGCTGGAGTAGAAGACCTCCAAGGTCCCTTCCAGGTCCATTCTATTCTATTATTCTAAATAGAATAATATTCTATTATTCATAATTCTAAATTTTGTGGATGTCAGCCATGATGTCTATAATAAAATGTAATGAAAATTAAGGTAAAAGTTTCTTTTACATTCTGTTATCTTGAGTAGTATGAGAAAATTCAAAGGCACTTTAAATAAAAATGCAATATTTCTCAATATTTTGGTACCCCCTAAAGGAAAAGTAAATAGGTAAAATAGGTAGGTAGGTAAATAGGTAGATATGTAGATAGAAAGATGAGAGAGAGAGAAAGAGAGAGAGAGATGGATGGATAGACAGACAAATAAATGTTAAAAAAATAACCAATTCCTTAAATATTTCTGCAAGTATAAACAGAAGTTTAACTACTACTCTTTCCACTTGAAATTTCTATAATCTACTAGGACAACTTTGAGATTTTGGCATGAAGAACCACTAGAGACAATTTCCCAAAATTATTGTCTTCTCTGTTCCACTGATGGAAAATGGCAATGAATCAAAAAAACATTTTTAAGTCAGGAGTGGGAGGACCACATGAGTGAATGCAGTCAATAAATATTTCTGAAAATCAGAAATTAAAATATATTTGTGATGGATACATTTATAAGGATCTATTTTATCCTGAGATCATGATTTGTTGGGTTAATAAGTAGTAGGTTTTCCAATCTTTGGGACAATTTATTCTAAACATCTTAAAATAATACAACCTCTAGATGTTCCACTAGACTGCAAGAGTTGTTGGGACCTAATGAGGTGGAATAGGAAAGTATCTTGGGAGTAATTTGAATAATAATGGGAAACAGAAAGAAAAAAAACACTGCTTTCAGTTGCTTTTCTGCTTTACACAGCCCGCACACGCAACTACTCTGTAAAGGAAAGGAGGACTAATCTGACTCCAGGTTTTAAATGAAAATATATAGTATAAAATCTCACCATTCTTTTCTCCAAGTTGCTTTTCAGTAAATGTGATAGCAAGGGTGAGATAATCTTTCTATCCAATCATGTTGAAAGGAATATATCAAGAATAATTTTCATTCCCACCAATAAATGCAGTAGGAGAAACTACAGTATATTCCAATTTCTTTATTGCATAAAATGTTTAAGAATGGAAATGCTACTGCTGACTGTGCCTTCCTCTCACAGTTCAAAGTTACTTTCACCATTTTAAAATATAAATTCAATAGTTGTTAGAATTCTACATCTCTAATGGGTAAAGTCCACCATCAGAATGGAGTCAAGTATCACCAATATGCAGTGGTGGGATTCAGCCGGTTCGCACCAGTTCGGGAGAACCGGTAGCTAATTTTTTGTTGCCCAGGCCCAGAATGAACTTCCGGAAGCGGCATCCACACAGAGAACCGGTTGTTCACATATTTGAATCCCACCACTGCCAATATGCATCAAGCTACATATTTCCATCCTAGCCCCACCCAGTGATGCTATCACAGTTTCTTCCCTGAGACCAAGAGCAAAAAACAAGTTGTTGTGGGTTTGGGGGTTCCTTAGCTTGGGGGATGCTCCATCTTTGGCCTTCTATTGAAGAGAACTGGTACACAATTTGTGAGTCGTCTTGAAAGCAATAGCACCTCTGTCTGCTCATTCCCCTTAACCCCTCTCCCTCATTTCCCTTTCCCTATCTAGTCTATTTCCTATGTTGATTAGTTCAGCTTACACTGTTTGCACGTCCTAATAAGGGCATGGTGGCATGTTTTTGATAAGTTACTTGAGAGTTTAACATGCAGGTTGGTTGATTACACATCAACTGTCCTTCTGAACCCAACGGCGTCTGAAATCTTTACAGTAAAATGGAAGGTGCCGATTTCTAGTTCAATAGAAAGAGGGAAGAGCCCAAATAAAATAAAATAAAATAAATTATAAAAAGGAACGGTGGAATGTATTGGGAGGGGAGGGGAAGGCAGATGGAGGAAGCATAACTGTGGCATTCAGGCCTGTCATTGCAACAGTAGCTGCCCCTGTCCGTGTCTAATGTAAAGGTTATGGAATATCATAATCCCTTCTCTGAGCTCCTTTACAGCAGCAATGATGACTAAATTTCTTGTGTCTTATCACACTGTCACAGGCTCCATCCAGAAGTAGGAACTGTGAAGAAAACACAGCATGGAAACCAAAGAGCAGATGATCAGATTAACTTGTATTGGATTTTTTTTTTTTACTTTTGTAAAAAAAAAAGGAGGGCTCAATATAACTGGAACAGGCTGGATTCTGGGGCGTATGGAGATTTAAGCCATCCAGAGTTATTTTCCCTCTCACTTCCTTTCCTCCTCCCTCTTATCTGTCTCAACATTTATTTATTTTAAATGTATAGTGTTAGAGATATTATATCTCCCTGACGAGTCAACTTACAGAGATCTCCTTTAGACATTTAAATCATCTCGCTGGCAGGCGGGGCTCAGAGTTAGCAGTTCAAGCCTCACAAGGGTGGTATCGGGTGGGCAGAAGGATTTCAAGAGGCCTTTAAAAACATCAGAGCTTTGATGAAAAGTAAAAGTTCTCTTGGTATTCAGTCACATCGTCTTTGCCCCCATGTAGAATCTGCCACAGTACTAGATAAAGAAATCTCCGCGGAAATATATCTGCCATCTCCAGGCATCTGAACAGTGTCTGTGCATTGATTGTCAAAGAAATATATGACAGTCTAGGTTCAGTTAGAGGAGAGCAAGGCAATGATCTCCCTAGGGCACCAATGCAAATTGATTCATTCATTGATAAGGGGGAAAAATCATTCCACTAATATAACTTGGCTCCAATCCAGTAGAGCCATATCTAGATAACCTGTTAAAAATGTCAACTCCCACCAAGCAAATGTTAGGTGGTTAAATGAGACAAGGGCACTGTGCACACATACGTACCCTCAAACAGTGGGTAGATAAGTCTTCTACGATATTTTTTTTTCCTTAAAGGAAATTGCGCAGGCAATTTATCTACACAGGTATCACTTGTGTATGTTCCACAATTTAATGGTAATAGAAGAAAGCATAGTACTGGATTACGAGGAATAAATAGATTACATGGAATATAATTAATATTCAGTAGTTATACGATATTATACCCAAGATCAAAGCAATCAAGGGATGCCCCACTCAACATGTGAGATATCCATATGTCAAATGTTAATACAGTCTTCAAAATGACCGTGTTCTGTAACTGGTAAATGTGATGAATTTTGAATAACTGCAAAAATAACTGGAGTCAGTTCTAACAACCCAATGTTCAAAACAGAGCCCCAGCATTTTCTAACTTATGACTGAATATTACACTATTACCTATGAATATTCATGTAATTAAATAATGTTTGCAATGGAACCTCCCAAGAGAGCTTATATTACACAGTAGGTAGAAAGCCACATTCTGCACAAATGAGAATTGTGTTATTTAAAGCTATACAAAGTTAGCTTTAACTTCCATGCTTGATTTTTTTTTCCAGTTAGTCACAGCTCTCTTTCCAGACAGTTAAGCCAGTTTCATCCCCATTTTGCATGTTTTCATGCTCTTTTTGATGGGTAAAATCACTTCTCAGGCTTTCTGAGATGAATGTCATTTATACGAAAGTTAGAAATATTTCTTCTAAAAATAAATTTGGTGCCCTGTTAAAGTAACATAAATGGAAACAAACTATCAGACTATAGAAGTAATGAAAAGAGACAATCAAATGATAGACATTTGATAAAAAGATTATACACATTTATGGCAAATAGTAAGTTTTGGTTTCTTATTTTATATATAAAATATTTTTAGCCATAAATATGTATGATCTGTTGATGATAGATCAAGATAAAGAACTTTTAATATTCTTTGTTTTTTAACTTTTTTCTTGTCTTTTACCAACAAAAATAAAATAAAAAGAGAAAAAAAGAAAAATGAATATTCAACACTAATAGTGAAAAGAAAAGAAAAATATTGTGTACAAAAAATAAGAAAAAGTAAAAAAAAATACCAATAGATCTAATATTAAACATAAAAAGCTGGATGCTGAAAAATAAAGAAAAAAATACTCTTTGAGTATTTTTAATTGTATTGGTCTTTGATGAATGAATATTCCAATCTGATTGGATCAAGATATGAGGTGCTTCACAAACTCACAAAGCTTGTGAGCAGGTATAATTTTATTTACATAGTCACACGTTGCCCAACATTAATTTAGTGGGCAAGAAGTTTGTGAAGCACCTCGTATTTTTTCCTATTCTTAAAATATCTCTTTTGGCAAAGCAAATTATTCTGGTTAGTGCTGTTTCTTTTTTCTTGTTATCTTTATTTTGGCCTGCTTATGCCAATCCTGTGTTCATCCTACCCCTGCCCCAAACCTCAAGATACTGAGTCAGACAGACAGAGCCTGGGTGGCTTGCTCAGGCCGCATTGTCGATCTTTCTCAGCCACATATTCACCAGCCTCAGGCAGGGGCCTCTTATTTAAATTGCCAGAGCAGTTTCTGATTAGGAATCAGGAGAGGTTTAAAAAAATTATTTTGTAGATATCTGGCTTTTGGTGGCCTTTGGTGGCAAAAAGCATATTCCTGAACTGTAAAAAATTAATTGCCTAAAGCAAATGCTGAAAACTGAGAATGCAAAACATCAGCACACAACTCTCTTAAAACTTAAAGGTAAAGATTCCCCCGCACATGCGTGCTAGTCATTTCCAACTCTAGGGGCCAGTGCTCATCTCCGTTTCAAAGCCGAAGAGTCAGCATTTGTCCGAGGATGTCTCTGTGGTCATGTGGCCGGCATGACTAGATGCCAAAGGCGCACGGAATGCTGTTACCTTCCCACCGGAGTGGTCCCTATTATTCTACTTGCATTTTTACGTGCTTTCAAACTGCTAGGTTGGCAGAAGCTGGGACGAGTAACAGGCACTCACTCTGCTACGCGGCACTCGGGATTCGTACCGCCAAACTGCCGACCTTCTGATCGACAAGTTCAGCATCCTAACCCACTGAGCCACCACGTCCCTATCTTAAAACTTAACTTCTATGATAAAAACCAATACTTTTTGGTTGCTTTGTTTTAATTAAAGGATGGGGATACTCTTTAAAATGGCGCAGTAGCCTTTGTTTTCCAATTTGTGCCCATTTGCAGAAGATAAGATGAAACCAAAAGATTGAGAAAAAGAAAACAGATTATTTAGAAAATCATAAGAGGGTAGAAGAATGTATTTATTTAATTAAATAACTGAGGGATCAAATGTGGAGTTCCGTCTCTTTATTATATTCAAAATGTCCTGTATATGATGGACTTATTGTTCCAAAACAAATAAAAATGCAAACCACCTGATGGAACAAATAAATTGTTTAATTTTCATTGTAGCAAAATAAACTCAAATCCAAGGAGCAATTACATCAAGGCAATGTCAAATACAGAAAGAAAAATAAGATTAAAAAACCCCAGTTCTAAGAATTGCTTGTTTTTTGGGAAAATGTCCAAATATCAGCAACTGCATGAAATGGATGATTGCTTATGTGCCATCAGGTAAAAATTTAGGTAAAGAAATTATAGAACCCAAACAATTGCTATAAAAGAACCCCCCCTTTCTTTCCCTCCCCCTTCCTCTCTCTCTGCAGTCATCTTATTCTATTTGTTAATGTACTATCCAATAATAGGTAATATATAATAGTAATTAGCTATATAACAGCAGAAAGTTATTTTGAGCTTATTTAATAAATCCCAAACACTTTTATATTTTTAAAAATGAAGGTACTTAGGATTGTATTCAGAATCTCTTGACAATTTTAATTATTATCATTACTGCATCAGCTAAATGAAGCTTCCATATTCAGAAAAAGTTCCTTCTGAATACAAAATATCATGGTCAAACAATTTCTTCCCCAGAGGTAGAATCTGGCTCTTGTCAAAATTAAGATGATGAATTCAGAATATTCTGAATTTGGGAATATCTTTCTTTCTTTTTTTAAATGCATATTATTATTTTTTTCTAATAAAATGGGAAGGTAGGGAATAAGGATCGTTATCTTTTCCCCATCAAGTAGCAGCAATATATTTGTGGCTGTCACACAAGGAAGGAACAGACATAGCCTCTCGGTGAAAAGTAGTGTCTCAGCAAAACTAGAGGCAAATCAATAAGTTAATGGCATGAATCAATGAGAAAGATTTGGGTGAGATCTTAATTAAAGGAAGAACAGGTGATACAAATTATGTTTCCAATGTATTGATATAACAGAAGGCAAAAGGTTGCATGAGGATCAATTTTTAAAACATTTGATTTCCTTTTGACTAGATGCTGAATCCTATGCATATGTCTACACAAAAGTCAACACACACACAGAATTATTTTTAACTCCAGATATCATAGCAGAATAAGAAGGCCTGAAGAATAAGGAATTCACTCTATCTTATCACTTGTGATGGAACATCTATCAGGGTCATAGAGGAGGCAGCAAGACAGTTAAAGGAGGAAACTTGCCCATTACAGAAGAGATTATTGAGTCCTGGGAATGAGTGGGGATCATGAGAAAGGTATTCAGAGTAATACCTCCTTAATTACACTTGATGTAAGCTGGGCAGGGAAATTACTTTGATAGCCTTTCAATATTTTGCTCCATTATCCTATGGGCAATACAATTCTTTCCGGAAATCCAATTGGTTCTTGTTTTCTGAGTTTCAGCCTCACAGGGTTAACGCCACTTTGCTTAGAGCCTGGAAGTGAGAAGATTTGTCTTGGCACTTTTCAGAAAGTACTAGAAGCAGCTAATTCTGCTAATAAAGTATTAAGGGTTTAATCTCCCTCTATTGACAATGTTGAATCTGATGTTTACTTATATCAATTGGATGTATAAATACAGGGGGGGGGGAGACCAGGTTGAGACTTATTATAGATTTTTAGTCAGAGGCCTCCAGCAGCAGCTAGTAACAACTTTGGGGGAAAATGTTCATTCAATTACTAATGAAGAAATCCGAAGCAAATTAAGATAAAGTTTTTTTGTTCTGAAGCCAGAGGAAGCATTAACTGCATCTAGGTTATTACATCTGGGCCCATATTTAGTTGAAGATTCTATGGAGATTTAATCAAATCTTCAGATCAACATTCTGAATTGAATTATTGAAGCATGTTGAAGCAGTGAATCAAATGGAATGCCTCAAAATAGATTTGACAATTTGATGGGCTTTTGTACCATGGACAAATCCTCTTTCTTTCCAAATCCAGTCAACTTGAATTGATTCAGTTCAGAAATCTTAAATCCATGCGGTTGTCTTTAACAAATTGGACCAAGCTTGATTTGCACACACCTGAGATTTATTTTTAAAAACTTTTAAAAGTTGTTCAAAACTCTGAATATGACTATTGCAAGTCTAAGTGTAACTGTCTTTGGGCGTTATGCAAATTGATGTCTACTCATTTTCAGATGAAAGAATAAATAATATGCTCCGTCATGTAATGGTTTATTATTTGTAATATTTCTATCCATGGAGAATCTACACATGACATGAACATCAGAGTTCTGAACAGTATGGAGTAAAGTTTCTATGGATAGAAAGGTCTCCCTATTATAGATTATCACCCTCTTTACATTGAAGGTACTACAAATAATAAAGCTAACATCTGTGCACCACTCAAAAATAAGCACAAATCCTGAAAACAAAACATTTTTTTATTTACTTGTGTTGCAGTAGTTTGTGGATAAAAGGAGAATCTAAAAGAGGAGAAAATAAGGATATTTGATAGAACTGTAAACTTATGTTAAGGAAAGAGTCCTTCCTAGTCTGTCTTTCATCTAAGAGTTGTCTTTCTTTCCCTTGGTTTAAGGGGGGAGGGTCAGAGAGTTGAATCCAGACACTGTCCAGTTACATCCAAAGGAGGCTTCCTGTTGGAAGAAGTAGGCTGGAAAGCAGCTTTCATTACTTTCACCTCGACTTTTTAGCAGAATACAAAATAACTTTACAAATTACCTCTTTGTGGCCATAACCCTTTCTAGCAGGCTCAGTAGAATTCTTTAAACATTATTCTGGATCCAAGTTCTTAGGACTTTAACGCCCATGACACTAATGCTTATCCTCAATTCTTCACTGCTTGCTTAAAATAACCCTCAAAGGATGTCAGTGAAGGATAGAAAAAAGCAGAAATAAATGTTGTACACATAAAAGGAAAAGGAAGAAGGGTTCAAGGAAGAAACTGCTGGGAAGCAAAATATGGGCTGGCAGTCATCCCTTTTTCTCTTTACAAAGTGCAATTATTTATTTATTTATTTATTTTAATTCCATTTATATCCAGCCCTTCTCCGAAGACTCAGGGCGGCTTACAAGCTTAGCAGTAGCCTTCATTCTATGTATTTATGGAGGCAATTAAATTCATTTTTACATGCATCTCTATATTCTCACTACAAAGTGACTTTTTCAGTTGTTTCATAGCTTGGAGAACTGCCTGAAACTTTATTAATACTGTTCCACAGTTTGTATCTCCTCCCTGAAGCTGTCACTAGTTTGACATGCAGAATATTAATCGGAAGAGTTCCTATTCATTCTGGATCCTAAAATGTGGATTTAAATGCTGTTTGCAAAAATATATATATATGACTCTAATAACTAATTTCACTCATTTGAGTAGTAAAGAATGAAAGCAGGGTGGGAGAGGATCAGAATATAGGACTGAATAGCATAGGAACCTTCTTAGCATAGGAACCAAGCTGCAGAAACCTCAGGAATTACAGTAGATACACTATAATTTTCTTTAGTTCTCTATCTTTTAATGAACTTTTAGTTCAGGAATTGGGAAGCAACAGCCCTCCATCATATTATTGGACTGCAGTTTCCATCTTCCCTGCCTTTTGACCATGCTAAACCTGAAACGTGTCCCATTCTTGTTTTAGTTATACAACATTTACTATAATGAATAGCTATTGTACATCAACTTTTTTCCCCCCAACTGTTTAACATTACTACCTGTTATTCAAAGTTTTACTGAAGGGTCTTTTTCTCTTCTTCTTCTATTCAATCGTACCTAATTCTGAATGTCCCTGCAGTTTTCTTGGCAAGGTTTTTTTTAGAAGTGGTTTACCATTGGCTCTTCCTACGGTTGTGAAGAAGTGACTGGCTCAAGGTCACCCAGATAGTTTAATGCTTAAGGTGGGACTAGGACCATTGGTCTCCCAGTTTCTAGCCTGATGTGTAAGCCACCACACCAGACTGACTCTTTTTAATACTTATGTCTAAAAGCTAGTAATAATAATAATAAAAAACCCACATAGAGTCATCCTCCGTGGACATGTCTGTTTTTGAAAGTTATGCAGCCATTATGCAAGATTCTGTTGACTTTGGTGTGCAGCATATGAATAAAATATATTTTCTCTTGATGTTCCTGAACTGCCCCAAAATTTCATTGCATAGTTTATAGGTTTAGTAGGATGAGGAGGGAAATGAATAACATTTATTTCTAAACTAGTCATTGTTCTAAATTCTTTCTATTTGCCCAACACTAGTAATATTATTTGTAAATTTAAGTTGATTTTGCTTTCATTTTAGGCTAATCTAAACATTCAACAATTATAGAAAACAAAACAACAACAACAAATGAACTCAAAACCCAAATCATAAACCTGATGTTTGGTATATCAACCATTTGTCAAAATAAATAAATGAACCCACCATCCAAATTTTCATCAGTAACATATAAGAACTAGTTCCCTTCCTCCCAAACATGAGCAATGGGGATTCAATTTCTTTATGATCACCTCTAGTTACTGAGCAGATCTGCTTGATAAATGTTATGTTTAGATGATATTGCCCCTGACTATATTACTCTAATAAATCATAAAGCATGAAGGTCACATATTTGAATAAATATGCGGCTGCGGTTGGCACGTTTCCCTTTTTAACCTAGTCTGTAATGAAGTTAGAAGTTAATGAAGTACTGTGGCACACAGATGACAGAGACACAACAGGGGCAGTGATTAATGTAAATGAGTTCATAGTCTGAAAGGAGACTTCACATGCACCTTCCTTATAAACAAGGAAAAAATTCTAAAGATAAACTATTGCAACAAGCACAAAAATGATAAGAGGAAATAAGTTTGTTAAGCCCAGGATTCAATCTCTTTCATGAATCTGGTGAATGCTATGAACATTGTTAACATCTGCAGCGGAATCTACAGGGAAGTTCTCTTTTGGTAAGCACCAGTAAAATGGGAATGAACAAGGGTAGATTGCATTTATACCTTGCGCTTTAGGACCCTCATGTCTCATTAGAACAATCTGCAATCTGCAACATGTGCATAGGAATAATTGTAGGGAGATGGATGTGGGAAGTAAAGATATCAGCAGGTCAGCAGAACAATCAGATGGCTGTGATTTGTATCCTGAAATGATCTGTGTTTACTGTATTCAGAAGGCAACCTTACAATGTTCAGACACTGATTAACTCAGAAGGATCACTGACTTAGAAAAGAAATGTTGTTTTTTTAACACTCCGAGCTCCCCAGCTAAGATGAGCAGGAAACCTCAATCCTTAGGTTGCTAATGTTTTATAGAAAACTAATATCCTTGTATAAGGGACGTGGTGGCTCAGTGGGTTAGGACACTGAGCTTGTCGATCAGAAGGTCGGCAGTTTGGCGGGTCGAATCCCAAGTGCTGCGTAGCAGAGTGAGCACCCGTTACTCGTCCCAGCTTCTGCCAACCTAGCAGTTTGAAAGCACATAAAAATGCAAGTAGAAAAATAGGGACCACTATGGTGGGAAGGTAACAGCGTTCCGTGTGCCTTTGGCGTCTAGTCATGCTGGCCACATGACCACGGAGACATCCTCGGACAAGCGCTGGCTCTTCGGCTTTGAAACGGAGATGAGCACCGGCCCCTAGAGTTGGAAATGATTAGCACGCATGTGCGGGGGAATCTTTACCTTTACCTTAATATCCTTGTAGGCCTGGTAGGTCATACGTAAAACTAGGACCACAAGCAAGCTGGCATAGTAGACATTCCTAAGAAAGTCAAGAAGGAACAGGATGTCAAGGCTGATATTTACAACATGATAAATAGCTTTTTTATTATGACAGTTTTTAGGCACAACAGCTACTACTATATAAACTTTGGTCACACTAATTTTGTACTCTATAACAGCAATCCTCAACCGGGGACTGGTTTCATGAAGACAATTTTTTCAGGGACCGGGTGAATGGATGATGGTTTCATATGCAGCCTAGATCCTGTGCATGCACATATGAAGCTCAACTCACTCTCCTGTTGTGTGCATGGCCTGGTTCCTAACAGGCCATGGACTGGTACCATTCCACGGCTCAGAGGTTGGGTCCCCTGCTCTAGAATTAATGTATTAGCTAAAACTCAATAATCTTTCTAAATCCATACCTTCTATAAACTTGGCAATAGGATTTTTCCATTTAAAAACCCCATGAAATAATAAGCATACTGGGTTGGGGAAATGTGTGAACAAAAATACTAATCAGTAAAAAGTAAGATACAAAATGCTTTAGGAGAAAAACATTTTCTCAAAAATTTATATGAAATGTGAATATCTGGAGAAACTATTGTGAAACTGAAATAAACTGAAGTTTCACAGAGAATGAGAGTGGGGAAAATCCAAATGTACAGATTCAACTTCTCTACTTTAACATACACATATATGTGCATATTTATAGTACAGCTATGCACATTCTTTAAAATAGTGATTTACCTTGCATTTTTTTTCTCAATAAAGTGAAATATCTGTTCATGTCTAAATGAGTAGAGATAGCTAGTAGTAGTTTATGAACTATCCATCCAATAATAAAGATTCAATTTTGTTGTAAAATATGTACAGTTGTTGGATTGGGAAGAAAAATAACAAGCATAATGCTCATTATACATCAAGTGTTCATATATATGTATGTATATATATAATGTCTCTATGTGGAATAGATCAGAAATACATCTATTCTGACTGAATATGGAAAGTGTTCAAAGTCCAGTTTCGGTGCCTGCCAATTCCCTTTAGAATCATTTGTATGCTGATATCCAGAGAGATACACAAGTGGTCCTTGACTTACGACCACAATCCTAGCCCAAGATTTTCTGCTGCTAAGCAAGACAAGTTGCTATGTGAGTTTTGCCTAATTTTACAACCCTTCTTGCTAAGGTTGTTAAGTGAATCACAGCAGTGTAGTTAGTTACATGGTTGCTAAGCAAATCTAACTTCCCCATTGGCTTGGCTTGTGTCAGAAGGTTGCAAATGGTGATCACACGATTCCAGGACACTGCAACCATCATAAATATGTGTCAGTTGCCAAGTGTCCTAATTTTGATCATGTGAGCGCGGGGATGCTGCAACAGTCATAAGTGTGAAAAATGGTTATAAGTCACTTTTTCAGTGCTATTGCAATTTCAAACAGGCACTGTATGAATGGCTGTAAGTCAAGGACTACCCATACAGACACATAGAAACAAGTGAAAAATTCAGATACAACTACTAACATGTTAACATAAATGCACTCAAACTGATTACAGGTAGGGCTCCCTGGAAGTCTCACATCAAGTTTTTTAAAAAATAAATCATGATTTAGATTGACTTAAACTTGAGACTGTTTAATTCACGATCCTCATAGCTGCTGCTTCTATGCCTGTACTTCCATACAAAATGTATCAAAACATATACGGTAGCTTAAGGAATTGGCTAGTATTGGAGAGAATAATCAAATAAAAAAACTGAATAGAAATAAATTGAACACTGTTTTCCTTGAATAAGTTAATTTCAGAAACATTGTATTTTACATAATGGTTGATTTGTATCTACCCAGTATACCTGCTGTATTTTAATTGCAAGTTAACTAAACACTTTTTTTAGTTAACTTGCTTTAAAACATTGAATTTTATTTTATTTTTTTATTGAAAAGTTTTTCAATTTTTAAATACAATGAACTCCCCCCTCCCCCTCCCCTCTCCCCAACCCTCCCCTCCCCTCCCTTCCCCCTCCCCGACTTCCCAGAGCTGAATACAGGGTATAATAATACAAACATAAACTAAAATATGCTAACAACAAAAATAAAACATTAAGTTCTATCGGACTTTAACTCTCCAGAATCATAATATTAATAAAGTAACAAATAACTAATCATACATCATAAAAATACACTACTTATTCAAATGCTAAATGAAACTTTTTAGTCCCATATTTATTCTGAATATATTCAATCCATCTTCTCCATTCCACAATATATCTCTGTTGCAATTGGTCTTTCAAATATGCCGAAATCTTTGCCATTTCCACCAAGTTGGAAACTTTCAAAGTCCCCTCTTCTATAGTCAGCAATTCCTCCTTCTTCCAATATTGCGCAACTAAAAGTCTTGCCGCCGTAATTAGATGCAAAATCAACTTAGTGTCTATAACAGTAGTATCTGTAATAATACCCAATAAAAACAATTGCGAAGAAAACTTTATCCTTTTCTTAAATATCTTTTGCATATTCCACCAAATTTTAATCCAAAAGGCTTTAACCTTTTTACAAGTCCACCATATATGAAAATATGTTGCATCCTCACAACCACACCTCCAACATTTGGGCTGGCAGTTCGGATACATGCTTGCTAATTTTTTAGGGTCTAAGTGCCACCTATAAAACATTTTATAAAAATTCTCTCTTAAGTTTTGGGCCTGTGTAAATTTAACATTTCTAACCCAAATCTTTTCCCAAGTATCCATTGTTATAACTTCTTCAAAATTCTGGGCCCACTTTATCATACAATCTTTAACAAGTTCCGTTTCTGAGTCAATTTCTATCAATGCATTATATATCCTTTTAATATGTGCTTGACCTTGATCTCTAATTTGTTTTACCAAATTTTCATCAGTCATCGAAAAGCCAGCTTTCTGGTCCTCTTTCCATCTTGCCTGTAATTGCCCATACTGGAACCAAGTTTGTACAATCTTTTCTTCTTTTAAAATATTATATGGCTTTAATTGCCATACATTCCTTTCTAGAAAACATTGAATTTTATTTTAATGTTATTATGATTTTATTCACTTTTTATTTAATTTCTTAGAAACAGTGTGCTTTTTTACTCACTGGTAAAATTAATTTAAAAAAATACTATACTCTAATCCAATAAAATCACAATAGAGATGCAAACAATCTTAAAATCTATTACAAAATCTATCAAAAAACTATTCATTTTTAAAAAGAATTACGTATAAATTTCAAATTAATTATAAACCATCTGGCCTCTATATAGTAGAAATATAAAGGTTTCAACTTTAAAAGCCACTAATGATAATGATGAAAATCAGGTTATTACAATGTCCTTAAATAATTGATTGGGAGGTTTGCATCTTGCACATTGTGTTCAAAGCATATCAGTTTGCATTATGTCTGAAGTCAGCCCTTCTCTTCACAGGACTATTATCCATACTAGTCTAGGCCCCTTAAATAAAGATGCATTATGTGTCTAATATCAGTAGCATATATGCATAGCCCAAGAAAGAAGCAGAATTGAAGGTACAGTAGTGGAAATACCCACCGAGCGATTACCGTATATACTTGAGTATAAGCCGACTCGAGTATAAGCCGAGACCCCCAATTTCACCCCCAAAAACTGGGAAAAGTTGTTGACTCAAGTATAAGCCGATCCGCCGTTCTGCAAGCCTCCGCCGCCGGCGGAGGCTGGATCCGCGCTCTGCAAGCCTCTGCCGCCAGCAGAGGCTCGATCCGCCATTTTGCAAGCCTGAATACACAGGAATACCCTGTGTGGCCGCGGCTCTCGGGGAAGCCCTGGCTGTCCGCTTCCTCGCTCCACGCTGCCATTCGGGGCCCGTGCGTTCCCCGGGCAAATCGCGGCGCCCAGCAGGCGAGGAAACACGCCCGCTCCAGTCGCCCCCCCTTCCCTCAGGAGACGCGAAGCAAGTGACTGCCTGGAGCTTACCGAGGACTTGCGCGCGGCCCAGGCTTCGTTGCTTCCAGGATCGCGCGCACCTCTCCCAAGCCACCGCCGTCCGGAGACCTGCCGAAGTTTGGGGAGGTGCGCGTGCACCTCCCCAAACCTCCCCAAACGTCGGCAGGTCTCCGTTCCTCCGCGCAGACCTGCCGACGTTTGGGGAGGTTTGGGCGCCTCCCCAAACCTCCCCAAACGTCGGCAGGTCTCCGTTCCTCCGCGCAGACCTGCCGACGTTTGGGGAGGTTTGGGCACCTCCCCAAACCTCCCCAAACGTCGGCAGGTCTCCGTTCCTCCTGCCGATGTTTGGGGAGGTTTGGGCGCCTCCCCAAACCTCCCCAGGTCTCCGTTCCTCCGCGCAGACCTGCCGACGTTTGGGGAGGTTTGGGCGCCTCCCCAAACCTCCCCAAACGTCGGCAGGTCTCCGTTCCTCCTGCCGACGTTTGGGGAGGTTTGGGCGCCTCCCCAAACCTCCCCAGGTCTCCGTTCCTCCGCGCAGACCTGCCGACGTTTGGGGAGGTTTGGGCGCCTCCCCAAACCTCCCCAGGTTTCCGTTCCTCCGCACAGACCTGCCGACGTTTGGGGAGGTTTGGGCGCCTCCCCAAACCTCCCCAGGTCTCCGTTCCTCCTGCCGACGTTTGGGGAGGTTTGGGCACCTCCCCAAACCTCCCCAGGTCTCCGTTCCTCCGCGCAGACCTGCCGACGTTTGGGGAGGTTTGGGCGCCTCCCCAAACCTCCCCAGGTCTCCGTTCCTCCGCGCAGACCTGCCGACGTTTGGGGAGGTTTGGGCGCCTCCCCAAACCTCCCCAGGTCTCCGTTCCTCCGCGCAGACCTGCCGATATTTGGGGAGGTTTGGGCGCCTCCCCAAACCTCCCCAGGTCTCCGTTTCTCCTGCCGACGTTTGGGGAGGTTTGGGCACCTCCCCAAACCTCCCCAGGTCTCCGTTCCTCCGCGCAGACCTGCCGACGTTTGGGAAGGTTTGGGCGCCTCCCCAAACATCGGCAGGTCTGCGCGACGTTTGGGGAGGTTTGGGGAGGCGCCCAAACCTCCCCAAACGTCGGCAGGTCTGTGCGGAGGAACGGAGACCTGGGGAGGTTTGGGGAGGTGCCCAAACCTCCCCAAATGTCGGCAGGTCTGCGCGGAGGAACGGAGACCTGGGGAGGTTTGGGGAGGTGCCCAAACCTCCCCAAACGTCGGCAGGAGGAACGGAGACCTGCCGACATTTGGGGAGGTTTGGGGAGGCGCCCAAACCTCCCCAAACGTCGGCAGGTCTGCGCGGAGGAACGGAGACCTGGGGAGGTTTGGGGAGGTGCCCAAACCTCCCCAAACGTCGGCAGGAGGAACGGAGACCTGGGGAGGTTTGGGGAGGCGCCCAAACCTCCCCAAACGTCGGCAGGTCTGTGCGGAGGAACGGAGACCTGGGGAGGTTTGGGGAGGCGCCCAAACCTCCCCAAACGTCGGCAGGAGGAACGGAGACCTGCCGACGTTTGGGGAGGTTTGGGGAGGCGCCCAAACCTCCCCAAACGTCGGCAGGTCTGCGCGGAGGAACGGAGACCTGGGGAGGTTTGGGGAGGTGCCCAAACCTCCCCAAACGTCGGCAGGAGGAACGGAGACCTGGGGAGGTTTGGGGAGGCGCCCAAACCTCCCCAAACGTCGGCAGGTCTGCGCGGAGGAACGGAGACCTGGGGAGGTTTGGGGAGGCGCCCAAACCTCCCCAAACGTCGGCAGGTCTGCGCGGAGGAACGGAGACCTGGGGAGGTTTGGGGAGGCGCCCAAACCTCCCCAAACGTCGGCAGGTCTGCGCGGAGGAACGGAGACCTGGGGAGGTTTGGGGAGGCGCCCAAACCTCCCCAAACGTCGGCAGGAGGAACGGAGACCTGCCGACGTTTGGGGAGGTGCCCAAACCTCCCCTAACGTCGGCAGGAGGAACGGAGACCTGCCGACGTTTGGGGAGGTTTGGGGAGGCGCCCAAACCTCCCCAAACGTCGGCAGGTCTGCGCGGAGGAACGGAGACCTGGGGAGGTTTGGGGAGGCGCCCAAACCTCCCCAAACGTCGGCAGGAGGAACGGAGACCTGCCGAGGTTTGGGGAGGCGCCCAAACCTCCCCAAACGTCGGCAGGTCTCCGTTCCTCCGCGCCCTGCCTGCCTGCTTCTTTCCGCTGCGGAAAGAAGCAGGCAGGCAGGGCGCGGAGGAACGGAGACCTGCCGTTTGGGGAGGTTTGGGGAGGTGCGCGCGCACCTCCCCAAACCTCCCCAAACTTCGGCAGGTCTCGGACGGCGGTGGCTTGGGAGAGGTGCGCGCGATCCCGGAAGCACCAAAGCCTCGGCCGCGCACAAGTCCTCGGTAAGTTTTTTTGTTGACTGGAGTATAAGCCGAAGTGGAATTTTTCAGCCCAAAAAGTGGGCTGAAAAATTCGGCTTATACTCAAGTATATACGGTAATTTTCATAAAAATCTCTGGTTGCACATGCTACAAACATTTGCAGGTTTGACAGTGTAGAAATATATTTATTTCCTGTCATTTTAGTTCTCTCTCCCACCTTACTGAGGTCTGAGAGCATTCTTAGTTCTTTCTTTAAAATTTCAACTTCCCTGGTAACATAAACTCTATGCAGAAAGCTGCCTTGACTGCGTTTGTCCCTTCTCCCAAATTTAGATTTTTTTGCACTCATAACCTGGTTATGACTTACATCTCTTCTAGTTACCCATTAGCCATTGTCCTGGCACTTAGCCATGGGCTATTGGCTGTCTCAGCCAAATTCAGATCCATTGCTCACGTTCTCTGTGTTGTGATTTTCAGCCCTGCTTATTCCTTTCCATGACTCCTTGATCTGGAAATCCCTCCCCTTCAAACACTACTAATGGATCTTTTTTCTTTTTTTTTTTTTTTTGTATCCATGGGAGTAAAAGAATCAGACCCTATTTGGTCATGTACCTTGCTTTATTCTATTGTGAGGTTATATTGCTCTGTTACACGGCCACAGGGATTGCTTCTGAATAAACAGGTTGTAAAGAAATAAGCTAACAAAACCTTAATCTTTCTCTGGTTCTAAAATTCTGTGGTAGATATGAAATTCATCTCTCTTTCAATTTATATAAATATATAATGTCTAGGGATTATTCAGAATTATAGCTATCAGATACCATCAGAGAAGAAAAATAGCAATATGCTGAACGGCCACTTAAAATGCACTGTGTCTTGATAATAATATAATATTTCCACAACTGTTTCTACTTAATGAAAATAAACATAAAACATTCCCTTCTCCTCCTATCAAATTCATTTCTTTGAGCAACAAAATGACAAAATGATTAGCTGTTAATAAGGAGCCGATTTAAAAGATTGACTGACACTGCATTACTCATTTAATTTCCGTTTCTCCAAGGTTCCCCCCCTCCCATTTTTCCCAGCACAGAGGGAATTAATAATATCACATCAAAGGCCTCCGTTTAAATGGGTGAGAAAAAATAATTTAAAAAGGACACAGGCTGTGATTATTCAAACTAGGTTATTTGCACTCTCTCTTTTTCTCTCCCCCCATCTCTCTCTCTCTCTCTCTCTCTCTGTATGTGTGTACGTATACATACACATACACTATATATATGTATATATGTGTGTATATATATATATATATACACACACACACATATATATACTGTATATATATATATAGTATATATATATACTGTATGTGTGTGTATGTATGTATGTATATATATACTGTATATATTTGAACAAAATTAAGTTGTTCTGTGATATTATATATATATATATACAGTATATATATATATACAGTGTGTGTATATATATATATATATATATACAGTATATATATATATATATATATATATATATATACATATATATATATATATACATATATATACTGTATGTATATATATATATATATATATATATATATATATATATATATATATATATATATATATATATCACAGAACAACTTAATTTTGTTCAAATTGCTGTCAGTCACTAATATAAGAGATTTATTTCCATTTTATCAGTGGTATTATGTTCAATCACATTTCTGGGACAGGGAATGTGGGGGAGTCTCAAACAAGAAATCTGATAAAAAGGATATAAACATGAAAAAGTAAAGCAGTGAGTCAAGGAAGACAGATTACATTTTCCAGAGTGTATTTTTGAAATATTTTTTCATGCTCATTACCCTTCACTCCAGCCTCCAGTTCTTTTTCCCTTCCCCCTTTATGTACATCTATAAACGACAGGCAGAGATGGACAAAAGAATATGCTTTCTTTTAAATATATTCTTAGTATAATTCTTGAAAAAAATGTGCTAAGTATGATTTACCACCTAGAGATGGGAAAGTTATGAGCAGCACAAGCCATGGTCTACCAGCAGCGAATTATCTATTAGCGTTTAGGTCCTGGCAGGTTGAATTTTATTCTTCTCCAACTGTGTTAGGGGTTGTATGACAACAAAAAACTTGTCAAGTATTTATCTTTGTTCTTGAGTATGGAAAAGTTGGGGGAGGGGGAGAGAAGAAAAAGAAACACTCTTGAGTCCAGAGAGAAAGGAGAGAAAGACCAACCACAGCATGAAACATGAAACATAAATCATTGAGGTCAGGGAAGGCAGAAGAACTTAGTTACCAAGGCTCCACATGGATTAAATAAAGTGTGTCCTAAGGGAGGTGGGGAGGTAAGGAAGAGAACAGAATGCTCCTATGTCAAAAGGTTTGAGGACAAGTCTTGTTAATTCAGAAAACAGCAGAGTTAAATTAGTGCAGGTCCTGTGAAAAATCAGTGTTACATATTGTGTAGGGGACATAATTTTTTGCTTGCTGTTGCTGCTGTATTTGCTGCTGACAGTCACTGCTGTGAGTAGTTCATTAAAATGTCCCCTTCATGGAAATGTTTAAGAATTTATAATACTTCCTATGGACAACAGGGTCACTTGCAATAATTAAGCAGGAGAGCAAATACACTGAAGTAATTCTTTATCTCTCACCTTGCTGAGCAGTTCAGTAGTTTTACCACTTTTAACTATGGGCATTTAAAACCTTCTTTAGATATTTCAGAATTTGTGGTCAAATAATTGCCATCCCTTTGATAAGCTTCAAAAGCCTTAACCAAGAAAGATACTCAAATTTGTTTAATGAGTACTCACAGAACATGGTCAGAATATCTGATAAATATTTAGAAATCTGATTTTATGACGGGGGCTGGCTTCAATTTTAGTAATAGCTCTACTAAATTTTGTTCATTAAAAGTTGAAACACATATATGGAAATATGAGGTGAAAAAATATTTTTCCCATTCTGAAAATTGTAGTTAAATATACAGTTTTTTCTTTTGCCTGCCCTTTCCATGGGAAAGTAGATTTATTAATACTCTGGAGCAGTTTATAGCTCAGGGGTCTTCAAACATGGCCGTTTTATGACTTGTGGACCTCAACTCCCAAAATTCCTCAGCCAGGCATGCTGGCTGAGTAATTCTGGGAGTTGAAGTCCACAAGTCATAAAAGGGCCAAGTTTGAAGACACCTGTTATAGCTAATCAAGGTTTAAAACCATTTGAAATATCACAAGAGTATTTTTTGAATAAGCAGTTAGGAGAGTTATTAGTTCTTTGCAATAGTTTTGAAATACAAATAGTCCTTGACAAATGGCAGGCCACTTAACAATGTTCAAAGTTACAACAGACACCCCAAAGTTATATATGATCCTGTTTCAAAGTGACGACAGCTGCAATGCTACCATGGTCATTCATCTTTATGATAGATCACAAGGATGCTGCAGGATTGCTGTCTCTCCCAATTCTGCCCCCCCCTCGCCGCCATGGGATCTGTAGTGCTCAGGCCTGCTCCCCATGCCTCCTGGAAGCAGCCGCCATTTTCAGGGACCCCAACAATTCCTTGCTAAAATGGTGGTTGCTTTCAGGTTGGCCTCCTATGAACTGGCCATTGGGAGGCTGCAAAGCTCTCATGCCTCTAGCTAGGATTTGGAAAGCTGGCTTCTTCATAAAAGGCGACAGCTTCAGGACTAGCTTCCCCATATTTTTCCTTTGCCTAACCCTCTTCTTCCTTCCTGCAGAAAACCACATTTCTTCAATCATATTTTTTTTAAAAAAAAGCTGGGAGGGACAGACATGTTCATCTTCCCTCTCCTGCCTGAATTAGGTGTTAAAACTAAACTCTCCCTCTGCTCTCCAATCTCTGATCCTTCTAAAATCCTTACTGTGACTCCAGCCTGAAGAGTAGGAGATCAAAGTGAGCAAGGAGAGTCTCTGTGGCTTTTTCTCTGGAACTGGATAAAAAAAACAAACAAAAAACAAACAAAAAATACCCTTCATCTCCAACTTGTGCAACAAAATGCATGATGCTGGGTCTTTACAAGCTTTAACTCTCCTTCTGACTGCCTGTAGAGGGCAGTCTATAATATAGCCCAGGGGTAGGCAACCTTGGCTCTTTTATGACTCAAGGACTTCAACTCCCAGAATTCCTGAGTCAGCATAGCTATGTTGACTCAGGAATTCTGGGAGTTGAAGTCCATGAGTCATAAAAGAGCCAAGGTTGCCTACCCCTGATCTAGCCTTTAATTTCTAACTGGGCAAAAAAAATGCCCTTGGAGAAGCTGGATTTGCTTAACAACATGTGATCTGCTTAATAACAGCAGTGACTTGACTTATCACCACAAAAACAGTAGGCATATGATGACTTGACTTATGACCACAATGACTTACAATGAAAATTCCAGTCCCACGTGATTGTAAGTCAAGGACAAAATAAAAGTGCTTTTTAGATTAATATCAGCAGTGTGGATGGCAACCTGAGCCTAACCTAGAAATACAAAAATCTGCAACTCTGACTTTATACAGTCATCTGGCCAAAGTAATTCTGCTGTCAAATTAATAGCAGCTCTTTATACATTAGCCTGGGGGTCTTCAAACTTGGCCCTTTTATGGTACTTGTGGACTTCAACTCCCAGAATTCCTCAAACAGGCATGCTGGCTGAGGAATTCTGGGAGTTGAAATCCACAAGTCATAAAAGTGCCAAGTTTGAAGACCCCTACATTAGCCCTTCAAGGCAGTCAGGACAAGAAATCAGTACCACGAATACCTTTACTCTAAGATTACAGTAATAGAATCTTGCAAGTTTGAAAGTATATTTATTTTATTTTTTAATCCCATTTATATCCCGCCCTTCTCCGAAGACTCAGGGCGGCTTACAATTTAAGCACAAACCAATGTGCTTAGCAATAGCCTTCATTCTATGTATATGCCTGCTTATTAGGGCATATACATATATCTTGCCCCTTGCCTTTACTTCCCAGGGAAATAGGAGGGATCCCTTCTGAGATGTTTTCTGCTCTCTTTCTTATTCCTTTGGGGTCTGGGATGTCTCTTATCTAATCATTGCCCTGCTGCAACTTCTCCCTCCTCCTATCTCTGGAAAAAATATTCCAATAGACCATTACAATACCGAATATGTTACAGACAGCGATCTAAGCAAAAAAAAGACATCTGTACACGAAACCTTGAAGCAATCCATCACTGCTGAAATGTAGCTTAATTGGAAAATCAACCAAGGATCAAATTATGTATGTTATACATCCAAATTGCATAAGTTTGTGCACTTGGTTGTGGACACCATCCTTACCATCTTTGGGTGTGTTTTGAGAATTGTGCTAAAATTAAGCAATAAAACAAGTCTATGGTAAAGGAAATGGAAACTTAAAAATTAATAATGGAAAATGGAAAACAACTAGAATAATTTAATAACAAAAAAGGGCCAGAAAATAGTGGTCAGAAAGTTAAATTTCATCAAACTTCCACATTTTTGCAAATGTGACTAAAAATGTTTTTTTCTTTTTTTTTGAGATGTTAAAGCTGGAGATTACTAACAAATGAGTACAAACAGCTTTGCTTGTTATTAGGAAAGATTACTTTAATATTTCCTATTCAATTAATACACTGCCATCAAAGTAACCTAAAAAAATATGCCTGGCTATAATTCTCAAATCCATGATTAGCCTATTAAACCATTTACTAGAAAACTGACTGATTGAAGGAAATGAAACTTACACTCCTCTTTTTTAAAAAAGAGAAAAGTCTTAGAGGAAGATATCCTGCCATTTTTGATATGGCTGTCAATAAACAATCCATTACAGAAGACTAGGGAGGAGAGACAAATTTACGTTTTGGAAACCGTGATTTTTGCAAGTGCTTCTTCAGTGTGAAGCCGGTATGATAAAGTGATGATCTCTCCCAAGGAAAAAAAATGTTTACTTACTATTTCATCATCCCTGAAGGCAGAGAGAAAGAAAATAAGCACATCAGTTGTCATTATGACAGGATAAAAGGGGAAGCCATCATATTTCAATAACACAACGTGATGAGGAGCCCCATTGAGTGATGAATTATGGACTCTTTCTTTCACACCAAACTGTAAGTTAATATTATCTCTCCAGAATAATTAGAGTGGAGTTCAATTACTGACCTGGAATTACTGCGTGGGCCACACCATGAGTTTTTGACACGGGATTTTATACATTTATCTTTTCACCTAATGTACTGGATCTGCATTGTGGTAGTGATTAATCTTCCCAACCCCTTTTGAGCTCACACAATTTGTGCCTGGATTGGTTGGCTCCCTGAAATCCCCCCCTTGAGCATAATATAAATGGGTCTTTTACAATCATGTTCCCCACATCCCTTAGGCAATTCATGCCCATTTTTTTGTGTGCGTATGCGTGTTTTATGAATGTGGCCAATTCTGAAGCTAGTTGCCTTTTATTCCATTCCCCAAACAAACAATCCATCCCCCCTTCACTTTATTCCCTGCAGGCAAGGGAACAATCTTATCTCTTTACTTTACAAGTTTTCTACAATGGGTTTTTGGTCTAATTTTTTTTTAAATGCTGAAATTAAATGATAGGTGAATTGTTTAATCATGGAGTCGTTAAAGACTTGGAAGACAAGATATGCAGATTATCTGATTAAGACCAGTCATATTATTAGTGAAAATGGGTGACTAAAGCTGAGATAAATGAAGGTGAAAGTAAAGGGACCGTCAACTGTTATTCCTGGGTCCTTTAACCATTTTCCTCATAGGATAACTAATTTGTGTGCTGCCTAAACTCTTATGTTCTCTTCTGTGGTCTCCATTACTACATTCATAATCATAATCATAATAGTAAAGTTGGAAGGGACCTTGTAGGTCATCTAGTCCAACCCCCTGCTCAGGCAGGAAACTCTATACCATTTCAGACAAATGGCTGTCCAGTCGCTTCTTAAAAATTTCCAGTGTTGGAGCATTCAGATGTAATGGGAACATTAGCATTAACAGGATCACTTTTCAAAATCAAATTGGAATAAGACGAAATTTTGCCAGGAGTGGCAAAAGAAAGAACAAATTTAAAAATGGGTTTGGATCAGAGGGATACAGAGAGAGGGAGATTTTTATGAGAGATACTGTTAGGATTAGTTCCATTCTAAGCCTCCCCACTTCTTTCTTCCAGTCATATGACCCAGAGCAAAGCTATTATTACGAGATTGGGGAAAAAATCTAACATTTATACTGTGTATTGCTTTCTCTACCTTTACCACAGATTACCATAGAATGCCACTTGCATCACTAATGAAACATTTACCCAACTTTCCTGGTTTATATACTACTAGAATTTTAAAACAGTTCTACCTTGCCCCAATGATTAAATCTTGAAAAGCTTGATAGTTGAAAGAAATTATAAAGGAGATTTTGGAGCTTCCACTTCTTCTCTATTCATTTTGAGGGCAGCATAAGCCTAGTTTGATAAGTGGAAAGATCCAGTGTATTGAAACAATTTTGTTTGGTTGCTATACATGTAATTATATGTGCATATAAATCTATCATGCTGAAATCAGCTCAAAATATCTCTAACATTCTGTTTCCAAGAGCGTCCCATCAAATGTCTTTAGGTAAAGGTAAAGGTTCCCCTGCACATGCGTGCTAGTCGTTTCTGACTCTAGGGGCCAGTGCTCATCTCCATTTCAAAGCTGAAGAGCCAGCGCTTGTCCGAGGACGTCTCTGTGGTCATGTGGCTGGCATGACTGGACACCAAAGGCGCACGAAACGCTGTTACCTTCCCACCGTAGTGGTCCCTATTTTTCTACTTGCATTTTTACGTGCTTTCAAACTGCTAGGTTGGCAGAAGCTGGGACGGGTAACAGGCGCTCACTCTGCTACGCGGCACTCAGGATTTGACCCACCAAACTGCCGATCTTCTGATAGACAAGCTCAGCGTCCTAACCCACTGAGCCACCGCATCCCTTATAAACACTTATAAACAAATGTCTTTATAAGAATATAAATGTGATAAATAAATATAAATAAATAAAAAGTAGGTACAAAGTTTTAAACTCCTCATCTTTTCTTTTTGAGGATCCTATCTGTTCCATTCAACAATTGTTTTCTGGGTCTTTTCCCTGGTCTTCAAACTATTTACTCTCCCTTTATACAGTATATTTGATTTGCAATTCAGTCCTTATTCATTCTATCTATATCCTCAAACCACCACAATATTTCTCTTTTATACCAGTCACTCATTGCTGTACACTGACCACCCATAATACACCCATAATACTTAAGTATTCCATGACCACTGTATTCAGCTTACTTTTATACAGTTCTTATAAAAAGTATATGAGGACATTCTTACACTCAGCATTTTTGCTTTTTTTTTTTTTTGCCAACAAGTATTCATTTCTCTTTGGAGATTATGTACCACCCAATATTATTTTACCACATTTGCACCTTTTAAGATCACTTCATCCATTTTCTCATCTTCAGTAAACATTTTATTAAGGTACACAAACCCATCTATATAGTCTAGCTGTTTGCCCTTTATGTATAACTTGCAATCATTCACTCCTTTTTTTCCTGTCAACCACAGCTATCTTTGTCTTTGATAACATTAATTTTGCATCTTCTAAAATTCACTGCAAATCCTTCAGGTTCTCAGCCAACAACAAAACGTCATCTGCATATAAAACTTAAAGCACATTCATATCCCCTACAATATCAACACATCTCTAGGGTCATAAAAAGCATTCTGTATAAATCTATCCATAAAAAATATCAAACAATTAAAACATTTTTTTTCTTATTCTCCTCTCAGTTTTGAACCATTCACTAAACTATATAATTATTTTTACTTTTGCTTAGACCAGACATGTCAAACACAAGGCCCGGGGGCCGGATCCGGCCCGCAAATTGGTTTCATGTGGCCCATGAAGCCATCCTGGAAACAGTGAGGGGATGGCCCCCGCAATGGCCCATGCTGCCTTGGCCCTGGCCCAGAGACCGTCCTTCTGCCAGAGACCCTCAGATCTGTCCCACTCCTGCCCAGGCTCCCATAGGCACCCTTGATGCGAACAATGTAGAGCTGGCCATGCCTACCCAATAGGCCATATGCACTCTAGCCACGCCCACCCAGTAGGCTACGCCCAGCCTGGCCATACCCACCTGGCCCCCTGAGGGCAACCGCAATGCTGATGCGGCCCTCAATGAAATTGAGTTTGACACCCCTGGCTTAGACATATGCTATTCTTATTGCATTCAGCAACCAAATTTTATCTCCACACCTATCCATATTTCAAGGTTATTCACTTGATACACTTGATACATACACTTTCTCCAGAACAACAAATCACATTCATACATTTCTGAGTGACTTGCTGGAAAGCAAAAATATGGTCAAAAGGCTGCCAAATATCTTCTGATGCATACTTAGCAAACTAATTCCCTCCCACCCACCCCCATTATTTTTGTGTTCACCTTTGCTAACTTTTCATTTGCATGGCAGGAATAACAGAAGCATGTTTCCATTTGTTAGACACAAAAACACTCTTCAGGCTACATGGTAAACAACTCAGATAACCAGTCCAAAAGCAATTACAGTTTATTTTAACATTTCAACACTTACACCATATGTTTTTGTAGTCTTAACCTGTTTTCAATTTATGATGATTTTTTTCCCTTTGGACATTAACATTTACAGCTTTTATTTCAATTCTCTTTGACATTTCACTATGATTTTCCTATAGACCTCTCAAATTCTTTTCTACTATCTCTTACTACATTTATGTCCCAAATAATCTAGTTAATTTAATTTTTGAATGAATTTACTCTACTGAGGCTCCTTGTTTAGCCCTATACATCCACTTCACAATTTTTCTGTTTTGATAGAAATTGCTATCAATGTTCCCTTTGACTACATCCTGTATAACTATCTGTTTTGCCATACACATTATGCAATACCTTTTATTTATCTCCATTTCTGTATACATTCTTTTTTGTTTTGTTCTCAAACATAGCCATTTTCATTACCTTATTTTTCCAAGCATCCTTTTTCATGCTTCCTATTACCATAACTCCACCTATTATTGCGATACTCCATTACATGATTACTTTTAATCTGTTACAAGCAGAGGATCTTTAGTTCTTTTGGTATCACCATTCACTCAACATAGCATGCAACTATCACCAGTACACTAATTCTTACTTTTATACCCATTTACACAAGAATGTAGATGACACTAATTCATACTTTCTGTCCTACATTTTAGTCCTTTCATTCATGCTTTTTGCTTCCATGCATGTATGTACTTATTATATGAACTGATCATCTTCATACAAATCCTAATTCTTTTTTCCTAATTTCAAAAAAATGCAACCTGTTTTATTTCTTTAGTTTTATTTATTCATGCTATTTACCATTGATTCTTTTTAGATTCCTAATTTTCTGATGCCATGGCTGTCCCTAGATTAGCTTGTAAATATTCATCTCCACTTTCCAACATGTCTTTGGTCAACTGAAACTCTGACATAATATTTTTAATAATATGAGAGTCAGTTTGGTTTAGTGGCTAAGGCACCAAGCTAGAAACCACGTGACTGTGAGTTCAAGTCCTGCCTTAGCCATGAAAGCCAGCTGGGTGAGATGACCTTGGAAAAACCAATAAGAAGCTTTTAAAAGGTGCAGAAGAATGCATTAAGTCTAGGAAAGTGGTAAAGTATTAGAAAAAAGATTGACATGAGTTTCCCCAAACTTCCTGGAGTATTAGAGGAAGAAAATACAGACTTATTTACAAGGTTCTGTTACTATAACTCAACTCAATAAAGAGACATTCTAGTCTTACTATGAAGTTAGTTTCCTGACCTGTTCTACCTTGTAGGGTTGACATATGCAGATAAATTAATTCTCTTTATATAACAAGCCACATCCATAAACAAAAGGGAAATATTTAAAGCTTTGGAAGAAATCCACAGTTTACAGAAATAAACCTCCCCCCCCACAAGCTTTTAGGAAAAGAAAGCTGAAATTCTCCAGATGCAGTGAAATAGAATATAATGCTGGTTAACTAGTGGGACAATAAACAGGAAACTATGATGGAAAAGAAATTCTATGTGATATCTTGGAAGATTGTTATGACTACTTGGTAATCTTTTAGGGCAGGTTCTACTCTATTATTTTGACTTTTTAAATATTTGGTTTCTTTTCCAGTTCTTCCTTGGAAATAATTCATTGACCGAAATAAGGCCATTAAAATAAGTCCATTGACAAAAATAAGGCATTAAGGAAATTTTCAATGCCTTTTTCAATTGCTAAAGGTAGGCATAGCATCTTGAGCAAAGTATTGTTCAATTATCTGGAAAATATGGAAGGGCAGTATCCTTATATTGATCCCAAGTTAACGTTGCTCTTGTTCCTTGTTTTCCCCTTCTCAATTCCCTCTTTTTCTTCAGTCATTATCTCTGCTTTTCCTAAGCACTAGCATGGATTATTCCCACCAATAATTTAAACTCATTTCTTGTAGAGAGCTTTTGAAATTAAACTAGGAAGGTGTGTTATAATATGAAATTAAGTTGAAACTTGCATATCATCCAAGGGCCATGTTGACCTAGAAGACTAGAAAAATGTTTCTATTGTCAATGAGCAGTAATCTTCTGTGTATCAATGAAGCATTAGAGGAAATCTCAAGTTCCTCATGGAAACAAATATATTATTTTACTATCAATTATCGGCTAACAGAATCGACTATAAAATTAAGAGGGACCATCAAGTACCCTTTGATTCTATTTCACTAACTGACTCATATTGTTACAGTTTAGAAAATTAAATTCAGCACCATGAAACATATGTTGAATAGTTGTAAACTTTCTATAATTATGATCTGACATCCCTGTTCTTATGCAAGGCTAACAAGATATTGTCACATTAAAAATAGCAAATCCAATCCACAGCTTATGAAATGCATGAGGTTTTTTTTCTAAATAAAATAATAAAATAAAATAAAAGGCACACTTTAATTATTTCAAGAGTATCCCAACTAGCTTACCAGACTATTGGATATTGCATTTGTTTAAAACTCAATCATGCAAAATGAAGACTCGATTTGAAAAATTTTAATAAAGATAACCAGACTATCATTATATCATTTGAATGCTAATCGGTGCTTTCATTCAGCGGAGGGAGCTCCGATAATGTCAACTTTGCTGGAGGCTCTTTATTTTGCAATAAAAACATTTACATTCTAATGATTTTATTAAACTATAGTAGCTGTCACCATCCCCAGATGACTTCCCTGGCAAACTGTATCAGTTATCAACTCATATTGCCTTTATCAAAACCACCCAGTGGTGAGCCTGGGTCTGCCACAATGAGATGTCTATTTCTCAGAGAGCTGGTATTTAATCATTCCTTCTCCACTATTGTTCTGCTTAGGGCGCATAAAAGGAGTGCTTCTAATAACCGCAGAGTGCTTCTGACAGTGAGGCAAAGAACCAGGCCTATTTGTCTTGCTTACATTCTTCAGAAAACCTCATTCTTTTTCTGTAAACAAACACACAAACACATATACAAAAAAACATTCACATGTTGGTTACCGTGGTGAACAGTTTTCTTTTCTTTAATAACTCCATAATTAACAGTTTTTGAGAAATGGAAAGACACACCACCGGTTTCTTTAGTGAGATGGTATCATTATGGAAGATAATTAATAGTTGGACTTTGAAAGGATGCTGATCTTAGCAAGAAGCCATGAGTCAGGAAAAAGTGATTCCTGATTGTTCTTATAAGAAAGAAATTGTGTGGAGAAAGAAGGACAAATAGGGATTTGCCCTGGAAATAACAACCTGGTAAATCTATAATGTTTGGATTTGTAGTAACAGTCACAATGTGAATTGTCTGGGTTTCATCTGAGAAAAGATAAACATTTATCATTCTCATCTCAAAAGGAACAATGCTTGCCCTATTGATCTTCGTTTTTTTTTAAAATACATTGGCTTTGTAGATGTATGAGATGACCAGGGAGAGCACAAGGGTGGGGTCAACACATCATCAGTCTGGAGTCCCTATGCTCCCAAAAAAGGCCTAAGTCCAGTTCCCTTTGAAGTCCATTGACTTTTATCTGATACATATTTGCCTTGACTGGATTTGTGCATGGAGGTTGCATTGAATAAACTGGCAGGGTTTTTGAATTCCATCCTGGCTCCTGCTTTCTTGTGCCTGACAAAAGTCTTGTTTTGGATGTCCTTACGCACTCCTACAAAACATTTGCATTGATTTCTTGAGGTGATAGATGCCTAAGAAGGGCTGTATCTACCTAGCTCAAGATATTGTTTGCAAGAGTGTCCAGTTAGATGTTTCTGAAAATTAGGAATAGAGGAACTGCTTTCTTAAGACTTTGTTCATGATTCTGGCTGGCAGAATCTCTCATGGATTCCAACAGGAGTTTTCCCAATCACTTTGTAGCTGCTAAAGAGTGAATACTGGCCTTGTACATGAAAAATATCTGATGAGCTATGGATATGATGAGCTACACATTTTCATGTCCTTTGTTTCAATGTTTTATATTCAATATATAATGTTTCTATACAAGTTATTGGACTCCAGCTTTCAAAATCTCTGGTCACAATAACCAATTGTAATCAAAGTTGTAGATTAATAACATCTCAGATATCAGATGTCCAACCCCTGCTACAATTTAAGATAGTTAACATCTGTAGACAGATTTTTTTCCTTCTCAACTTATGTAATTACTTTTTAAAAGTGAGTGAAATAGATGTATTTTAATAATTGATGAGCATGTGCCCATGTTTGGTAAAAAACAGAGAATAAGTTACTTTAGCTAGATCAGACGTGGTTGGGGTCTATTTGTTTTACTTCTAATATTGACTTTGTATCCCTTTCCCAGTGAATCTTCTAGGCCAGCTCATATCAGATTACAGTACTGGCCACAATACAAATAGCTTTATGATTTTGACCAGCAATTAATTAAATCAGTATCAACATATAAACCAGTATCAGTATCAAATGTATGGAGAAAGAGAGGGTTTTTTAAATGTATTCCAGGAACTTCAGTTTTTCTATCAGTTAGGAGGTCTGCAATCTAAAGAAACTTTTGCCAGGCAAACAAACAAACAAGTAAGTAAGTAAGTAAGGTGGAGAATAATGAGGTAGAAAAGAAAGAAGAGAAGAAAAAATAATAATATAATAATTAAATAATTAAGAATTTAAATAACCTTACACTGGATAAAATCATTCAATTCACTGCCCTTTCTGACAGTAGGTAACAGGTGACCAGGTTTTATGGGGCCTATGCTTTCATGTAATTAAAATTTAAAATTATGTGATGCATCTTATTTTATTTGTGAGTCATTGTCTTTACCATTAGCTTCTATTTCACTGATGTCTCTGATGTTGTGCATGATACACCTATTAGATTGCATCATTTTTAATAAATAAAGTTTAGGTTCATCCTTAACTTTCTGTCAAAGTTTATGAGATTTTTATTTGTCAGCACAACTCTTAACACATTTGAATAGTTTTATGTTGTAACTTTCTGAGACCTGGCATCAGACAGATTCTGTATATATTAAGCATACCCTGCTGATGCCATCAATAACAATACTAGTCTAGAAGGCACATTCTGATAACTAGGGAAGCAGTGTGTGCATCCTGCCATCTAAAATGGACTGTTTTCAAGGCATAGGACCAGATTACAGTTGTTTACGTGTCCCTCAATAATTTGGCATGAAGACTTCAAATTGCTTCTGGTGGCTGATGCAGGTAGCATGGCTTCCTTATGGGGTGAGGTCATAAGGACCCCTTCAATCCATCAGGACATTCTCTTGCATATTAACCTCGGCTCTGATGAGAATGATTTTTAGCAAAGATAGCTGATTGAGTCAGCAGAGGTACATCCTGGCTGGCTAGGACCACGTTTTTTTATCTCCTATTTTGAATGTAATACATGGTTCTTCCAGAACCAAGATGTAAATAAACAAAGGTTAGAGTCAGAAAATCAATTGGTCTGCCACTGAATTTAGTTCAGAGTTTTCCAGGACTTCTTAATGCAGAATTCTCTGCACAGCTATTTGAACCTGTCCTGCTTACTTTATGTTAGAGCATTATTGACCTGACCCTTTGATGTATCAGTGCTGGCAAGCACGCAGCCTGACAAGCCAGGTTCAGAAACATACAATGGGTGTCAGACAGGGATGCTGTTCTTCTAGCATCTGCCTCCTCCCTTCATGCATATGAAAAGGCTATAACACCCTAGAAAGATTGTTGGGCATGTAACAAAACACATCTGATTATATAATGATTCATTACATTATGCTAATGGTAAATTATAATTTTAAATATCTTTCCCTTTCCCTTACTGACAATGAATATACAGTCCAGAAGTTCCCTTTTCCCCAATTTATAGCCAGGTTTGTCTAAACAATCAAACTTACTAAAGATCCATAAAGCCCCAAATACATCAGAGCAGTATTTTCTGATATAACAGAAGATGCATTGTGAAGGTAGATGACTGAGCTTTCTCCTACTGGCCTCAGCTTGATTCAGAAATTTTAAATCAGATTAAAAAGAAATAAAAACTAATTCTTTTTCTAAGCAAACCAGTCCATTACAAAATAAATACACTACTCTTCTGGATTTCCCATACGCTTTCCCCCTTAACGTCTAACCTCCCTGGACTGTGCAGACATCAATGGAACATGAAGTCAAAGAAAGACAGTTTGCTTACCCATTTTATTCCTCCTTATTCTTGACTTCAGGGGTGTCAAACTTTCAATGTCACGTGACGTGTCGCGATGTATCGTGACTTTTTTTCCATTGCCAGCAATGGGGTGGGCACGGTTTCAGCATAACGCATCTGGCCTGTAGGCCAGCAGTTTGACACCCCTGCTCTACTTGATCCCATTCTATATGTTAAGGCAGGGCTTTTCAACCAGTGGTACAGGTACCACCTGTGGTACATTGGCACCTGGCAGGTGGTACGTGACCATCCTAGAAAAGTGGTAGTGGGGAGGGGAATGAGCTGAACCAGTGGCAGCAATGCACAAGCCTGAGCGAGAGATGGCTGGAGCTGCATGGCTGTCAGGGCTCAGCAGAAGCGCCAGGATCAGCGCTTCTTCGGGGTTGTCAGTGGAAGTGGCAGGATCAGCGCCAGGCTTCAGCTGGAGCTTGGCGCAGATCCTGGCACTTCTGGTGAGTCCAGAAGAAGTGCCAATCAGCTGGAATCTTGCAGTATCTCCAGGGTCTTGTGAGTTACATTCAGATGCTTGGCAACTGATTCATATTTATGATGGTCACAGTGTCCCAGGGTCATGTAAAGTGACCAAAACCTGCTGCAACCACCCAGCAAATGGGGGGAATAGAAAACAAACACCCCCCACCCCACCCCCACTGCCAATCCTCAACAAAAATGCTCACAACAATGAAAACCTCAGACAGGAGGAAGAGCACCGCCGGGCGGGCAGGCAGGTGTCTTCCTCGGCTGTGGCTTGGAGGGCACTTTTTTCAGTGCATTGTAACTTTGCAAAGTCACTAAGCAAAGTGTTGTAAGTCAAGGATTACCTGTACTTCATCACTTTTTTTTCTTACTTTTTTTATGGTCATCACGTTTTTGACACCTTGCTAGGCAACTGGTGGTACTCGGATGTTGCCATATCCTAAAAGTGGTACAATGGGTGAAAAGGTTGAAAAGCCCTGTGTTAAGGGCTCCATTGCTTGGTTTTACTATTAGTTAATTAATCATCCTGGCTGCTGTTTCACATATTTATTTTGAGGATATTTTTATGTTTATTGAGTGGCTATAGAAAATAAATCAACCAACCAACCAAAAAACAAATAAATAAGTAAATAAATGTGCTACCATTGTTTCTTTGGCCCAGCAAACTTTAAGCTATGAAAAGAGGATGCTTTGTGAATTATAGAAGTTATCTAATGAAAAGTTCAGAGAGAAACTTGGGATCCTTGTTTTATCCAATGCCAGAGAAGAATCTTAGACGTCATAAATTTCAGCTCTAGTTTTATCTTCTTATCATGCCCATGTAGAGAGTTGTTTTTCCTTTAAAAAGCAAAATGTAGCATCCTCTGATGAATGTTGTAAGCTGTTTACAAAAATTCCACTTTTGAACCTGAAATTTGCAATATTCAGACTTCTTATTTAAGTGGCTTAGCTGCTTCTCATCTGCTTGGAAGTTTATTAATCTTTAGCGAAAGGGACAGCTTGGATAAAAGCAACTCAAACCATTAGCAGAGAAGCTTCTCAGCTCCAATAGGGATAGGTTCTTAAGCTAATTGCTCAAGGATTTTGTGATATTTAGCTCTGTACATTTACAGAGTGGCGAGGGCTTTCCCGGTTCCAGGTTACTTTTAAGCATTCTCTTATTTATCATGTTGGAAGTGAGCTTTGCTTTGTTTCCTTAAGCTGTGCATAAATCTAATAAAGCCAATAAGCCTCATACACCAATACATCTTCTACCACACTTCATATATTCATGCTACTTCATTTAACTTAATATTCTGTTTCAGAAGAATATAGCCTCAATAGATCATACACCAGTTTAAATCATTTTCACTGTGAAAGCCTACATTTATTTGTACAGCCACCAGGCTCCAGAATGAAAGGAACTCTTGAGGTCATCAGATGGTAATATTCAACCATTTTCACAGATATAAATTTTCTCCACTTACTTCTGTACTGAATTTACTATTATCAGAAACTTTAGTATTATCAGTAAATTACTATTATTATCAGATAAGCAAAGCGTTAATTTAGAGGCAGGCAAATTGCAACCCAAGCCTTATGAAAGCACAATGCAAGTGATTAAAGTCTCATCTCTGGAAGATATGACCTATCCAGAAGTATGGCTTTCAATTTAGAGAGAGCAATATTATCACAGCCTGCCAATGCGCATGAAAATCTCTACACCTACGGTGCAGGTGATTTTGTGTCATTTTCTATCATCCATGCATCAGTCTCTTATGTATGCATTATTTAAAGTGAACAACCTCAATAGCTTAAGGCCAACATGTTCCTTTGGGAACTTAGAATTCTTCCCTCTCTGCTTTCCATTATTTGATATATGGGGTTCTCTGTTTGTAAGCCTGTAGAGATATGATCTATTAGCCTTAAAGCTGCCAGTGGCTCAGTATTTCATTTAGGGGAAAGGAGGACACATACATAATAAATAAAGGTGACTGACATGTGACACTTGATTTTTGGAATCTCAAGGTAATTCCTATTAACATTTGTGGCAAAAGGGCAGGTGAGACTCCCATCATTGATTGGAGACTTATTATTTGTTCTGACAGCCTTTTACAATATAGTGCAGAGAAGGATGAAGTAATGGCCAAGATTTCATTCAGATTAATTATTTCCCACCCCAACCTGCAGTTTGTACAATTAAACCTGCTTTTGAAGGTAGAAAGGTAGAAATTATTTGGATGAAAAATCAGCAAGCCTAATATTTATTTCCTATGCTATTCCAGTCAAATGACAGAATAATTCAGTCTCTTGTCCATACATTGATAAGATTAAGTACAATGACAATCCTGAAATGAACATTCTGTTTACCACAGGTGTACTTTATCCCCAAAAGCTCTCTGGAAAAGCCTCATTCTGATTCCTTTCAGAATACTAGCAGAATGAAACCATTCTAATTTCTAGTTATGCCATTCCAGAACAGCAGCTATGAAGAAAGCTCACCCCTGCAGTCACTAATAATGATACTCCCTAATGTTATGGACCCAGAACAAATTAGATGGGTAGATTCCACTCAGAGAGTGAAGACAGCCAGGTCTGAGTGATGTATGGTTATAGATATGACAACCAGCATCTTGAACTGCACCTGGAAGCCGGTATGGATTTTATCATACAAGTTTCATAGGGGCAAATTACATAGCACTTGAAGTTGTATGAGTTGCTGCATCCTGAATCATCTGTCACTTCCAGGTGGTCTTCAAGGGCAGACCCAAGTTATTGAAATAGTTTAACTAAGGTACAAAGCCCTTCATGGATTACTGCCTTGTCATGGCGAAGGGACTTGTGCAATTCAATGAAGCTATAAGCTATGCTGTGCAGGGCCACCCAAGATGGACAGGTCATAGCAGAGAGTTATGACAAAACGTGATCCACTGAAGAAGGAAATGGCAACCCACTCCAGTATCTTTGCCATGAAAACCCTATGGACAGTACCAAAAGGCAAAACAAAAGGAGGACAGGAAGGCCTGGAGGAACATTGTCCATGGGGCCGTGATGGGTCAGACACGACTTCACAGCTAACAACAACAACAACAACAACAACAAGGTACAAAGACATGTCTGACTAGCAGTAAAGCCTTATGATTATGAATAGCTGTAATTGGCACATAAGATAAAAGGTAAAGGTAAAGGTTCCCCCGCACATGTGTGCTAGTCGTTTCCGACTCTAGGGGCCGGTGCTCATCTCCGTTTCAAAGCCGAAGAGCCAGCGCTTGTCCGAGGATGTCTCCATGGTCATGTGGCCGGCATGACTAGACGCCGAAGGCGCACGGAACGCTGTTACCTTCCCACCGTAGTGGTCCCTATTTTTCTACTTGCATTTTTTACGTGCTTTCAAACTGCTAGGTTGGCAGAAGCTGGGACGAGTAACAGGCGCTCACTCTGCTACGCGGCACTCGGGATTCGACCCACCAAACTGCCGACCTTCTGATCGACAAGCTCAGCGTCCTAACCCACTGAGCCACCGCGTCCCTGGCACATAAGATATAGCTATGTAAAGACCTTCCCACAACTGAAACCATATCTGGTAAAGTGATTAGGTGCACTTTAATTAAGGAACTGCTAAGGAGAAAACAAGACCTCCATCAACCTGACAGGGCAAGCTACTATATATAAATAGAGAGCAAACCCCATTCCCTTCTAACACTAACATGTTACCTAGTCTGTTAACAAAATGTTTGCAAGCAAATAGACAAGCTCGGAGAGCACCAAGGACTCCACAGTTCAATCCTGAACCATATATTTCTTCTCCTGTTGGAACTAGCTCCTTAGCAAATAGAACCACTGCAGAAGTCTGCTCCAACTCCTAACTCTCAGGTCTGGTCTAGGATGATGTCATGATTGATGGTACTGAAGGTAGCTAAGAGATCTAGCAGGATCAGAAGAATTACACTTCTCATATTCCAGTGGTGCCACAAATCATCCACAAAAACTATCTATATACTGTAGTATCAGTTCTGTATCTTGACCTGCCACCTAAGCAAAAAGGTCCTGATAATATTTTTTTTTCCATCCAGGACTTCAGTTAAATGAATATGAACCAAATCAGACCTCAGTGGTTTATATCACATCATTGTGAGACAAACTAATTGCTTTCACCTTATCCAATATGCATGTAAACTGAGGGAAAATTATACCAACTTATCTGACAAAAAAAATCAGTATTCTTCAAAGTACCGCATATATCTAAAGTGTTACTAGAATGATTTACTAATATATAAAGATGCCAGACACTTTTGTTTAGCATAGATTTTCAGGAGAATGAGCCTGTTCTGCATTTCCATGAATAATATGTAAAGTAGAACATCTCTCCGAATTAAAAAATGTAGTTCTGAACTCAAAACTTTTATATAACTGTACATTTCCAAAAAAATATGTTTAAAATTGGCTTATCTTTATTTCAGGTGCTATCTCACTAACTTGAAACCAATTTGGACCATGTATTCAGGTTAAGATAGTATTATGTTTACTTTAGCCATGGTAAGAATGAATACAGAATTAAAACTATAGCAGGATTGATGCTGATGTGGGAAAGAGAAGAGAATATTCACTTGAAGAAGATTGAATGAGAACAACACACTATTTCTCTGATCAGGTATTTACCAGTCTGTCATTTCAAATGGTATTATTTCAAGAAATACCGTTATTCCAATCTCCCCCTTTCACTTTCTTAGAAAGGATTTAGCCAGCAATAAGCAAAGTCAACAATATGTACTGAAAAATGCTTATTATGGCTGCATCCATATGTTTTCATAAATAAAAGGCCATCATAAAAATGCTGAATAGAGGTATGAATCACACCTCAATCTGGAAATGTAATTTTCTATGGGTGCACTTAGAGTAAGTGCTAACATAATGGCCTTCCCAATTAGGAAATACATAGCACCTTAAAGGGGAGGGTGAGAGTTAGTTAAAAAAAATCTCAATGTGACCTTAGTATATTTGCACAGTTTTGATTCTGCCTGGTGAATAGGAAATATAGTATATTGAATAAAGTGGCCCAAATCTCTACTTTACAAATAAAAATTAAAAAGAATAATTGATTGCTTTACTCTAAAATCAAAAACATTTAATAGATTTCATGACAGTATCTGCATACAACCATGCAGACACACACGTGCAATTATTATCCTTAATAAAGCAGAAATAAGATTAAGTAGAATAAAACAATCTTAGCTTAAGATTGGAGGGGGTATGGGGGGACTTTATAGGAAAGCATAAGTATACTTTGAAATAATTAAAACAAAACCCAGAGAAAAGCAGCTCAGTTTGAGGAGTTCTACAAGTACTCCATGAACCAGAACAGTGGTTTAAATGGAAATTGACCTAACAAATCCAGGTAGACCGATCAACTGAGTTGAAAGCTTTTTGTCTTGCAGCTGATGTTAGGTGAAGCATATTATACACATTATAATGACTGTTGGTTAACGGAATGGCTGTTAGAGCTCAGTTTTGCTCTACTTCTGATATTTGATCCCTTTTCATGTGATGTGGGGTCTTCTTTCCACCAAAATTTCTTGAGCCCTGACTAACTATCCCAACTAATTCCCCTCTAGGATGCCAAAAACTGAGAATAATTTTTCTTGTTTGAGTTATGGCTTAGAAAAGGACAGAAATTCTCATTCCTAGGGTTAAGTGGAGTCCCTAGGCAGCGCAGCTACTATAACCAAGTTCAAGAAAGCTATCAGTGAAAGGTCAACACTTGGGAAAGAACACTAAGCAGACAACAGGCAGTGCCAACAGCTATTATCCATTCAAATCAACACAAGACAATTCATGTGGCCTAATTCAACGTTCAAGGACCCATCCCAAAATATGAAAATATTTGCTGTGAACTCTGTGCAGCATCAGGAAGGGAATCCAACCAGTAAATGCTCATCTCCATCTAGCCATCCTGACTCTATCCCAAATTAAGGGATTAAAGGATCATAAAAATGGAATTTTCATATGATTGTTTATGTTCTTGAAGTATAAGTGGCATTTCTTGATAGTAATGTGATGTTTCTAGCTCAATATATCTTTTCTCTTTCATACCCAACAATTTTCTTTTGTATAAATTTTCTTTAATATGAAAAACTTTAAGGCATTATTCCTCTGCCATAGAATGTGTATTCTTATATTAATAGAACTCCCTGTCAACGCTGCTAACATCGGATGTTCTTGCTTTGACAATATATGAAGATACAGCCAATTTCCCCTTAACCTGTATGTTACTTTTAGAGTTAGAATTAAATGATACTGGGGGTGGGGGGTGGGAAGGAAGAATGTGTATGGGAGTTAGACATAACAACATCCTAGTAGAGTGTCTTTCAAGGTTGTTTGAAATGAGAGATGATAAGAAATGGCGGGTTGGTGAACTGAAGGGAAGGTCTGCATTTCAAATTAATTGGAGAATGTGATTTATGACTGTTAATTAGAGGAGGGAATTGTGCTTTGATACTATGTGTTTAGAGGAGGGGAATTCATATTTCGGCTTCAACCATGTACATGCCGATGCCATGCAACTTGAATAAAGATTCTTTAAGGTGCCTTTAAGTGCCTCGAAGTTCTTTGAAGAGTTTCATCTGTCGGAACCATGACACTCACCTTCTAAAATAGAACAGTCATTTGGAAACAAACTGCAACTGGGGCAGGTTCCATTCTTCTCTCAAAGTGAGCTCATTAAAACAAGAAACAGGGAAAATTACTTTTTCATACTAAAAAAACAAGGTTGCTCAAGTCTAGCTTTCCTTAAACAAACTTGGGACCCACCAAAAATTGCAGGCTGTTATTGTGCTGTGATTTATTTTAGATATCAGCTTTGGGAGATTTTTGCCCTTCATATCACCTTGAAAAATAATATAAAAATAAAATTCCTATCAGTATGAGCTAGGATGGCCAGTTGTACTCACAGCTTTGGAAAGAATCGGGGATGAAGAAAGTCTACATTAAGGAAGGTGGCTCTAGACTTGAGCAGCTTATGATGTCAATCAATCTCAGACATAATTTACATATTCCTTTTTTCTCCAGGGAATTAATTTTAATTTTTATTTTTTTATATGGCCAGGAGGGCTTTTGTACAAGTTCATCTTGTGCACTAGTTGCACCCTTTCCTTGAGTGAAAGGCCGTACAGTCACAATGTGTTCCACATAGGGCTGCCCTTGAAGACTATCATATGTCACTACTGCTACAAGAGCTGTATTGGTTGCCAGTAGGCTTCAGGTACAATTCAAGGTCCTGGTTGCTACCTATAAAATCCTTTTGTGGCAAAAGGCCTGGATGCATGAAGGACTATCTATATCCAATCGCTTTGGCCTGCCAAATATGTTCCAAGGAGTCTGTCTATTAATTTCTGTAATCTTCCATGTCTGAGAAAGTATGACTTCTCTCACTTCTGAAACAACATCCCTCCAGAGATATGTATGGTGCTCACTTTCCTGGGATTCCACAAAGCCCTCAAATTGTGGTTTTGGTCTCACATTTGAGGTTAATGTGTTGTAGAGCCTTCATTGTCATTCTTTATTACTGTGATGGCTGGTTTAATCTGGGCTGCCTTTGTTGTTGTATATTGTATTGTCTTTGGATTCTGTATGTCACTGTGAGTCTACTGGAGTGGGCAACTGTGACAAATTTAATAATAACAGTGATAATGATGTATCATTAATGTTCCTTTAGAGTTTGTTCTTTTATATATCGAATATTACATGAGAGTTCCTTCATTGATCTAAGGGACAAGCAATTCCTTTTGTCAACTTATTTCTTTCATGTATGAAAGGAAACTGAAAGAACGGCAAGTTTTAAGTAAAGCTCACATCTGATTCCTAACAATTTTGGGTCAAACTTGCCTTACATTTCATGTCATTTTCCTTATACAATAGCACCACAGCAATTCTCAAAAATGCAATATTTTGTTTATTCATCAGGTTCCAGATACACTATTTAGCTGTAATATTCTTATTCAGAACATTTTCCACTATACTTCAATCAGAATAATCAATGCACTCCAAACCTTTGGTTACTTTTCTTATTATACAGTCATTTGTGGTCTGAGTTTTCTGACTAACAGATGGCCATTTTGATTAAGTTAGAAATCATCTCTCCTGGTAAAGGATGTTGTCAATACTGATCATTGTGAATACATAGCAACCCAGGCCCTTTTCACCTTGCCATAAACCCAGCTTTTTATGCAACTGTGAAATTTCTGGATTGAATGTGTAATGTTTAAAATTTTGGGTGAAGCAACAGGACTGAGAAGACATGCTGCTCCCAAAATTCTCTAATTGGTTTTCAGATAATGATTCAAACAAACAAAAGGGAATGCCATAATATTAGCAACAATATGAGCAAAATTAACTGTTAACTATACAGATGTGAGTCCTTGACAAGCAGTAATTACTCCAAAATCATCTTGGCAATTATATGGACTTCGGACCAAAATACAACCCAAGTAAGATGTCCAAATCAAATCAGTTAGTGCACTCCTGATGTACATTCCATTAAGAAGGCAGACATACAATTACTTGATTGCCAGTATACATAACATAGACATTTGTATTGTATTAAACACATTTTAAGTCTAAAGAGACTTCCTTAATTTAATTGCATATTTTTAAAAGACAAACTATCACTATTTTTGAAAACAAGAAATACAGCCTCATTCTAATTTGTCCCTGCTAGGTCTCCTGATCTTTTCATAGTTTTCAGTAACAGTAATTATGATATTGTCCTAGATCATCTGGCAGGATTAGCATTTGGGACACTAGTTTGCAGTGGTGTGATTTTGGATGGGCTAAATCCAGTGGTGGGATTCAAATATGTGAACAACTGGTTCTGTGTATGGATTTTGCTTCTAGAAGTCCATTCTGGACCTGGGCAACAAAATATTAACTACCGGTTCTGCCGAAGTGGTGCGAACTGACTGACTCCCACCACTGGCTAAATCCAGAAGGTGATCTCGAGATGTGACCGCTGTAAGAGGTCTTTAACATGAGCACTCTGATGACACCCAGAACTACTGCTCCTTATTATTCAACTCCAATCACAACCCTTGAATGCTTGAATGTTGCCTATGTTTAACAAGGAGGTGAAAAGGAACAACCTGAAATTAAATACAGAAAAAAAATGGAGCTGCTATTGATAACAGGAAACTGGATGCAGATGACAACAGGGATAAGGTACAGGATTCATATGATTTTTGCACTGAAATCTATGCAGTAATTGCTAATTAGTTACAGAAGAATTTGGTTATCTGAGTCACTAACACTCCCATTATGAAACAGTCTGGACACTACAATCTTCGGAAAATTGTAATTCTGAAATTCAGACTCTCCTACTATCAGGAAACAGTAGTATTCATAAGTATACTGTATTCCCAGCCAGTTGCAATGCACTCCCTCAGTAACCACTTTTGGCTGGCATTCTTTCAGTATTTACAAGATACTTTCACCTTTTAATTGCTAATTAAATCCAAAATTAATTTAAATTCATATTTTAATTTTTTAAAGAAAACATGCTACTTGCATGAAATGAAGGGTACATACATCAAAAAAATTTTTTTAAAAAAAATAAAATCTGAAAAGATGTGCAAAGAATTAATATTAATTTGTTAAATGACATGTAATTTCTTATATTAAAAAAGTTGCAGGCTTAATAGCATCAATGTTCCAAGATCCTTAATAAATACAAATACATGAATGGTCTCAAGACAAAGATTTTCAAGCAATAATATTTATGTTGAATAATCATCTGTCTACAGGCCCATTACCTCAGTAATACAAGAAGTCAAAACAGTTTTGCTATAGCTGAAACGAGGGCACTTGGAAGCTATCTCAAAAAGAGAAAAGAAAATGAAGTCAGATCTCTAAATTTAAAATATTCAGCACAGCTAAATGTATTGATTATAGAATTATATAAAACTTATTTATGTTATATATGATAGAGAGATGGCAGTATATATGATAGATTTTCCTCTCCTCCCCAATTTCATATTACTGTTCTGTGGCTACAAACTCTATTCCCTCCTTTTTTTAGAGCCGCTTGAAAATATTTTGTTCTAACCCACTCGTGCTTCCCCCCCCCCGCTTTCTTGCATTCCTGTAAAATGCTAATGTAATCATTTATCTTTTTTCTTATGAAGTAAAGTGCACCCAAGTAGGTGTAAATATTTGTCTGACCAAAACAATCTGCTTAACCAAGTGAACCTTAGCTTCACTTGGGAACAGTACTCTATTTCTTGGTTTACCTTAGCTCTGAACTGATAATTATTAGAACTTTTCTCATATTTTCATAGCAGTGATTCTCTCTCTTTCTTTATAAAGAGGCATTATATTTCTAAGGATTTTTATTTTATTTTACTTTCCAAGAAAAGCCCCTGGCTTATATAGGTAGGCAGTAAGTGGCAGAGGGATGTAAATAAAGTTTTTGATCCATCCAGGTCCTGGAATCATTCTTCCCTCTTCTCTTCTCTAGCATATTGAGTGTTGTAAGGTCTGTTTTCTTTCAGGACTTGATGGCATAGCCTGGCATGAATGAGGAACATGAGAAGGAGTGGTGATTGGGAAGTGACTGGATTAAATTTGGACTGAGTCAATGTTGATCTTTCCTCACCTGCTCTTGACATGTCTTCACCTCACTGAAACCTTTTTATTAAATTTTAATCAAAAGCACCAACAAGAATGTGGATAGTAAAATGGTCAAAGCTCACTACATAAGTGCCTTTGCTTGACAAGTAAGACAGATGCTAAAATGTAGCACCCCAGGCATTGTGATGAAAAGCACAGAAATATTTGGTTTATACCTTAAGTGATAAGAGTAAGTTGGCCTTAAAATTAATCTTGTTCTATTCTTGGTTGCTCTGAGCAGTTTCTTTTTTGTACTCTGCACTTATTTTATGCAATAGAGCCAGACAAGCAAAGTAGAGCTTACTCAGACAGCTGCCAGAACTCAAATAACAGTCATGAATATCTGCCTTCAGCTCTTTTGTGGCCTACCGGAAGCTGCCATATTTGTTTTCAAAAGAGATCTGGAAGATGAGCTGATTTCCAGGATGCTGTATGTATGGAACATGGTGCTATTGATTATGACTTCTTTATATAATAATTCTTCCTAAAGGATCTCAGAGTATTGGTTCTTAAACAGACCCATGTTTTAAGTTAGAGGCCTCCAGCCATTTTGAATCAAGCACCTTAGGAGGATTGAGAGCATATTGCAGGACCTCTCACAAAATGGCTGCTGTGATAAGTGTGACTAGGCAAAAACACTAAGAGCAAAGTTTATTTTACATGAATGCCTATGAGACTTATACAGGATAAATAAGGATGGAAATACAGTTTGTTTGGGGTTGATGTTTTGTTCTATCTATAGCATGCTAGATTTTTAAATAAAGGAAATCTGAACAAACCAATTAATATACAGTGAAAATTTTCCAAACGTTAGAACATCTACTATTCTTCTATTGTCAATATGTTTCCGTTTGTATTTACTAGACATTTTTTACATTTTGGTACAATAGAGGATGTATTAAGTTATCGTGCAATATAGGAGCTGCTTCATAAGCTGTAGGTATAGAGGTGACCCATTGAAATTCATAGGCAAGACTGCTGGGTGTGTTGATTCTGTGGGAAGAGCCAAATAATTGCACAAACCTACTGACTGGGGATTTGTTCATTTTGAAGTCATCCATCCCCTTCTAAAAAGTTTATGTAAGAGGAAACAATTTCATTCTGCAAATGTTCATCTACTCCTCCTAGCTGAGGCTATCTTTTTCTTCTTTGAGTAGCTACATGGGTAATTCCAGCCAATCATAAATTTATTTAGTGAATCTAGATTATTGTGTTTTGGTTTCACTTATATGGATTTCTGGCTGGACTGTTTGAGCTATAATGTTTGTTAATATTCTTAGATGGGAATAGAGTAAAGCTAAAGAATATGACTTTTTCTACTTTGATAGATCTAATATTATAACATAATATTACTTAAAGTTGTTTAAAACAATTATTTTATATTATATTATTTAAAATAATACAACAACAAATTTCAAATGAACAATATACTGTATAATCTGACACGCCTGAGTGCTGTTATGACTCATGCCTTCATCACCTCCTGCTTAGGCTATTGAAATTAACATTACATGGAGCTGTCTATTAAAATTTGTTGTTGTTAGCTGCGAAGTCGTGTCCGACCCATCACAACCCTATGGACAACGTTCCTCCAGGCCTTCCTGTCCTCTACCATCTTCTGGAGTCCATTTAAGCTCACACCTACTGCTTCATTGACTCCATCCAGCCACCTCGTTCTCTGTCGTCCCCTTCTTCTCTTGCCCTCAATCTTTCCCAGCATTAGGCTCTTCTCCAGTGAGTCCTTCCTTCTCATTAGGTGGCCAAAGTATTTGAGTTTTAACTTCAGGATCTGGCCTTCTAAAGAGCAGTCAGGGTTGATCTCCTCTAGGACTGACCGGTTTGATCGCCTTGCAGTCCAAGGGACTCGCAGGAGTCTTCTCCAGCATCATAGTTCAAAGGCCTCGATTCTTTGATGCTCAGCCTTTTTTATGGTCCAACTTTCACTGCCATACATTGCAACTGGGAAGACCATAGCCTTGACTATACACACTTTTGTTGACAGGGTGATATCTCTGCTTTTTAGTGTGCTGTCTAGATTTGCCATGGCTTTCCTCCCGAGGAGCAAGCGTCTTTTAATTTCTTGGCTACAGTCCCCATCTGTGGTGATCTTGGAGCCCAGGAAAATAAAATCTGTCACTACCTCCATTTCTTCCCCATCTATTTGCCAGGAATTAAGAGGGCCGGATGCCATGATCTTGGTTTTCTTAATGTTAAGTTTCAACCCAAGTTTTGCACTCTCCTTCTTCACCTGCAACAAGAGGCTCTTTAGTTCTTCTTCACTTTCTGCCATTAGAGTGGTATCATCTGCATATCTTAGGTTGTTGATATTTCTTCTGGCAATCTTAATTCCAACTTTTGATTCATCTAGCCCTGCCTTTCTCATGATGTGCTCTGCATATAAGTTAAATAGGCAGGGTGACAGTATACAGCCTTGCCGGACTCCTTTCCCAATTTTAAACCAATCAGTGGTTCCGTGTCCAGTTCTCACTGTTGCTTCTTGGCCCACATAAAGGTTTCTCAAGAGACAAATAAGATGGTCTGGTACACCCATCTCTTTAAGAACTTGCCACAGTTTGTTATGATCCACACAATCAAAGGCTTTAGCATAGTCAATGAAGCAGAAGTAGATGTTTTTCTGGAACTCTCTAGCTTTCTTCATGATCCAGCGTACATTGGCAATTTGATCTCTAGTTCCTCTGCCTCTTCGAAATCCTGCCTGTACTTCTGGTAGTTCTCGATCCACATACTGCTGGAGTCTAGCTTGTAGGATTTTAAGCATAACTTTACTAGCATGAGAAATGAGGGCAATGGTGCGATAGTTTGAACATACTTTGGCACTGCCTTTCTTTGGAATTGGAATGTAAACTGACCTTTTCCAATCCTGTGGCCACTGTTGAGTTTTCCAAATTTGCTGACAAATTGAGTGTAGCACTTTTACTGCATCGTCTTTTAAGATTTTGAATAGCTCAGCTGGAATACTGTCACCTCCACTAGCTTTGTTGTTGCTCAGCTTTTCTAAGGCTCACTTCACTTCACATTCTGGCATGTCTGGCTCGAGGTCAGTGGCCACCTCATTGTGATTATCAGGGATGTTAAGCTCATTCTTGTATAGTTCTTCTGTGTAATTTTGTCACCTCTTCTTAATCTCTTCTGCCTCTGTTAGGTCCCTGCCATTTTGGTCCTTTATCATGCCCATTTTTGCATTAAACGTTCCCTTCATCTCTCCAATTTTCTTGAAAAGATCTCTGGTCCTCCCTATTCTATTGTTTTCTTCTATTTCTTTGCACTGTTCATTTAAGAAGGCATTCCTATCTCTTCTAGCTATTCTCTGGAATTCTGCATTCAATTGAGCATATCTTTCTTTTTCTCCCTTGCCTTTCTCTTCCCTGCTTTCCTCAGCTATTTGCAAAGCTTCCGCAGACAGCCATTTTGCTTTCTTGCATTTCTTTTTCTTTGGGATGGTTTTGGTTGCTACCTCTTGTACAATGTTGTGAACCTCTGTCCATAGTTCTTCAGGCACTCTGTCTATCAGATCTAATTCCTTAAATCTATTTGTCACCTCTACTGTATATTCAACAGGTATATGATTTAATTCATACCTGAGTGGCCTAGTGCTTTTTCCTACTTTCTTCAGTTTAAGCCTAAACTTTGCAATGAGAAGCTCATGGTCTGAGCCACAGTCAGCTCCTGGTCTTGTTTTTACTGGCTGTATAGAGTTTCTTCATCTTTGGCTGCAGAGCATATAGTCAATCTGATTGCTACGTAGTGTTTGCTACGACCATCGTATTCTCTTGACAAAATTTTATCAGCCTGTGCCCTGCTTCATTTTGTACTCCAAGGCCAAACTTGCCTGTTATTCCGGTTATCTTTTGGCTTCCTACTTTAGCATTCCAATCCCCCATGATGATAAGGACATCAGTTTTTGGTGTTAGTTTTTATAAGGTGCTGTAGGGCTTCATAGAACTGGTCAATTTCATCCTCTTCAGCACTTGTGGTTGGGGCATAGACTTAGACTACTGTCATATTGAATGGTTTACCTTGGATTCGAACTGAGATCATTCTGTCATTTTGAGGATTGTATCCCAGTATTGCTTTTCCTACTCTTTTATTGACTATGAAGGCTACTCCATTTCTTCTGAGGGATTCTTGCCCACAGTAGTATACCTGATGGTCATCTGAATTAAATTCACCCATTCCTGTCCATTTTAGCTCGCTGATACCTAAGATGTCGATGTTCAGTCTTGTCATCTCTTGTTTGACCATGTTCAGCTTTCCTTGATTCATGGATCTTACATTCCAGGTTCCTATGCAGAAAAAATCTTTACAGCATCAGACTTTCCTTTCAACACCAGACACATCCACAGCTGAGTGTCCTTTGGCCCAGTCGCTTCTTTCTTTCTGGCGCTACTAGTACTAGCCCTCTGCTCTTCCCCAGTAGCATATTGGATGCCTTCCGACCTGAGGGGCTCATCTTCCAGCGTCATATTGTTTTGCCTTTTGGAACTGTCCATAGGGTTTTCATGGCAAAGATACTGGAGTGGGTTGCCATTTCCTTCTCCAGTGGATCACGTTTTGTCAGATCTGTCTGCTATGACCTTTCTGTCTTGGGTGGCCCTGCACGGCATAGCTCATAGCTTCATTGAATTATGCAAGCCCCTTCGCCATGAGAAGGCAGTAATCCATGAAGGGGATTAATTACTTAGAAGCAATTGCAATGTCTGGATTTGTAAAAGGGAAGAACACATATAGTTGCATTTGGAACAATTCAAGATGCTGTTTTTAACCTATCAAGGTCAATATACCTTGGCATCCATGATGAGTACATAACTGAGAATTATCCATCCTATTCATTCCAAGAATCAAATTATTGAAGATCTCTACTTTACTTGAATTGACAATAATGCAAGCTAAGAGACAATTTGCTTGGTGTTGGCCCACATGACTCACTAGGGTGTACCTTGCTTGCTGAAGTATTAGGAGCTCTCTTCTCATCTGGTTTTTGAAAAGTACTCAAAACCAAAGCAAAATAAACTATTGTAAAGGGTTTTTAGTGCAGATGACAGACTTAGGCTATTTTGATCGTGGAGATTTTTTCTGGTTCGTGGTTCATAGTTCTTTTTATTTTTTACCTTTTAATGAACACCAAATTTTTAGAAGTATAGAAATTATTGTAAAAATAAAGAAATAGTTTAGGATGCCTAAAATTTTCCCTGCTCATTATTTCTGTAAAATTTCACTCTGCAAGGTTGACAGTATTATCTATTTACATATGGCCGGTAGCTGGTTGCAGTGAATTGCCTCAAGTGCATTGGACTTGATGACAGTTTTCTTGAAATTATACCTCAGTTTCTTAGTCCTGAACTTGTTGTTTGTGTAATTCAAGAATAAGTAAGCCAAATATAGAAAATGTATCTGTGTACAAAAATGAAAATGTCTTAATCTTATACTGTTCTGTGCTGATCTTGCATCCATTTATTTGTTTATTATTTTTTTCAATCACATTTGCTGCATGTGGGTTTTTTTCTTTTCTTTTTTTTTCAAAAAACCCCAACTTGCTGTTATTTCTATATGCAACTTTCCTTAACTGACATAATTTCCATCCAACTTTTAACTTTTTTTTTTAAATATAGCTTGATAGGTATAATCACCCTTAAAATACACTACTGTTTCTGAATCCACATTTTTTAGTGCAACTTTCTCTAAGATATACTTTTTTGTATAACATCCTTTCTAAACATATGCTGCTTCTACAGAACTTTTGCTTTGAGAATGATATGGTGGCGTTATTACCATCCATGCTGCTAATGAATCTGTGCTGGAAGATCACACTATTATGCTTGAAAAGAAAGCTATGGCAGATTTCTTTTTATTTTTAATGGGAATTGCAGATAATGTGGAATGTATAAAAATTCAGCTGCTCTTTTTGCTGTGTTCATTAACCATATCGGATTAGATCATTTCATTTACTATGAAAATGTATCAAATAACATTTTGATTTGTATCTCTTTTTGCATAAACTAAGCAATATCCTAGGAGACAAATGGCAAGTAACTTAAATGAGTTATTGTTGGAAAAATGAGGAGGCAAAAAATGATTATAAAGATGTTAGAGAGACATTAGTCCTGTTGATTCAGCTGAATTTGCATCAAACAATATAGCTTAGAATCAAAGTCTCAGGTACCTTAAGTTTTATTTCTCCTGGAATTTGTTTTATCATATTTAAAACTTCAAATAACAATGCAGTTTGCACCTGCAGTGTAAGAGGTGTTAGCATGGGCTTAATCATTTCAACACAACTACTCAGCTCTTGCTGGCCAGACATTCCTAGAAAATCTGTTTGCCAAAGGTCCCAAAGCCTGAATTATACAAAGACCTGGTTTCTTTTTTCTCTGAACGATAACTGAATCCAGAGGTGACCCTCACATACAATTGTTGTTATTCAGGCCTTTAACAAGACAGCAAATTCACATGTAACTCTATCTTCCTACTTCAACAGTACAGCAGCTTGTCACCTCTCTCATCTGTCAGCACCTGTTCAGGCTGCTAAATGAAGACAGCAGAGCTCAGCCATGGTATCTGTTGGTGGCAGCACATGCACCAAGGCAGAGCAAGACAAGGGATTTCAAGCGAAGGCCAAAACCAATCCATCATTTTGACCTGTCAATGATAAAGAGAATGGACATAAAAGAGATAGCTCCTTGTCCCAAAGGTAGTATCAGTGGTCAGCTGTCACCAGAATAAAAATAGTTCAACCCCAGTATACCCTCCAATAAGAGGAGGGTTTCTTGACTCAACCATACAGATTATGATAATTACTTATTTTTTTTTTAATTTGGCAGCACAGGTTTGCCTGTGAATCAGAGAGCTGGTCCATTTCCCAGCTGAGAGGCAACAATGCTGCCAGAACACAATGCTGGAGAAGAGTTGCATATGTTTGTATCCTTTCCTTTGGTTGAGATTCCTATTTCATCTTTAAGAATTTAAACGCAGTTTAAATTAAAAGTGCAATATTGCATTTCAACTGAGTGAAGGTGGTTAAAGCAGAATGTAGTTATAAATTGGACCTGTGCAATCAGAAGTAAGCATCACTGAATTTAAGTGAGATATTGCCATGTAATTAAACACAGGATGGCAGTCATAGCCAGTGAACATGTAATTGTGCGTTTTGATTATTGGCAGGCTTTTTTATTAGTTCTCAATGTCTATATGCTAGTTTTTTTAGTATAAATACTTAAAAAGCAGGGAGTTGAAGATGTCTGACAGCTGTCATGTTGAGCTCCTGCATTTAAATATTACACTACTGAGTAGTTGTAAATAAGGCTTCAAGAAAATGGACTTTCCTGAACTAGTGAAAATGCAGGACAAAAATGAGTGGTAACCTGATTACTAGTTTTCTTCTGCCTTTCTAGACATTTTCTTATAAACTGTGTAAACAAACCAAGTACACAAATTCATCCATTTAGAAAAGTGAGACTAGAGAGCTTCTGATCTCTGTTCAGTTTAGTCTTTGGTTAAGACTGAAATAGTAAAATATAGACCTAACTTGTTCCTCAAAAGGCAACCTTATTTTGAATTCATCAGGAGATGCCTTTTAAAACTTTATGAATACCTTGTGATAGAGAAGACTAGCAATTTTCCACCATGTATATGTATACGTCAGCCCTTGGGTGTGCCTAAAGCAGTTCTTTGAATCTCAGGCATTATGACAGAAACAAGGTGTTGTGTCCATGATTAGAACAAAACTCTTGGACCTTCCTGTTGGATTATATTTGGGCTTCTTTCGCCTACATTTCCTGAAGTTGTGCCAACACTCAAAATGGCCACTGCCCTCACTCCTTTCATGAGAACTGTTAATTCTCAGGTGGAAAGTGATGCTGCCCCAGGCAAGTTATAATCACTTGACAGGAGAAAGTTGATGCCAGTGGATTCTTATCAAGTGATTTCTTTCCCATCAGATTGGAGTGGCTTCCAAACAAGCAATTATACACAAGGCCAGCTGCATAGGAATAATGAGCAGTCGTTGCCCTTGTTTCCCCCCCCACACACACACACACACAACATAGGCCCACACATGCTCACATTCATGCAAGTACACATTCATGTCAGCAAGTGGCAAATAATGATCTCTGTATGGGAAAAGGTATTGCTATATGGTAAGCAATAGCTAATACCCTGCTCCAGTCCTCTTCTAAAGTTATACTTTAGCTTTTGAAAAGTGATGCCTTCCCTCTATAGCTTCTACTCAGTGAAGTAATGAGATAGTGTACTTCCTCTTAGATGAGGTACTGAGTTTCAACCTTAATTTCTTTTACTCATTAAGTTATTTATTATTTAAATGTATCATCAATTGATAGACCCATGTGGCTTTTGCAACAGTGTGCATATGGCAAAGTTATCTAATCTTCAAAACTAAAACAAATGAACAGAAGCAACAAGGGGGAGTCTTCTGTCAGGGTCAATGTCGTATCTCAACACCTAAAAATATATTTAGATAATAAGAGTTTTTATATCCCAACCAAATGGCCACTGGTAAAACATTGTTTCTTAAGGGGAATTTGCCAGCAGAGGGACAATGATGAAAAAATTCTTGATCTAGTAACTTTCTGCCAAACGTTATTCAGGTTTTCCTCAATATTAGATTACATTCCATATCTGGGCTTCAAAAATTCAGGAGACCATAAAATGGCAGTTAAGTGAAGTTTCTGTAACTCATGGTTATCATCTGGTAACCCAGACAAAGCAACCCCTACTAGATAACTACTGTATGGAAGGCCACTCTTGAAATATTCTGGGCCCTGCCCTAACCACTGGTTAGTGAGTGTTTTATGCTATTTATAAACACTAGGTACAAAACAATAAAATAAATCTTTGCTTTTATTCATAATAGTACTATGTGGGAGGGAGAACCTTCCTTATTTCAAAACATATGTAGAGTATTTTGCTATATTGGTTTATACAGGGATCTGTCTCTATCTATCTATCTATCTATCTATCTATCTATCTATCTATCTATCTATCTATCTATCTATCTATCTATCTCTGCCTCTGTCTCTGTATTTATATCTATCTATCTATCTCTATCATCCATCATCTATCTATCACTTTATCTATCATGTAGATTTAACATGGGTTTAATGCTTTTCAGTATGGTGGGATATACTTTTTTCATTAAAATTAAATGAATAGGCTGCTATTGAAGTCATAGATATTGAAGAACTGACAGCCAAATAACATAGTACTGAAAAATCATGTAGTTAAAAAGGCTTTGTTCATTAAAACAGCAATATTCAGCATTAAATCTGATAAAATTAGGCCTAGGTTAAAAAATTCAAAGTTTGATAAACTGAACTTTTAAACTAAATGAGCACCAATAAAAAAAATTCCTCATAAAATCCATGTTCTGTGAAAAGCAGAGCAAAGTCATTTCCCTTCCTTTTTATTAAATTTCAATTTCTTAAATAATACATATCAGTTTACTGTTTATCAAAGGTCACATGAAATTTGTATGAAACTGAGTTCATTATCCAAGGCTTAAATCTGCAATTAGAATGGTATGTTTAGCTTGAAAATTAATATCCTAGGCATTAAGTGGAGAGAGAGAGAGAGAGAGAGAGAGAGAGAGAGAGAGAGAGAGAGAGAGAGAGAGAGAGAGAGAGATATTGAACAAACCTATACTGAGTTAAATAAAAAAAACATTAATATTGACATGCTCTCATTGATCAATATATTAAACAAAGAAGAAAAAACAAATGTTTATTTTTCTCCATATATGTATGTTGTTTGGGGTGTGTATGACTCCTGAATGGAAGGGTCATGAACTTGTCTCCTGTGCAATAGGAGCTTGACTCATTAGATCCAATATTTTCATGCAGAAAATATGTGTTATCATTAAGAGTCAACAACAAATTTATGGCACATTATCTATCTATCTATCTATCTATCTATCTATCTATCTATCTATCTATCTATCTATCTATCTATCTATCTATCTATCTATCTATCTATCTATCTATCCATGCACAGAAGGCAAACATAATAAAAAATACAATCATACAAGGAATTTTGAAGCTCTGAAATTCAGTTGCTTGTTTTGAAACTGCTTGCACAATTCTCTCTGGTTCTTTCATCCTACCCACAACCTCCTCACTACTCCTCTTGTTATTATGGGAAAACAGAAAAGGGTAGAAAAACTGGCCTGTTCCCTCAGAAATGGCTTAGTGGGAGAGACAGAAAAGGAGACTACAGATGAATGGATGTGAGCTGAAATTTCTGTTCACTCATATAAATTTCCCTAGCATGAAATAACAATAGAAACAATAATATATAAGCACCTGATGGCTAGGCAGCGTCCAAATTAGTGCAATAAACTAACAAATAATTAAATAAGGTACATTAGGACAAAACTGCCAGTCCTAATGCCGATTTACATAGACAAATTCTTTTCTTTTTATGCCATATCCTAAAAATTAATCTCCCAGAGAACAGGTGTGAAATAAGTAAGCAACTGTTGGGCTGTCAGGGGAAAAATGACAGTAACAATTATCTCTTTTCCTCCAGTATTATTTTATTCTTTAAGATGTTTTTTTTCCAACATTTTATCAATTTACACACTGTTTAAAGTTTAAGTAGACTAGGACTATTATTATTCACATAATGCAGAATGAAGGCCAGCTGAATAATGACTGATCTAATTTTAGTTGTCAGCATTCCTGCTCATATATTTTAGTTATCATATTGCATTATTTCTTAAGAAAAATGATACAATTATTTAGCTTTAGCTGTTAGAACATCCACGTAAGATATTTCCCTTCAGATGTATGAACAACCACTCCCAGAATTCCCTATTCACTTCCTAGACATTATTCCCTAATGATGCTGAGATTTAACAGAGATGAAGTCAGTGGAGAAGGCCTGGAACAGAGAAAATTGTATTAGAATGTGTCCATGTTTGCTAACCTCTACATAGCAAAGATAATTATTTTCCAAATGGCAACATAAATGTAGCTTCCTTTTGAATTTCTCTCTCCCCCCCATTTCTTTTGTTTTGAACTGGAATCCAATCGATGTTATGTTACTTCTCAGCTATATACAAACTCCTCTATATGGCTAAGCAGCCCTGAATGGCATTTCAAAACTCATTTCAGCTGGCGAATAGCAGTGATTTGGACAAGTGGACACAAAAGGTGGGTGCCTGGTCATTGTGACCTAAGCAAGTTTGCCCATTGATTTCCCTGGAAAGAAAATTGAATGCATGTCGGATAACAACAAATAACACAGCTATTCATCATTCAGGCCTTTGCTTAAGAAGCCAGGAACACTTGAAGCTTGCCCATTGTAGTTAGGAAAAACGGGGAGAAGGACACATTGTTGATAAGGGAATGATGTATTGCCTCATAAAACAAATCCAGACAGAGACCTTTAAAAAAAAAGCTTTACTCTGTATGGTAGTCTTTTTTTATAGCATTTTTTTCTTACTCATTCACCCACAACCATTCTAATTTATTTGCCAAAACATCATTTAAAGCATTATGAATGTGTGAAAAAAACAAAACAAATTACAATTTCCTATAACAGCTGACCAAGGGAGGGGGGTTAGTATAAATGAGCAGCTGTCATAGGAAGGAATCTTATGTTTTTCTCACATGTTCCAAATCCTCATAATAATTTTCATGAATATCCATGTTTTTCTAGGCTAGGCCAGAGTTAGATGATGAGAAATTTGTATGGCTTCCCCAGAGAATGGGACACCTTTGTCACCTGCTACCTAATTGTGTGGTGACACCATTGCACAGCTAGTTTTCTGAGTTCTATTTTATTTGCACCCAACTGCGCATTTTTTGTTTTGTTTTTTAAAAAGGTAAAGAAAAAGGTAAATAGCTGCTGTTTTTCCCCCTCCTTTATCTACAGAGAGACATTTCTAGTGACATGTCCAATTTCATATGTAGTTGCATTTTCTGGTGACCTAGGCTGAAGAACATTGAAGAGTTGCTACCTATATGTTGATATTTCATCATGCCTGCATCTTGTGTCTTGAGACAGGTACCAATTTCTTTGAAAAAAATAAGACCCACTCAAATAGTGCACATTATTTATCTGGAAATATGAACTGAACAATAGATCAGTTGCCCCCTCCATTGCAATATGGAATTTTGCAAAAATTGGGAGGTTGCTTTGTGCTTGAAAATACCTTTGAATCATTATTCCAAGACCACACTCATCCGTATACTACATACTGTACATATGAATTTATATATAATATATATAAATATATTTTGTTATAAAGCAGGGACCTGGCTTTTTTATAAAATAATTGTACTGTATTGACAGCATGAAAGGCTGCAAGACAGGTGTGGGAACTTTTGGAACAGAAGAACAATTTTGACACCGTTACACACTGTAATTATCCAACTCTGAAAGTTGCAGATAAATATTTTTAAAAAGTTAATAAGATAATTAATACTTAACAGCATCTTATTGTTAATTGTGTTTTTAAACTGTGTTATTACAACAGAAATGTGCATTGTATAAAACTGTGAATGACATTTTAATGGGTTAAAATATATTTTGATTTCACAACCTGTCTCAGGCACATTAACTGAATTATTGGAACATTAAAATCTGTTGGGTAATTCAAATCTACAATATGTTATAGATAATTAAAAATACAGTAAAATATTAGTTATCCATTTTGGTCTTTGACTGCAAATCGCAAGTAAGATGTTAGTTATTTGCAGAGAAACTGAATTCAAGAGTTGGAATAATTTATTTAAACAAATTTTTTTGAAGGATTTAAATAACATTAAATGTTTTTATAATTGTTATAATTAAAATTGTTTTTATAATCAACAAAAATATCTCTTCCACATTCACTGAAAATATTTAAAAATGTTGGTTTCAGCTTCATTACTGATTCAATATCCATTTGTTTGCTTAAGGAAGATTAAAATAGCTTAAAGATATTAATGCAATTATATTCTAAAATTTAGAATGTATTGATAAGAAGTATGGATTAACTGAGCAACAGTGATAGCAAAAGGACAATTCTCTTACAATAGAAAGATAGTGCAATCCTGAATTGATGGTATGTATTCACCCTCTTCTTAATGAATTAGTTCTTTATTCAGGTAATGGAAAGACTGATCAATCCTTGGTGGAGCAGTGGGCTAATGCCTCCTTAAGTAACACCAGCTGCCTGCAATTAGTGCAGGTTCGAGTCCCACCAGGCTCAAGGTCGACTCAGCCTTCCATCCTTCCGAGGTAGGTAAAATGAGGACCCAGATTGTTGGGGGCAATTAAGCTGACTTTGTAATAATGCCGCTTGGGGTGTGTGTGAAAGCCCTAATAAGCAGGCATATACATAGAATGAAGGCTACTGCTAAGCTTGTAAGCCGCCCTGAGTCTTCGGAGAAGGGCGGGATATAAATGGAATTAAAATAAAATAAATAAATAAATATTCTTCCATAGAGTTAAGGTTTACTGCTGTGTTTAAAAACTGAGCTATCTTTTACAAGAATTGCAATACTTTCTTCTTTTCTTTGTTTCTTTTTCTCTTTTGTATCTTTCCCCCCCCCTTTTTCTGTATGCTAAAACAATGAATGGAAAGAAACTAAAAATACAAACATCATTGTGAATAACTGTACCCAAATACCACTCTCCAAAATTAAAAAGACATTCCTGCTAAAGCTAATTACTGTATTTCTAAGTTCAAATTCAAAATCATTTCAGGATTTCTTTGCCCGAAGCCCTTAACTACAAACTCTGCACAGAAGAATCAAGAGTTAATGGGCTTCTGTTAATCTTAGACATTATGTCATTATTCAAAATACTTTACTACTATTTTATGTATATGTGCATATGCACATACATAGACGCACTGAAACCTAGTTAAGTAGTCATGTGGGAAAAGGATATAGGATACTATGCTCATAACATTTTGCAAGTATTATTTGGCTGGAACTTAAGCAGCTTTTAAAATGAGGAAATGGGCAAATTTGTCTCTAGACATTTATTTGAAGTTTAGTTTATTGTGGAAGTATGCCTCTCGGTGTATGTGGTTTAAAGAAGCAAACTGTATACATGCACGAAACAGTTTATTATTCCAACCTCCTTACCTTCAGATGGAAGGCACACTCTTCCATTTGAACCCAGCTCCAGGTGTCACTAAATCCTGGAACAAAGTGCTCTCCCAGGGGTCCTATTCATAGTATGATGGTTTACCTACGCAGGGAAGCAATGGGAACAGCCCTTCCACTAGCACAAGGTGACTCAGGGCTGCTGTTTCCCACAGGGCACAAGAACTGGAATCTGAGGCTAACATCCTACTTAAAGATTGTTTGGTTGTATATATTTTAAAAAAACTGAAATAGAAATAATAAATAAACAAATGGGGGGGGGGCGTTGGTGCCTTTTCCTCTGAGTCTCTGCTTTTGTTGTCCTCAGTGCTTTTTTGGTAAAAGAAAAAGGTGCCGGAACTCACACATCATACAACCCGCCTTGCCTACCCTACATGGTTCCATCCAAAAAAGGTGCCGGAACTCCGTTCTGAGCGTTCTATGACAAAAAAAGCCCTGGTTGTCCTTCCGCCTACATTTGGTATCACCTGAATCTTAACATGTGTGGGAGAATTTTTAATCTTACTTCCAAGACTGAAGCACACGGCTTAAGTTCCTTTGCCTTTTTAAAAAAAACCATTTGCCTCTTTTTCTTTTGCGGCTTAACTAACATATACATGTGCATTGATAATAAACTTTGGGGATAAAAGGATTCTTTATATGTAGAATTCTATGTTTAGCTGCAGGATGATTGTTTTGTGTTTTCCCTCTGGTATGCATGTATTCCTCTACAGCTTATTGATTTTCATACAATCATACTTGTTGCATGTAGAAAGGATTCTGGAGTGTTTTATCAGTTGTGTGCACAGGATGCTTTAGAAGGAAAGTATTTAGAATACAGAATACAAAACAATAGAGTTGGAAGGGACCTTGGAGGTCATCTAGTCCAACCCCCTGCTCAGGCAGGGAACCCTGTACCATTTCAGACAAATGGTTGTCCAATCTCTTTTTAAAAACTTCCAGTGTTGGAGCATTTACAGCTTATGGAGGCAGGTTGTTCCACTGATTAATTCTTCTAACTGTCAGAAAATTTCTCCTTAGTTCTAGATTGTTTCTCTCCTTGAATAGCTTTCATCCATTGCTTCTTGTCCTGTCTTCAGGTGCTTTGAAAAATAAGTTGACTCCCTCTTCTTTGTGCAGCCCCTTAGATATTGGAACACTGCTATCATGTCACCCCTAGTCCTACTCTTCAACCGTTTGCCGGTTGAGCTCCGGATGGCGCCCGACCTTCGCTCCTTCCGACGCGATCTGAAGACCTACTTGTTCGAACAAGCCGGCCTGGCCTGATGGGTGATGGGTTTGGATTTTAATATTGTTTTAATGTATTTTAACCTATTGTTGTTAGTTTCTGGGCACCTTGTTTAATCTCTTTTAATATTTGTATTCTTGTACTTTTAAATGTTTGCCCTGAGTCCTTCGGGAGAAGGGCGGTATACAAATAAAATTATTATTATTATTATTATTATTATTATTATTATTATTATTATTATTATTATTATTATTATTATTATTATTATTATTATTAAACTAAAAAGGTAAAGGTAAAGGTTCCCCCGCACATGCGTGCTAGTCGTTTCCGACTCTAGGGGCCGGTGCTCATCTCCGTTTCAAAGCCGAAGAGCCAGCGCTTGTCCGAGGACGTCTCCATGGTCATGTGGCCAGCATGTCTAGACGCCAAAGGCGCACGGAACGCTGTTACCTTCCCACCGGAGTGGTCCCTATTTTTCTACTTGCATTTTTACGTGCTTTCGAACTGCTAGGTTGGCAGAAGCTGGGACGAGTAACAGGCGCTCATTCTGCTACGCGGCACTCGGGATTCGACCCGCCAAACTGCCGACCTTTTGATCGACAAGCTCAGCGTCTTAACCCACTGAGCCACCGCGTCCCTTTTATTAAACTAGACATACCCAATTTCAGCAACTGTTCCTTATATGTTTTAGCCTCCATTCCCCTAATCATCTTTGTTGCTCTTCCCTGCACTCTTTCTAGAGTCTCAAAATCTTTTTTACATTGTGGTGACCAAAATGGGATGCAGTATTCCAAGTGTGGTCTTTACCAAGGCATTATAAAGTGATATTAACATGTGATCTTGATTCTATCCATCTATTAATGCAGCCTAGGACTGCATTGGCTTTTTTGGCAGCTGGAGCACACTGCTGGCTCATATTTAAGTGATTGTCCACTGGGACTCCAAGTTCCCTCTTACAATTACTACTACTACTATTACTATTACTACTACTACTACTACAACTATTTAGTTGATCTTACTTGCCTATTCAACATTAAGATGAGCTTGTAACCAGGCATAGTGTATATGTGCAACACAGTTACTGTACAAATGCTGACTCATTTTTCAACTATGAAAGTTCAGAAGATACTGTTTTAACTAAATGAGGCCTGGATCCTGTTTCTCATACCACTCTTTATCAATCCCAAATGTTGATCTTCTATAGAGAACATTGTTATTCTTCTATATTTCCTTCTGTAATGTGAAAAAGCTTTGAAGACCAAGTTATTATTCTGTCTTTGAATTTCCAGTTCAACTTGAATTAGGGCCAAATTCATACTTGACTAATTTTTACGATCACTAATATCTTTACTGTACTCTTCTTGTTTCTAACATAACACAGATAAATGTGTTTAACAACTGAAGCTATTTCTAACATGATTAGAAATTATTTAGAGAATTAATGAAGAAAACCCACTCTTACACCTTCCACAATGTTTCAGACAAATCAACAAGTCAAGCCAGATGGAGATAAATATTATTAACACCTACTAATGTCCTTACATTGAAGCTGATGTTTAAGATGCTGCTATCCTTAATCGTTAAAACCTTGCTAACACTTAAGATTTAAGAAAGATACCACTGACCCAACTATTAGTACATTACCAGGACCACCAATTTAAAAGTCTAAAATAATAACAGTTTTTTTAAAGAAGGTGTTTATGAATGCTGGTTTATGACCAGCCTAAGTGGCAGCTCCCATAATGCTAAGTGTTTTGACTACAGCATGTCATCATTGACAAGTTTTTAAGCTCCTTTTTATCTCTGAATATGAAAAGGTCATGCCTTAAAAGTTTAAGACTGTTTTGATAGCAATCAATATAATAAAGGTCAAGCACTCCCAAAAACATATTTTTGATGTTTTATTTATTGGACTTACAGCATTACAAATTACTCACATGGGATAAAAATCAAAATGGTAATTTAATGGCAATATCCCCTTTACATGGCAGTACACCAGCCTTCATCTTGCAAACTAGTTGAAAAGGCAAATATTTGTTTGACAGACATGTCAAACTCATGACGTCACGTGACGTTGTGCAACGTATCGGGACTGTTTTGCCATTGCCGGCAATGGAGTGGGCACAGCTTCTGCGTGACACGTCTGGCCCACGGGCTGGCAGTTTGACACCCCTGATTTAAATGTTCCCTTCCATATGTGTTCATAAGCCTTGCTTACAGTCCTGGAGTTTCCCCCCATAGTTATGATACCTTTCTATCAGCAAAGTTACTTAGTAAGTATATTATGGAAATAAGGAAAGTAATAATAATAATAATAATAATAATAATAATAATAATAATAATAATAATAATAATAATAATAATAATAATAATAATAATAATAATGTTGGAAGGTACCTTGGAGGTCATCTAGTCCAACCCCCTGCTCAGGCAGGAAACCCTATACCATTTCGGACATATGGCTGTCCAGTCTCTTCTTTAAAACTTCCAGTGTTGGAGCATTCATCACTTCTGGAGGCAAGTTATTCCACTGGTTAATTGTTCTGTCAGGAAGTTTCTCCTTAGTTCTAGGTTGCTTCTCTCCTTGATTAGTTTCACAGAGAAATTTCAAAATATCTGAAATTGTTTAATTTTTTGGTAGAATAGAGGGAATAGAGAGAAAATAGCAGAACAGTAGATCTTTAGAACAGGGGTATCAAACTTGCAACATCATGTGACATGTCGCGACATATTGTGACTTTTTTTCCATTGCCGGAAATGGAATGGGCGTGGTTTCGGCATGACACATCTGCCCACAGGCCAACAGTTTGACACCCCTGCTTTAGAATAACTTTTTAAAAGATTGAAAATTAAACCAAATGAATAAACTTGGATTTTTTTGGAAAATAATCTGAGGTTTTTTTTTCTGAACCAATCCCCCAAAGGAAAGTGGATAGGCCCTTATTCTTACTCTTCGCCATTATACTAAATGAAAGATATTGATAAGTTTCCAAGTTTAGTAGTACATATTAGATCAATTTGTGGAAAAATCTTCTTAAATGTATATGCACAAATTGCAGATATGCCTTCTATTGTACAAAATTAGTATTCTCTCACATTATAAATTCTGTTAAGTGTGAAGATTATGAAATATATTGAAACACTTTTTTGCATTTATTATTTGTGTGTTTAAAAAATTCTAGTTGAAAAGGCAAATATTTGTGTCTCAAATATTTACAGTAAACAAGCCACAGTAGTAAGAGACAATGCAATAGTTTATTCAAAGTACTGTATCTTCAAAAGAGGGGAAATCTCCAGAGAGTTGCTGTCTATCAGTTCCAGTTATCCTTTGCGAGCAAAACCAAAGTTAAAATCAACTTCTTAATTAATTAATATCTTCTTTTTTGAACAAATTGTTTTTAGTATTGAACAAGTATGCTACAAGAAAATATTTCTTTACAGGTTATCATTCAACATTTTAATTTTTTGAAAAAAAATCCACCTTTATTATTTTTATAAATAACTCAAGGCAGTGAACATACTTAATACTCCTTTCCTCCTCCTATTCTCTTCATAGCAACATCCCTACGAGGTAAGGAGAGAGTGTGACTGTCTCAAATTCACCCAGCCAGCTTTCATATCTAAATTCTCCTGGTTTCTCGATCAGTACCTTAACCACTACACTAAAGTCCTAGACCATCATATGAGTATTGTAGACTGTTGATGATATTCATCCTTTGAACACTGTTCAAATAAGATTCATTATAGATGAGCAGTGATCCCTGGATATTTTGTGATATTTGCAGTCTTTACAAACATGCTTTGACTTGATAAATTCCCTGACAGATTTTTCTAAATGGCTTTTTTTTAACTCTGTCAACACTTATTCATTATATGTAAGTGTTAAAAAAAATATTGGTAATATTTATTAGATTTTTATCTCTTCTTTATTAGTTTATAAAAACTCAAGGCAGAGAATATACATAATACATCTTTCTCTTATTTTCCACACAACAATAGTCCTGTGAGATTGGGTTGGGCTGAGAGTGAGTGCCTAGCCCAGGGGTGTCAAACTCGCAACATCATGTGATGTGTCGCAACGTATCACAACTTTTTTGCCATTGCCGGCAATGGGGTGGGTGCGGTTTTACTATGATGCATCTGGCCCACGGGCCAGTAGTTTGACACCCATGGCCTAGCCCAAAGTCTTCCAGCTGCTTTTCATGCCTAAAGTAAGACTGGAACTCACCAGCTGCTGGTTTCTAGGCCAGTACCTTAACCACTGTACCAGTTTGTGAGCATACAGGTTGTATGAGATGGAAATAACAAGAATTTTGAAAATTGAATTTAATGTTTTAATTTCATTAGTATTTGAAATCATTTTGGAAACTAATTAATTTGGGAAATAATTCAGAAACAAGTTAAAAAGCCATTTGCACTATTTGCTTTTTGTGTATAGAACATTAAATGTCTTATCTAAAATTTAAGAAGCAGATATCAATAGCACTTAGATTGGTGCAATTGAGTTCCCTGTTGGTTGTTTAGTAATTGAATTAAATTGCTATTTTATGTATTGATTTTTTTTGCATAATAGACAGGTTTTTTTCCTATTCATCATTTGTCTTTTGTTGTATACCACTTAGAGTTTCATTCTTTGATTTGGACGGCCCTATAAATCCATTAAATTTATTTATTTATTTATTTATTTATTTATTAGATTTATATACCGCCCTTCTCCCGAGGGACTCAGGGTGGTGTACAGGGCAATTAAAATATAACATACAAAAGATAAAAATAGATTAAATTAAAATTTAGCCCCAAACAAAATAAATTAAATTATAAAATTTAAAACCCCAATCCCTCAGTCCAGGCCGGCAAGCTCAAATAACCAGGTTTTCAGGTCACGGCAAAAAGAGCGAAGGTCGGGAGCCATCCGGAGCTCCACAGGCAGCTGATTCCAGAGTGCAGGCGCGCCCACAGAGAATGCTCTCCCCCTGGGGGCCGCCAGCCAGCACTCCCTGACCAACGGCACCCTGAGGAGACCCTCTCTGTGGGAGCACACGGGGCGATGGGAAGTTGACGCTGGCAGTAGGTGCTCCCGTAAATAATCCGGACCCATGTCATTTAGGGCTTTATAGGTCATCACCAGCACCTTGAATCTCACCCAGAGGACAACTGGGAGCCAATGCAGCTCGCAGAGAAGAGGAGTTACATGGGAGTATCGGGAGACCCCCATCACAACTCACGCGGCCACATTCTGCACCAGCTGAAGCCTCCGAATGGTCCTCAAGGGCAGCCCCATATAGAGAGCATTGCAGTAGTCTATTCGAGAGGTCACGAGCGCATGAGTGACTGTACATAGGGTATCTCAGTCCAGATAGGGCCACAACTGGTGCACCAGGTGAACCTGGGCAAAAGCCCCCCTGGCCACAGCTCCTATGTGATCTTCCAAACTCAGCTGTGAGTCAAGGAGGATGCCCAAGTTGCGAGCCCTATCTACGGGGGGGTAACACCTCACCCCCATAGTTAAAGATGGAATAGGCTGGATTGCCCGAGATGCCAGTATGTACAACCACTCGGTCTTGTCGGGATTAAGTCGAAGCCTGTTCCTCCCCATCCAGATCCGAACCGCCTCCAGGCAGTGGGACATCACGTCGAGGGCATCACTGGGTTGGTTTGGGGTGGAGATGAAAAGCTGGGTATCATCAGCATACTGATGATAAGGTAAAGTAAAGGTTCCCCCGCACATGCGTGCTAGTCGTTTCCGACTCTAGGGGCCGGTGCTCATCTCCGTTTCAAAGCCGAAGAGCCAGCGCTTGTCCGAGGATGTCTCCGTGGTCATGTGGCCGGCATGACTAGATGCCAAAGGCGCACGGAACGCTGTTACCTTCCCACCGCAGTGGTCCCTATTTTTCTACTTGCATTTTTACGTGCTTTCGAACTGCTAGGTTGGCAGAAGCTGGGACGAGTAACAGGCGCTCACTCTGTTACGCGGCACTCGGGATTCGACCCGCCAAACTGCCGACCTTCTGATCGACAAGCTCAGCGTCCTAACCCACTGAGCCACCGCGTCCCTTTTTATACTGATGATACCCCACCCCAAAACCATGGATGATCTCACCCAGTGGCTTCATATGGATATTGAACAGGAGGGGCGAGAGGACCGACCCCTGAGGAACTCCACAAATGAGAGGCCTTGAGGCCGACCTCTGCCCTCCTGCCAATACTGATTGCAAACCACCCAGGAGGTAGGAGGAGAACCACTGTAAAACAGTGCCACCCACTCCCAACCCCCTGAGGCACCACAGTAAGATAGCATGGTCGATGGTATCAAAAGCCGTTGAGAGGTCTAATAGGACTGGGACAGAGGAGAAACCAGAGATCATTCACCAGCGCGACCAATGCCGTCTCTGTGCTGTACCCGGGCCTAAAACCTGATTGGTACAGGTCCAGATAGTCAGCTTCCTCCAGGAACAGAGGGATCTGATGCACCACCACGCTCTCAACAACCTTCACAAGGAAGCGAAGGTTGGAGACTGGACGATAGTTGTTCAAAATAGCTGGGTCCAGGGCAGGCTTCTTGAGGAGAGGCCTCACCACCGCCTCCTTCAAGGCAGCAGGGAAGCTACCCTCTCTCAACAAAGCAGTTATTACTGCCTGGAGCCAGCCTCGTATCCCCTCCCGAGCTGCATACACCAGCCAGGAGGGGCACGGGTCCAATAGACACGTGGTGGAACAAACACATGCACTTGCACATTAAATATGTGTTCATAGCCTGAAAATTCTAGTCTCTTGGACCCATATTCAAGGTACTATACACAATTTGTGCCACTGAATCAAATTCATCCCGCAGATGGTTTATGCTGCTGTTCCAGTTCTTAATAAGAATGAAAGAAAGTCAAGTATCTGCCAGATTTCAGTAGACAATGAGATATTGAGCCTGGAACATCCCAAATTTTGGAGAACTGAACTATTAGAACACAAAGCTATACAGACCCTTTTTGCTGCAGTTCAATGTTCATCCCCCATGTAGTAGAAGAGCAGTCTAAGAAATGAGGCTAAGTATTGGATGTAGCAATATGGTGAGGTTGTTTGGTACCACACCCAAGAGACATCTAGTGGTTATACCTATTGAAGTGCTAACCTCTACCTTGTCACCAAAGCATCTACATCTAATCCTTAGCATCTTTAAAAAAAATGTCATGAAATAATTGATGAGATATATCTTCTCCTGAGAAGCAGAAAAGCAGCTATACTCCACTAGGAATTATCCAGAACCAAAGAAAAGAATACAGAAGGATGAAAGAAATGTAATTTACAAAATCAACTGTAACAATTGTAACCAATTCTATGAGGGACAAACATCATGTCAATTGAAAACCAGAATCCATGAACACCAGCTGGCAGTCAAATGCCACCATTCCAAATCCCTAATCTCTACTCACACTGATACCGAACAGCAGCAATTCAAATGGAGCAATACAAGAATCATTGGCCACACTACCACCCACCACACTCATGAGTTTATCGAAGCCTGGCACTCCACAAGCAATTCCATCAACAGACACATCGTCCTACAACCAGCCTCAGAATTCAAGTCAACTGCACATCCGACCCTCAAGCAATCCACACAACCCCACCAACCAGCACTTCACCTCTTGATGACCCTCACCTGACATGACCTACTCATCACAAGACCCATCACAAGACCCTCACCTGTTGTGACTTACACCTGACCCATCACAAGACCCATCAAAAGGCTCATCAGAAGACCCTCACCTGCCATGACCCACATCTGACCCATCACAAGACCCAATACTAGACCCATTGCAAGACCCTCACCTGATATGACCTACTGATCACATGAAGCCCTTATAAGCAGAAAACCACCAAGACTGACATTCCCTAAATTCCACTATTACCTAGCCTGGTAACAAAATGTTCGGAAACCAACCCACAAGCTCCAAGAAAGAACCTCCACCCTCAAGCATTAATAAATTGCAGGCAAGTACTGATGAGTGCATCTGAGCCAATCCTGCCATGTATATGAGTGCAACATCAAGAGAACTGAAGAAATTGGCATCTCAATAGAACAGCAAATATTTTGAATTGTTGGCTTTAGCAGTTGCAAGGCTTTGCTTCAAAGAAAAATATCTGTCTTAAACCAGAATTCATTGGCAGAATGTGTAAAACAAAAGAGAGTACACAGGTTTTTGGCAACATTCCAGAACAATCAATCATGAAGGCCATTACTAAAGTAAGCCTCTCTAGATTCTGAGGATTGCAACAGCTATTGATTGCACACATATTTCCTCTTCCTGTCCAAAGTGCTAAACGTGTGCTTTCCAAGTACTCTTGGATGAAATTAATTATATGGGCCCATTTCAATTTGGTTCAATCTTGGCCAGTGGTGGGATTCAAATATGTGAACAACTGGTTCTCCGTGTGGATGCTGCTTCTGGAAATCCATTCTGGCCCTAGGTGACAACAAAATTAGCTACCGGTTCTGTTGAAGTGGTGCGAACTGGCTGAATCCCACCACTGATCTTGGCTCTAGCAATGAAGCATGCTTAGATTCTCCAATGGGTGGGCGATTTCCTGTAATAGCAGTAGTATAACATGGATGATTCCCATTTACCTTTCAGTGGTTTTTAATGTCCTAAAAGAGTAGGCTATCTGCACTGGGGTATGAAATAATACACTTGTGTGGTTTTATTCTTTCTTTGATTACCATTTCAAGATGGGGGGCATTTTTTTTGCTGAGTCATAAATCTTACTTCAGTAATAACAGCCTTCACAGTGTGGACAAGGAGACTGGACTAATAAAACCATCCCTTCAACATTGTGATGCAAGTCCGGGCCCTTTATGATGTGTTTTGCATGATTGTCTAAAAAGGAAGCTTGTTATGTGATGTTGCTTTTGGCTTCTTGAAGAAAGCAGTAAGATCCTGCAAATACCATTGTACAGGAAACAAAGAATAAGCAGTAGAGTGTATCTGTGAACCATTTAGGGATTATATTAATGTTCTGAAGTCCAGAAATTGTTTTTTAAATCATTCAATAAATAGCCAACCATTGCAGGACTGGACTTTAAATTAGCCATAGGGAAAAGATCTCAGTTAGCCTCTTCCCTGACCAGTCCCACTGGATTCCTTTCATCTCATACTATTGTTCTCTTGGTCTAGTCCTCATAGCCTCCTCAGGAAATAAGCGAAGTCGGTGCTATAAATGATGTGGAAGGCTAGTTTAAGACGTTGACATGTAAGTCCATCAAGCTCACCAACTTCCACTCCAGGATTCTGCTTGCTTGTTTGCTTTGCCTGGCGCTGCTTTTGCTTTAATTTCATTCATGTATTCTCCATCCAGTCTCTTGTCTAGATAAGGTGAGTGAAAGTTGTTGTGTTTTTTTTCTTCTTCTTCCGGACATTTCCTCACTTGCTTGATAGTGGATAAGGGCTCCAAGAATTACAATGTACTGCATTGTTGTAGGCTCAATGATCATGGTGCTTGATGTCATCCCTGGGAGAAACCTGCAGGAGAATTTTTATTTTGTAAATATTTTTATGTATTCTCAAACAAATGCTGACCAGGTGAGAAGTTGCTGTTCCTCCTTGAAATTATATTTCCCAACATTTTGCTGTTGGTTCTGCTTTTCTCCTATCACAACTGACTGCCTTCTATATATGGTTTGAAGGTGTTATGTACGGGGGGGGAAAAAGGATTTCCTTTCAGTTCCTGCTTTGCAGTGCTCCCAGTCTGGAACTGTGTTTGACACAGAGTAGAACAACAACAAAAATTGTGAGTTTCCTGTATTTGTTCAGTGCATCCTTTAGGATAGAGATTTTTCCTTTTCCTTTTTTGGTAGCTCATTGATAGGGTTTTGTTTCTGTGGGCCATCAGGTCAGTGAGGGTTCAAGCCCTTTCTACCCTTGGTCTCTTGGGCTGGTCTCTTTCCATGGATTTCTACCATTAGAAGAACTGAGTAGGTATTCCCAGTTGCCTCCTTTAACAAAGCCACTTCCCCTCCAGGCTCAAACTTTCTCCAGGAAGTCCTTGGGGTGTGATCTCCTTCCCCTCCTTTGTTCTGCTAATTGGACTAATGGCTGGCAAAGGTCTGGAAGATTTGTTTCAAAAAAGCAAAGAAAGAGCTAATTAGAAAGTAGTCTCACCTGCTCAAGCGTGCTAAGATTTGTCGACTGAGGCACTAGGTTTGTTAGTGTGCAAAGATGGAATGTGTGTACAGAGTGAGGTATTCTTTTTTTCCTTTGTGGAAAAAAAAAGCTAAAGATCATTACAGATGCCACCAATTCCCAGGGTATTTTTTTTCTGTGTGTGTGCTTGGAAGCAAAAATAAATGTAGTTTATTAATACAACAAAGGTGAGAGTGATTGTTGTTGTTGTTAGTTGCAAAGTTGTGTCTGACCCATCGCAACTCCATGGACAGTGTTCCTCCAGGCCTTCCTGTCCTCTACCATCTTCTGGAGTCCATCTAAGCTCACGCCTACTGCTTCAATGACTCCATCCAGCCACCTCATTCTCTGTCGTCCCCTTCTTCTATTGCCCTCAATCTTTCCCAGCATTAGGCTCTTCTCCAGTGAGTCCTTCCTTCTCATTAGGTGGCCAAAGTATTTGAGTTTTAGCTTCAGGATCTGACCTTCTAAAGAGCAGTCAGGGTTGATCTCCTCTAGGACTGACTGGTTTGATCGCCTTGCAGTCCAAGGAACTCGCAGGAGTCTTCTCCAGCACCAGAGTTCAAAGGCTTCAATTCTTTGGCGCTCAGCCTTTCTTATGGTCCAGCTTTCACTGCCATACATTGCAACTAGAAAGACCATAGCCTTGACTATACGCACTTTTGTTGACAGGGTGATGTCTCTGCTTTTTAGTGTGCTGTCTAGATTTGCCATGGCTGTGAGAGTGATAGGTAGGCTTTAAAAGTAACCATCAGCACTAACATTCAAAGGTGCTGAACTTGTGATCTTTCTTCCATTTTACCACTACCAGCTTCTCAACACAGATAAATATTTGCGCAAACACTGAATCCCCTAGTGGACAAAGGTTTATTTGGAAGGATGCAATGAGGTTTGTGGTGCCTGAAAAGTTCAGTGGGTGATGGATCTGCCAGGAACGATGAAGGTCACTCTGTCAAGAGTACACAGGGGGGAATGTGGGTGGTTACCAGCAGGTTCTGGATATATTACCTATAAAACATCATACAGATTGTCTCCCTTTTTTCTTTTGCTTTTTGCACTGTTTATAAACTGAACTATATGCAATTAATACATGCATTAAGAAAAAACAGTCATCGGGGACTTCCGGTGGTGGCGCGGCGCCGAAGACAGCCTTCCCCGGCTGCCCGCGGCTCAGCTGTTTGTTTTTTCGCCCGAAACAGCGCCGATCAGCTGTTCGGGCGAAATTGAAGCCCCCTCCTCGGGAGAAGAGGAGGGGGTGAGGCCCCTGGTAGGGGTAGAGTTCTCCGGGGCCGCCTGAGCTTGGAGCTTGGGCGGCTGAAGGATTGAACTCCCCCGAAGCCTGGGTTGCTCCCAGCTGGCCGGCGTCTCTGCTCTGAACTTCTTGGAGCAGAGCCAGGCGTCTGCGAACCATCCCTGCCTGAAGAAAGGACTATGATTTAAAGGAGCAGGCAGAGCGGTACAAGTGGCAAAGGTGAAGAGGATTATTTTACTATACTCTCTAGCTTGTTGGACTTTTTAAACTTTAAGTGAAAGTGCGTCATAATTGAGGACTAAAAGATGGCGGCGAAACCTCCCCCTAAAACTCTTCGGAGCGGTGGATCCTCGCCGGTGCAACAGTCATCACTACAGGCGTTGCACCCTTCTGAAGCGCTGACATCGAAGGACTTACGAGATGCTCTGGATAAACTTTTGGAATCAATCAATCAATCAATGAGTGATAAATTTGCACAGATGGAGGAGAAATTGGAGAAATTGGAGGAGAGAATGGAAGAGAGGATGGAACAGAAGTTCAGCGTGATGAAGGTAGACATTTTGTCTTCAGTGCATAAAGTGGCGGAATGTGTGGAAGAATTAGATGAAAAAATGGATGATTTGGCTCAAAGGAATGCTATATTAGAAGTAAAAGCACGGGAGAATGAAATTGCAAGAGACAAAGTGGAAAGGGAGGTAAGCCTAGCCCAATATTACCAGATGCAGTTTGCTGTCAGAATCAGAGGTTTAAAAGAGAACATTAAAGAAGATTTAAAGCAGCTGATTTCTGAGGCTCTTGAAGTGGTATTAAATCAGCCAGCATCTGAAATAAGAGCAGCTATGGATAAAGTGTTTCGGGTGAATTCATGGATTGCCAGACAGAGAAAGTTGCCTAGAGATGTGGTGGTTTATTTTGCAAAAAGAGAGATTAGAGATCAAGTTATACAAGCTGCCTATGATGCTAAAGTGGTGATTGCTGAACAAGAAGTTTTGGTTTTAAAAGAAATTCCTCCAAGGATTTTAAGGGGAAGGAAGGACTATACATTTCTCGTGCATGAGCTTAAGCAAAGAGATATAAGGTTCAGATGGGAGATTCCAGATGGGCTGATGGTGATGCATGAAGGTAAAAGGTATCGGCTGATTACTGTAAAGCAAGCGCGTGATTTCTACAATAATGTCTTAAAAGCAACCCCATTAACACTTCTGGAAGCTGGAAAGGGATCTGGAGAAGGAGAACATCAAGAGGATGAAACAGAGGAAAGTGGTGCTGGAGGAGATCAAGCTACAACTTCTTTGGATGATCCTAGAGAGCAAAGAGTAACGCGTGCTGCTTTAAAACGAGCAAAGAAAATAAAAGAACAAGATCAGCAAAAGTCTTCAGATTCTTCACAACGTACATATAGTCAAGCTGTGGGAGGAGCACGGCCTAAAGAAGTTAGTCCTATCAAAGCTGTGGTCCAAGAGCTTTTGGAGGATATGCATGGCAACTAAATTTCTAACCTGGAATGTTAATGGACTAAATTCACCGCAGAAGAGGAAGAAAGTTTTTCAATATTTAAAACAATTTAAGATAGATGTTATATGTTTGCAAGAAACGCATATTAGAGTTTTGGATCAAAAGCATTTAATGAACTCGAGACTGGGTACGCAATTTGTTGCCTCTGCAGAGAATAAGAAAAATGGAGTGGTTGTTTATGTTAAAAGTGCCTTAACAGCAGACTTAATTGAAGCAGATAAGCATGGAAGATATGTTATGATTGAGCTGTTGTTAGAAGGTAAAAAGACGCTTCTAGTTGGATTATATGCACCTAACCAACAACAAGCTGATTTTTTTAGCTTACTCCACACAAAGCTTACCCAGTTGGATTATAAATCTTTTATTTTTATGGGAGACTGGAATGGTGTTTTGGATGTACAGTTGGACAAGGCTGGAGCTTTTAAGCGCATTCCAAGTCATGCTAGACTGCCTAAATCTTTTTTTGAAATGAAGGATGACCTGGAATTGCGAGATATTTGGCGTGAGAGACACTTGCAGGAGAAGGATTATACTTTTTATTCTGACAGACACCAATCTTTTTCGAGGATTGATTTTATTTTGTTGACTAATGATTTTTTTTTTGAGAACTAAAAAGGTGAAGATTTGTGCAAGAACTATTTCTGACCACAGTCCAGTTTGGTTGGAGATTGATAAGGAGAAAAGAGACAGGCGCTCGTGGCGCGTAAATGAGAATTTGTTTACAAATCAGAGAAATGTGGAAGAATGCAAACAGCGGATGAAGGATTTTTTTGAGATCAATATGAATAAGGGTACCTCTATGGACATGGTTTGGGATGCTAGCAAGGCCTATATGAGAGGGGTGTTGATATATATGAATAATAGATATAGACGTGTAGTGGAAACTAGAAGGAAAGAACTGGAGAATGAAATAAAGGAAAAAGAAAAGGCTTTGATTTTGAACCCAGAGGATGTGAAGATTAAGGAGGCTATTAGACTGCTAAGAGGACAATTTGATAAATTAATGGCAGATCAAGTGGCAACCAATCTGCGGTTTGCTAGGCACAATACTTTTTGCAACGCTAATAAACCAGGCAGATGGTTAGCTTATAGACTGAGGAAAAAACAAAGGGCCTCTAATATAGATAAGATTGAGTATAAAGGAAGGGTTGTGTTTCAACAGAATCTTATTAAGGATGCTTTTGTGGATTTTTATTCGAAATTATATACTAAAGAGGAAATTAATGTAAAAGATATTGATATATACTTGGAGAATGCTAGCATCCCGGTTCTTACGCAAGTACAAAAAGAGGGGATTAATCAACTGATTACAGAAGAAGAAATTCTTACAGCAATTAAGGAGTTGAAGGTGGATAAAGCGCCAGGCACGGATGGCTTGACTGCGGCCTATTATAAAAATTTACAATTTGAGATGATAAAGCCGTTAAAGGAACTGTTTCAGACAATTCAGAGGGGGGGAAAGGTGCCACCGTCTTGGAGAACAGCTTTTATCTCTTTGATTCCGAAGGAAGACCAGGATGCTACTCAAGTTAAAAACTACAGACCGATATCGCTTTTAAATACAGATTATAAGATATTTGCTAAGGTTTTGGCTAATAGACTGATGAGGGTTCTGCAACAGGTGATTCATGGGGATCAAACGGGGTTTATTAGTGGCAGGCAAATGAAAAATAATGTGAGACATATAGTTGATGTGTTAGAGTTTTTGGAAAGGCACAACCAGATCTCTGCAGCGCTAATTTTTTTAGATGCTGAAAAGGCCTTTGATCAATTGAATTGGCAATTTTTGTTGAAAGTTTTAGATAAAATGGATTTTGGGGAAAATTTTTTACAGCCGATTAGGGCATTATATCAAAAACAAACTGCCCGAATCATAGTTAACAATAGCCTGACAGTAGCATGTAATATTGAGAAGGGCACAAGGCAAGGGTGTCCGTTATCGCCCTTGTTATTTGTGTTAACATTAGAGATACTATTGGTTAAGATTCGGAACTCGGAAAAAATTAAAGGGATACAAGTTGGAGATCAGGACTATAGATTGAGAGCATTTGCAGATGATCTGGTTGTTACAGTGACCCAGCCAGAGAACTCTGTTGTGGACCTGATGGAGATAATAACACAATATGGGAAGGTTTCTGGATTTAAAGTAAATACACAGAAAACTAAAATTTTGGCTAGAAATATGACAGTTTCACAGAAGGCTCTCTTAGAAGGATTAACTGGATTTGAGATTGTTAAAAGGGTTAAATATCTGGGGGTGATTTTGTCGCCCTCTAATACAAAGCTATATAAAAATAATTATGAAAAACTATGGGGGAAAATTCAAAAGGAATTGGAGAGTTGGCAAAAATTGCAATTGTCTTTGCTGGGACGGATTGCAGCAGTGAAAATGAATGTCCTGCCCAAATTTTTATTTTTGTTTCAAATGATACCGATTCTTAAGAAAGATTCTAATCTGGAGGAATGGCAGCGAGGTATCAATAAATTTGTGTGGGCAGGGAAAAAGCCACGAGTTAAACTTAAGATTATGCAGGATACTCGTGAGAGAGGTGGCCTTAAATTGCCTAATCTTAAATTATATTATGAAGCTGCTGCATTAGTAGGAATAAGCGATTGGATTAATTTGACGCAATTGAGGTTATTAAATCTTGAGGGCCATGATTTGTTGTTTGGCTGGCATGCATATTTGTTGTATGATAAGAAGGTAGATACTGTGTTTAGGATGCATATTTTAAGACAGGCATTGCTGAGAGTTTGGAAGAAGTATAGACATAAGCTAAGCAGCAAGATACCATTGTGGGCAATTCCAAAACACGCAATAGAAAATATACATGCTGGTTTCAAACATGATGTGACTACGTACAAGGAAATTTTAAGCCTGGAAAGGAATGTTTGGTGTTTGAAATCATATAGCCTCTTGCGAGAAGAGAAGGTTGTTCAATCTTGGTTTCAATATATCCAATTACAGGCCAGGTGGAAAGAAGACCAGAAAAATGGATTTACAATGACTGATGGAAATTTGATAAAGCAGATTAGAAATCAGGGGTCAGCACATATTAAACGGATATATCTTGCATTGATAGAGATTGACTCGGAAACAGAGCTTGTTAAGGATTGTATGATAAAATGGGCCCAAAATATCCAGGAAGTTATTACAATGGACATGTGGGAAAAGATTTGGGTGAGGAACGTAAAATTTACTCAAGCTCAAAATTTAAGAGAGAACTTTTACAAAATGTTTTATAGATGGCATCTAGATCCTAAAAAGCTTGCAAGTATGTATCTGAATTATCAGCCTAAGTGTTGGAGGTGTGGTGATGAAGATGCAACGTATTTTCACATATGGTGGACATGTAAGAAGGTTAAGGCTTTTTCGATAAAAGTCTGGTGGAATATGCAGAAGATTTTTAAACAGAGGATAAAGTTTTGTCCGCAACTTTTTTTGTTGGGAATAATTGCAGACGCTACAGTTGTGGACACCAAGCTGATGTTGAACTTAATTACGGCGGCAAGACTTTTGATAGGCCAATATTGGAAGAAAGAGGAACTGCCGACCATAGAAGAGTGGACTTTAAAGGTTTCCGACCTGGCAGAGATGGCGAAGATTTCGGCTTATTTGAAAGATCATTCGCAAGAACGCTATATTATGGAATGGAGAAAATGGATTGAGTTTATCCAGAACAAGTATAGGGTTAAGAAGTTTTATGTAGCATTCGAATAAGTCTTCTTTCGTTTTTTTTTCTTTTTTTTTATTCTAGTTTTTTATATATATTTAATATTGTTAAGGTGTGTCTTATCCTATATAAGCTAGAGAGTGATGGATTTTAGAATTTATAGTTGTTAGTATATGGTTGTTTATGGTTGCCTTTTTATATATATATACCTTGTATTTAGCCCTGGGAAGTCGGGGGGGGAGGGGGGGGGTGGAGGGAGGGGGGGAGGGAGGGAGGTTGGGGGGAGGTAGGGGGGGAGCAGGGAGGGGGAAGGGGGGTTTCTTAAGGGAAAACTGTATTTTAAAACTTTTCAATAAAAAAAAAAAGAAAAAACAGTCATCCAGTCTGTTGGCTGAATACAAATTATCAATACAACAACAACAACAACAACAACAACAACAACAACACTTTATGGGCTTCTTAGCTAACTTCCCAAATTGTAATCAGTATAAAGTTGCCAATAGTTTCATTAGTTCTTATTGGATAGATTTAAAGTTAGTTAGTTTAGTTTATGGATTAGCCCATAGGCCATATCAAAATACAGAGTTCCAAACACATAATATTAATAAAATCCTATAAAGACAATTTTAAACAAAATTGTGGTAAAATACAACAATTTAATATGTAGCAAGTAAAATACCATAAAATTATATTTCGGTATCACTCCTACGATCTACCCCAATCATTCCCACATATGCTGATCTTATCTGAACCATTTTGCTCAAGTAATGTGCTGTGTTAAGTGCTGTGTTATTTTCAGATTCTGGGGATAGATTCAAATTCATACTTTATTTTATTAATTAACCTCTTTTAAAATCAGCTTTGTTATTAAGATTAGCCTCATTGGTGTGACTGAGGTGCTCAAAAGTTGCTGTAGGACTTGCCTTAACTGGAGAGGAAGTCATTTCTTCTTTTCAACAATTCTACCACCATCCCCACTTCCAAGATTCTTTCTCAGATTTGGCTCAGGAGAATTTTGTTGAGAGTTTAAGTCATTGTAGTAGAGTAGAGTACAGTGTTTTTGAAGTGCCTATAAAGCACTTCCCATCATCTTAAAATGCTGTGACATGACATGACTGGATTTGGGGGTGCTCGGCACTTGGCTTGCATTTATGAATGGTTGCAGCATTGCACGATTACATGATCACAATTTGGAAAGCTTTTAGCCCTTTTCCAGCAGAAACCTGCAAAAAAAAGTCCATTGATATGCTGGATTTCTCTAACGACTATATGGTTTGCTTAAAGACCTTATGGTTCACTTAATGAATATGCTGATTCACTTTATGATTGCCAGGCCCCAACCAAGAATGAGACATGGTGACTGTACCAAGCAGAGTTCTTTACTGTTCCACACCTAGTCAGAAATTTGCCAAAGTGGAACACTTACCATATACACCAAAAACTATCAGGGAGGAGCTGTCTTCACCCTCTTTCACCAACATACCTGGACTGAGCTGCCTCTTATTCCTCTGCAGTGCCCACTCTCCCTCCTGGAAAACCAAATCACTACATTCCATCATAGTTACATCATAAAAAATGGTCATAAAGTCAAGTCAGGTCACGTAGTGACCCACTTAATGATCACCCAACTTTGAACCAAAAGTCCAGGCCTAGTTGTTGTTGCAAATTGAGGATTACCTTGAGGATTATCTTGTTTGTGCACCAAGTATCAAACATCAAGAGCAACATATACAATGAACAGAAAGGGATGTGTAAAACTAAGGAAAAAATGGTAGCTGTGCTTAATGCTGTATGCAAAATCAAGACATATAATTTAACATAATTGTAGATGGCATCACGGTTAAATTGATGTACCTTGCATAGGAGTTAGAGAAAACTATGTGGAAAGAGTAAGTAAAATGGAGCAGAATCAAGGACTTACCAATAAAGCTGTCAACACTCATTTATCCAATTCCCATGGAGAAGGAATGGGGATCTGATATAATCTGGGAATGACTGTATTTTATTTATTTATATTCCACCTTTATTATTTTTTATGAATAACTCAAGGCAGCAAGGTTATCCCAGACACCTTCCTCCTCCTATTTTCTGCACAACAACAACCTTATGAGGTGAGTTGGTTTGAGATAGAGTGACTGGCTCAAGGTCACCCAGCTGGCTTTCATAGCTATGGCAGGACTTGAACTCACGGTCTCTTGCTTTTTGGCTTGGTGCCTTAACCACTAGACCAAACTGGCTCTGTATAGTTTTTTACTTGTGTCTCTCAAGATATTCCTTTACCGTGCCTCTTTCTCCAATGGAATAGAAAGCTCATAGGAAGCAGCAATGTAAATGCGAAAGTGTTTTGCATTGCAAAAGTTGAAAAATACCTCTGGAGACATTTTTCCAGACTTTCAAAGTTTTCTAGTTCAGTTCCCTGGCAGTGTGGAAATCTTCTCTAATATATAACTAGTAGTGTGTTGTCCAATCTTGTTTTAAATATGCTAATTGATTAGGATTTCAGTGTTACCTTTGGGAACAGTATTCCAGAGGCTAATAAATCTTGTTGGCAGCATATGATTCACAGCCACAACCGCTGCCAATGTAAAGTCTAAAGTTATCTCTGTCTTTTCTCCCCTGTTTTATAGTCTACCTGAAACCCTTAAGGAAATGAAGCCACATGTGAAATACAACCGAAGAAAGGAGAGGGAAAATTAATAAGAATGTAAACATTTTTATTACTTGGTTATGATGAAGAGATATTTTGGAAAGATGAAAATACATAGAACCCTCTCTGGTGATATGAAGCAATGGCCTAACCATAGGATACACTGAAAAGGGTATCAAGGATATACTTTCTATTTAATTATTCGAAACATTCTGCCATCTGAAAATAGCAAGTCATGGTGGGATGTGACATATATGTGTAAAGGTTTTTCTATTTACTGTCACGGAGATTCCTTTCTTTTCAAGTAGTCTTTCTTTATACTTGATGTTATTATCCCCTTAAAAGCAGGTATGTGTGTTAAAAGTAATTTCAAAAGAATTGTGAATTGCAATTGCACATTAGGCACCTGTTTGACTCAGTTATTCCTCCTCCTATTTTTTCCCCATGGCAAGAACCCTGGGGGTGAGTTAGGTTGAGAGCAAGTGACTGGCCCAAAGTCACCCAGCTGGCTTTCATCTTTAAGGTGGGAATAGAAACTCACAGACTCCTGGTTTCTAAGCCAGCACCTTAAGCCATTAGACTAAACCAGGGGTAGGCAACCTTGGCTCTTTTATGACTCGTGGACTTCAACTCCCAGAATTCCTGAGCCAGCATGGCTCAGCTTGGAAACCTCTCTCTTTCCCCTCAGCATGGCTGGCTCAGGAATTCTGGGAGTTCAAGTCCACAAGTCATAAAAGAGCCAAGGTTGCCTACCCCTGACTCTCGTGATGTCTAAGTAAAACGTGTATTAAGATGAAAGTCTGGTCAGAATCTCTGAAATGTCTAAGTGGAACCTATACTGAGGTGAAGATTTAGTCTCTGAAAGAGCATTTTTATAATTATGGTACAGATATGAGTACAGCTTTGTTCCTGGAGATTCAAATGGTAGCAACAGAGACCCTTTGTCCAGCTTCAACTGCTGTGTCAACTCTTACATTTTTCTCAAGCTAGAAATTGTATTCATATAGGATTGATTACATTCGGATTATAATAATGCAATGAATTTTTCATGGGGCTGCCATTGAAGCATGCTTGGAAACTATAGCAAGCAGAAGAAAGCTTGAATGGCTTCTTCTATATTCTTTCCGGACACTGATCTTGGTGAAATCATTTGTCATTGTTATGGCCTTTGCGATACTCCTAAAAGGGTTTCTCCCTTTGTCACATATATCAAGCTTGATGCCTTCAGAAGATTTAATACATCTACACCTTGAATAAAATTTTGCTAAATAATTTGTTAAAAAGTTGTCAATAATTCCCATTCTATGAAATAAATAAATAAATAAACAAACAAACAAACAAACAAACAAACAAGTCATAAAAGTTACCAAGCAAATTTGCCAGGAATATTAAAAAAATTTAAAAGACGCTTGCTCCTTGGGTGGAAAGCCATGGCAAATCTAGACAGCACACTAAAAAGCAGAGATATCACCCTGTCAACAAAAGTGTGTATAGTCAAGGCTATGGTCTTCCCAGTTGCAATGTATGGTAGTGAAAGTTGGACCATAAAAAAGGCTGAGCACCAAAGAATAGAGGCCTTTGAACTATGATGCTGGAGAAGACTCCTGTGAGTCCCTTGGACTGCAAGGCGATCAAACCGGTTAGTCCTAGAGGAGATCAACCCTGACTGCTCTTTAGAAGGCCAGATCCTGAAGCTAAAACTCAAATACTTTGGCCACCTAATGAGAAGGAAGGACTCACTGGAGAAGAGCCTCATGCTGGGAAAGATTGAGGGCAAGAGAAGAAGGGGACGACAGAGAATGAGGTGGCTGGATGGAGTCACTGAAGCAGTAGGCGTGAACTTAAATGGACTCCAGAAGATGGTAGAGGACAGGAAGGCCTGGAGGAACATTGTCCATAGGGTCGCGATGGGTCGGACACGACTTCGCAACTAACAACAACAAAACATTAAAATTATGAATATTTTATATTAGTCACAGTACTACAAAGGGAAAGTTAATTATAAACTGTATAAAAAGTTTTGTTCTCCTTCTCCTCCTCCTCCTCCTTAAATAACAAAATAGTGGAGATTTTGGCTCTCAGCTCAGATTCAATTCTTTTTTTTAATGTTAAAACAATTACATGTGCTTTGGTTTTTATGGCTATTTTTTTCATCAGCAATATACTGAGCGCTAATTGTATAATCTTGGTAACCACTTTGTGCACTTACCGATATTTTGTTTCTGCATCAGTTATTTTTCTCCCTTTTTTCTTTCACTTGTTCATTTTCTCTCTTTTTTCCTTCTTTTTAAAAATGATTAAAATATATATCTCATTACTTCTTAGATTCTAAAGGAATAATTTGTCATGAGAATGAATAGCAATTCACTTAAAACAGTTTCCCAACAGCTTTGTTGGATTAGCAAATTTAAGCATCCTCTAAAGGAAAAAAAGATTCTTAAGAAATTATTAAGCAATAAACAGGACTTTTTTGGTATAAACTAGTAGAGATAAAGCCAATTTAGCTCATTAGAAGATGGGTAGGAGTCCACGGACCTGATTTTGTGCACTTTTAAAAACCATACATAATAAGCATTCCATTCCTAAAAATACTTGAAGAATAATTTTCCAATAAAATAATGTTAACCTAAAATGTAAATAGTTGTGTATTTGTAAATAATTGTGCATCTGTAGGGAAAGATTTTATTATTGCCTAAACTGTTTTGATATATCCTGCTTTGCAGGATAATGTTTCCTTAAATCCTATTCCAAGGTATTTAAACTGTTTACACTGTAATATAATGGTTTCTCCATTAGATCATTAAAAAACCTTAGCTTTTCAAAATGCTGTTTTTAGCATAATTACTTTAAATTCCTGTTTCTCAATACAGCTCCTGTTCTTCAGAGCAGCTTAACAATGGCTCAAAGTTACAACAGCCTTCGAAAAAGTGACTTACAACCCATTCTTGAAGTTACGTCCGGTAGTAATTCAGGGGCTTGGCAACTGTCTGACATTTACAGTGGTTACTTGGGGTCATGTGATTGCAATTTGCAACTTTGCCAGCTGGCTTCTGATAAGCTTAGTCAATTTGGAAAAGCTGAATTCAATTAATGATTTTGTGATTCACGTAACGACTGACAGTGGTAAAAATAGTCATGAGAATGAAATTAGGTCTGGTTACATGTTGACTCGCTTAACAACCATAAAGGTAAAGGTAAAGGTAAAGGTTCCCCCGCACATGCGTGCTAGTCGTTTCCATATTACCTAGCAACTAAAACTCCAGTCCCAATTGTGGCCACAAGTCGAGGAGTATCTAAATGTTGTTGTTGTTTTTTTAAGAAAAATATTCTTGTTATTCAGAAAACAATCATACAGCATCAAGATAGAATAAAATAGATACTTTCTAAGAACATAGAGATAAAGTAAAAAGCTAATCAATAAAACAGCACTGAATTTAGGTAAAGATTATACAATATAACTGCAAGGATACAAACTAGTTTGATTCCATGTTTTGCTAACATGACCTCTGTAGGAAATACAGATAAATCTACTCTCTTACTCTGGTAGATGTATTAGTATAGTCTCTGCCCTAAACATATCAGGTGCTTAACGGTGACTATATTATTTTGTTCATAATTTACTTCTATTTACTCAGTCAAAATCAGCAGTCAAATAAATGGATGCTACATACAAATGTTTTGTTACACAACTTATATATTTGAAGACAAGATAACATAAAATCTGGTGAAGATCAGTGTGCTTTGACCATTTCTAAAACCTGTTTTATTCACTATAAACAATCTTATTAGCCTCTCCCCCATCTTTCAATTTATTTAATAATGTCTTAGCATACATTTTAGCACAGGTGTTTAGAAGGCTAAGTGGTCAATTCATGTTTATCTTTTTAAAACTTTATTCTTTATTTTATAAGATCACAAAAAATAAGGAATATCATAATGTACAACAATAACAAAATTCAAACTAAATTAAACCAAGAAATAAGAGAAAAAAGATTCCCCACAAACCTCATGAAATATTCTAATAGAATTTAACAAATTACAAACTAAATATCTATCATATATTTGATCAAATTTTGAAGAAAGTATTTTCAAAAAATACTTTATTTTAATCATTTATTTAAAAAAAGAAGAACACATAACTAAGGCAGAATGCCAGCAAATAGCCTGAAACTGCAAAGGTGAAGTCAGGAAAGCTAAGGCCCACAATCAACTAAGACTTGCAACAAATGTCAAAAATAATTTAAAAAGTTTTTTTCAACATGTAAAAAACAAGGAAAAATCAAGGAAATGATCAGTCCAGTAATAGGAGAAGATGGCAAGGAGGTAGTAGGCATCAGGGAGAAAGTGGAACAACTTCATTCATTCTTTGAAACTGTCTTTACACAAAAGTAAAAAATAGTCCAACCTAACAAATGCAGTACCACAAAACACAGATTAGGAATGGAAGTCAAAATAGGCAAGAAAATGGTTAAACAATATCCATTCTAAGTTCAAATTACCAGGATCAGATGGATTATATCCAAGGATCTGAAGGACCTGGTTCTGTGATCTTAGAACAACTGAACCATATCTTTCAAAAACAGTGAGTTAATTGATACAGAACATTCCTGTCCCTGGCAAACTAAAAATTATAGGGTTATCAGTGCGTGTAACATAGAGGTGTGGGTGGACAAGAATATCAACCTAGCTGTCAAGCAAAATCAATCTTTTAATAGTGAGTGCCACACCAAGTGCACTAATCAAACAGGTGGTAAGAAAATAGGGGCACCACACAGGTTATGTAGAAAGTAAGCACAGGGTCAGTCATAAAGGACTCAAATGTCTATACACCAATGCACAGAGTATGAGCAATAAACAGGGTGAACTATAAATTCAGGTAAATGAGGTCAGATGTGATATTGTTGGTTTATGACTGACCCTGTGCTTACTTTCTACATAACCTGTGGGATGAAACCAACAAATGGAACACACAGCTAGAGGGATTTAAATTATTTAGAATAGAACAGAGCTGGAAGGGACCTTGGAGGTCTTCTAGTCCAGCCCCCTGCTCATGCAGGAGAACCTATATCATCTCAGACAAGTGACTGTCTAGCCTCTTCTTAAAAATCTCGAGTGATGGAGTGCCCATGATTTCTGGAGGCAATCTGTTCCACTGGTTAATTGTCCTCACTGTCAGGAAGATTTTCCTTAATTCCAGGTTGCTTTTCTCTTTGTTCAGTTTCCAACCATTGTTTCTTGTCCTGTTCTCTGTTGCTTTGCTGAATAATGTGACCACCTCATCTTTGTGGCAGCCCCTCAAGTACTGGAATACTGCTATCATGTCTCCCCTATTTCTTCTTTTCTTTAGACTAGCCAGACCCAAGTCCTGCAGCCGTTCTTCGTATGTTTTAGTCTCCAGGCCTTTGATCATCTTAGTTGCTCTTTTCTGAATTTTTTCCAAACTCTCAACATTTTTTTTGTGATATGGTGACCAAACGTGGCTGCAGTATTCCAGGTGTGGTCTTACTAGGGTTTTATAAAGTGGTACACCCCTATCAGCCTGACCTCAATACCTGGGAAGATTCTGGAAAAGATAATCAAACAACCATTACTAAAAGCCAACATGGGTTTGTCAAAAACAGATCATGCCAGACAAATCTTATTGCATTCTTTGACCAGGTGACAAAATTAGTGGACCAGAGGAATGCTGTGGATATAATTTATTTGGACTTCAGTAGGGCATTTGATAAAGTAGACCACAATCTACTACTTGATAAGATAGAAAAATGTGGGTTAGACAGCATCACCACTAGATGGATTCATAGCTGGCTGACCAGACATACTCAGCCTGTGGTCCTCAAAGGAACTGCATCTACATGGAGGGAAGTGTGTAGTGGGGTGCCCCAGGTCTCTGTTCTGGGCCCAGTGCTCTTCAACATCTTCATCAATGATTTGGATGAGGGGATAAATGGGCAACTCATCAAATTTGCAGATGACACCAAACTGGCAGGAATTGCCAATGCTCCAGAAGATAGGCTTGAGATACAGGAGGATCTTGAACATTGGGTGCTATCTAATAAAATGAAATTCAATGGTGAAAAAAGTAAGGTTCTACATTTAGGTAATAAAAATAAAATGCACAGGTATAGTATAAGTGGTACCTTGCTCAACAGTAGTAACTGTGAGAGGGATCTCGGAGTCCTAGTAGACAATCACTTCAATATGAGCCAGCAGTGTGCTGCAGCTGCCAAAAAAGCCAACAAAGCGCTAGGCTGCATTAACAGAGGGATAGAATCAAGATCACATGAAGTATTAATACCACTTTACAATGCTTTGGTAAGGCCACACTTGGAATACTGCATCCAGTTTTGTTCACCACAATGTAAAAAATGTTGAGATTCTAGAAAGAGTACAGAGAAGGGCAACAAAGATGATTGGGGGACTGGAGGCTAAAACATATAAGGAACGGTTGCTGGAATTGGGTATGTCTAGTTTAATGAAGAGAAGGGTGAGGGGTGACAAAGAAGAGGAAGTGAAGCTATTTTCCAAAGCACCTAAAGGCAGGACAAGAAGCAACAAATGGAAACTAACCAAAGAGAGATGCAACTTAGAACTGAGGAGAAATTTCCTGACAGTTAGAACAATTACGTAATCAGTGGAACAACCTGCCTCCGGAAGCTGTGAATGCTCCAATACTGGAAGTCTTTAAGAAGAGATTGGACAGCCATTTGTCTGAAATGATATAGGATTTCCTGCCTGAGCAGGGGGTTGGACTAGATGACCTACAATGTCATTTCCAACTATTATTATTATTATTATTATTATTATTATTATTATTATTATTATTATTATTATTATTATTATTATTATTATTATTATTATTATTATTATTATTATTATTATTATTCAGTCAGCCAGATGTTCAGACTGGATTTGACATTTTTGTCCACCTATTGAGTCCTTACCAAGGACCTGGGATAGACAGATGTGGATGTTTGTTGGTATTACAGATATCGTCGCAGGATGGACGCTGCCTTTTGCAATTGACTAATGGCAAATTTGTCAGTGCCAATGGTGTTCAAGTGGTGCTCCAGTTGTTTTGGGATTGCACCCAAGGTGCCTATTATTATTGGTACTATCCTTTCTTGCTTTTGTCAGTCTTTCTATTTCTATTTGTAGGTCTTTATATTTTGTTATCTTCAGTTCTTTCTCATCTTTTCTGCTGTCTCCAGGCTCTTCCACGTCCACAATCCAGACTCTTTTGTCTTTCTTATCGACAATTGTTAAGTCCGGGGTATTACATTGCAGGTGTTTGTCAATAATAATAATGATGATGATGATGATGATGATGATGTTATTGTTATTATTATATCAAGAAAAATGGAAAAACTTACAGGCACACTTTGTAAAAGTCCTGGAACACTGGAGAACTACCAGAGGCCTGGAAAAGAGCTACAGGCTTGACATCAATACCTAGGAAGATTCTGGAAAAGATAATCAAATACTCTGTGAACATCTAGAAACAAGCAAAGCTATTATTAGAAGCCAACATGTATTTGTCAAAAACAGATCATACCAGACAAATCTTATTGCCTTTGACAAGGTGACTAAATTATTGGACGGCAAAATGCTATGGACATAATATACTTGAACTTCAGTAAGGCATTTGACAAAGTAGACCACAACTTACCTCTTGATAAAATAGAAAAATGTGGGATACACAGCATCACCATCAGATGGATTTGCAACTGGCTGACCAACTGTACTGAATGTTTTGTCCTCAATGGAACCTCATCTACATGGATGAATTCTGTTGTAGTACTTTTCAACATCTTCATAAATGATTTAAATGAAGGGATAGAAGGGGGACTCATCAAATTTGCAAACAATACCAAGGTTTTACATTTAAGTAGGAAAACCCAAATGCAGAAATGCCTGTTGGTGAATGGACAATTATTTGTCTGAAATGGTATAGGGTTGGACTAGAAGTACTCCAAGGTCCCTTCCAATTCTGTCATCCTGTTATTCTTGATATTAAAAGGCAAGATTCATTGAGTATTAGCAGACCACAACTAATGTAGTCCTTTGTTCATTGTCACTGCTAAGAGAATGGAAGCAACAGGTTCAAATTTTAGTTTAGAAATAGGTTAGGTGAAGGGTAGCTTAGTGTGTGACTTCAGTTCAATTTCTGCTAGGTGAATCTTTTACCTTGCTCAGTTGGTTAAATTGAGTTCTACCAATATAAAAGAATGTAGCTTTTAGGCTGACTTCCTTAGATTCTAGGAATGATGCCAACACAACTTCTGAGGTCATATATTAATGTTCAGGTAGAAAGATGGGCTCTGGGGATTATAGTTGCTGAATCTTGCTGAGTGTTGTTGAATGAGTCCTTTCTGTGGCCTTTCTTCCTTTGAGTTTTTGGAGCCCATTGCTCCACTCATACTACAGCAATTTCATAAGATTGCCCATCGATTGCTGAAGTGATATAAAATCTGCCTCTTTACGGTTATGATCTAGAATCGTCCAACTGCAGTTGGTTGCATTAGAAGGCAATATAGGCGGGCAAATGTTCCAAATCTGAGGGCTCCAGTACTAAGTCATGGCATTTTTCAGAACTGTTGTTATATAGTGATTCATATTTCACTAGTAAACCTGAACTTGATGCCAGCTGATGTTTATAAGAACTTTTCATGAGGAGAGTCGACATGACGTAAAATGAATTGCTTTTCTAGTATCTTCCAGTGACTTGGATCTTGATCTACTGATTCGTTATTTCTGTTACACAATTATTTCCTTGAGTACATTTCCCTGGAGTGCTTTCCTGTGCAATAATGTAAGATGATTGGATCTCCTCTCATTTCTATATTAGCAGAGAGTAGCCATGTTGGCTACTGGATATTATATATTTCTGTCCGATTTACAAGATTTATAGGAACAATAACTTTATTTCCCTATTCCCTAATATCCAAGAATAATTGTTCAAAGTAAAACAAGTGCTAAAAAAAGAATTAAAAGATATTGTTGGAATTTTGACAGTCTATGCTTTTGAGAACTATCAATAAATGATATAGGCCAGGTATGCCCTCACTCCTGAACATTGAAAATTTAAGTTCTTTTTAAAACAAGGACTCTGAAGGCAGATATGAGGGAGGAATCAGAGGAAGAAGCTGGAGACTGAATCTGGAAAAAGGAGTGGAATTCTGATCATTTCCCCAACAGCCTTGGCATAAAAAAAGACTAGTTCAGGGTTCAAAAATATTCTCCTTTATTAAGTCTAGTCTAATTGAAACAGAGAAATATCTGCCTTTGAGAAACTGCTAAAGATGAGTATAACATTTACTGAGGAATAGTTTGTTAGCTTTCATCTTTATTTTATTGTGCTTTATAAAATTATTTTTCTGTACAGTTTAGATTCTTTTTTAGAGCCCAGTGATTATGAAACAACAACAATTTTAGACTTGAAGTAGAGTCACATTTTCTCCTGCAAAAAAAAATCTATTAATTTCTATCTGGGAGTAACTGGTTAAGAAGGTTGCCTGTTATCTTTTCCCAATATGTACGGATAAATGTTAACCAATCTCAGCCTGAAGACCCTCTTTTTAACTCTAGTTAAGGGAGAAAACACCTCTACCAACATGCATATTGGCAAATCATTCAGAAGATTAATGCACTCAGGGCATTTACAAAGAGTTGGCAATGTGCATTAGCATTATAGATTTTAATGTGAAATGATGTCAGTCTTTTCTCGGCTGCATTGTAGTGCATGGGCTGCCATCTGCTTATAATAATGAGTCTGACAATCCAGCTAAATGTGATTTGCTGCTTCTTTTGCCAACATAATGGCCTGGATATTGATCCTAATGGGAGAGCAGTTGCTGCAATTTCATTGAATAGATGAGGAGGGCAGGGTGCTAAAGAGAGATTTCCTAAGGTCTCTGGTGGAATGTCAGTCAAAAAAGAAATGTGTTCTCCCAACTGGTTATTTTTTCTGCAGCCCCTGATTTTATCACAACCCGACATCAGCTCACAAACCTCTTTGCAATTAAGACTAAAGCAATATAAAATTTATATTCAAACCAAACTGGCTAGACTATCCTAAAGTCAAATTACAAAGCTGTGATCCAGCCCCAAACAACTGGAGTTAGCAGTTAACTACAGGTGTAACAAGATTTAGGATTTTTTTTTTTATTATTATTATTATTATTATTATTATTATTATTATTATTATTATTATTATTATTATTATTATTATTATTATTATTATTTTGTTAGTGTAATTAATACCATTACATATGGATTTTACTTTCTTCAGTGGTTTATTTGAGAAGGGACTAATTTGTTTCAAGTTGCTTAGCCTATTCTAGAAACTGTAAAAGCAGCTTTGTGTTGCAGAAATCAGATGGTGAAGCTTTTTTTATTCTGCTAATATTTGCAAATTATATTGCTTTTTGAAAGATTCCTACTTAAGTAGAAACCTGGCAGGCTTAAGAGGGACCTCCAGATTTACTAGAGAATTAAGAAAGCCAGAGCCTCAACTTTTAGGGATAGCTATTAAAGACAGAAATGTTGGACATGGATCAGAAAGTGGGAACCATCCAAGTATTCTGTGAGGTAAGCATTTGAAGAAGTAAAACTAGGAAAGGGTAAAATGATTTTTCACAAGAAAATGTTGGGAAAATAGCTCAGAGAAATTTCCTATGAAGCACGTTTTGTTTTGAGGTTTTTTTTTCTGCTTGCCACCCCGTTTCTGGTCCAATAATAAAAACTCTTTAAAACATATAGTGAAATATTAAGTATGTCTCCAAGTCCTACTTTGCAAACATACAAGAAATGACCAGAACTGTTGTTATGCCTATTGAATATCTAAACTATGCAAATCTCTTTTAAGCCTATAAGGTATTTGATTTTTTTTTCTTAAACCTACAATAAATAATGCAAAAAAAAAAGGAAGGCACAAAACATTCAGAGCTGTGTAAGAAAAAATTGCTTTTCACCATTATGTAGAACAGAAAGAAGCTTCCACCAGAAGAACCTGAAGACCGAAAGATTCCTGAGAGGCTAGAACTGAATAAATGCCCTTTTTCTGATGAAAAGGGACTATTTTTTGAATAGACCTTTCAAGATTTCTGTCCACTGGAGTTAAAAGGAGAAAATTGGATGTTTTACAGCTGTCACTGGCTTTGTTCCTGATACATCAATAAATATATGATTTATGATTATACCCACACCACATAACTGAAACCCTTCCTCTCTTTTGTGGTTTAATAACCCTTTCTTTCAGTGTTAAAAAAAATGAGATGAGCAGGACTTTTTAAAACAAAAACAAACAAAAACATTTGTATTCAAGGAGAAAAACTCCCTTGCAGAAACAAGAATGACATTTTTTTTCATAGTTTCTTAATCAGCAAAAAGAAGCCAGCTGTCAGCCTTCCAGAATTCAGCATTTAGATTAGCAGTGAAGCCACACTTCTGTTAACTTTGCATCTGTTTAGGAAATGAAGAATAACTCATTTTGTTTATTATCTTTATTTTTTTTTAAATTTTATCAAAACAACTGTCCTTGGTTGTTCCAGAGTTATAGGTACAATAATCATATTGGCCGTTAGCATTTTTTTAAGAATAGTCTTTTCCATGGGGGTTTTAACTTGGGATTGCAAAATTCCACATGCCCATTAGATGGCAGCAAAGAGAGACAGAAAAGTCCATTTCTTATGTCCGCTAGTGAGCTTTTGCTTTCATGATAAAATAAAGCCATAAGTAACGTTTATGGAAATTTGCATGTGCTCACCTGCCTCAAATTGAGGGTAGAGGTAGCATGCTTAATATTTTAGCATCAAGGTAGCATGCACAATTCCACTCCCACTTCAGTTTGTGCTCAGAAACACCCACAAGCTATATGGTACTAAAATGATAAAATGTGAGTTGCAATGTCATAAGATAAGCTCCATCCTTTCATATTTTCCATGCAAAAAAAACAGAGCAGAGTTTGTAACCATCATGCTATAATTCACATTTTGTTACTTGTCTCCCTCCCCTCCTGAATCCCCTGGTAGATCCCCCTGAAATCATTCAAAAGGAGCTTCTCCATATGTCTGTAATGTGAATTGTTTCCACCAAGACAGTTTCCCTCCAAAGTATAATACTCTGCATTCAGAGAAGGAGGAAGATTTCAGGAGGAATATTATTTTACATTAATTCTGTGGAATTAGAGGGTTAATGCAATGTTTCCCCAAAAGTAAGGTATATTTCCATGCAAGAACCTATATTGAAAGAAATGGTTTGCATCAATTGTTTTTGATTGATCCAAAGTTCTATGTATAATAACAGGGTCACTAGCCCTCTTGACGGCTTTATTTACAAATAATTTCCAAATTTAGGGTTACTAAATATGGTTCCCCTTCATGGATTACTGCCTTGTCGTGGCGAAGGGGCTTGCGTAATTTAATGAAGCTATGAGCTATGCCGTGCAGGGCCACCCAAGATGGACAGGTCATAGCAGAGAGTTCTGACAAAACGTGATCCACTGGAGAACGAAATGACAACCCACTCCAGTATCTTTGCCATGAAAACCCCATGGACAGTAACAAAAGGAAAAAAGATATGACGCTGGAAGATGAGCCCTCAGGTCGGAAGGCATCCAATATGCTACTGGGGAAGAGCAGAGGGCTAGTACTAGTAGCGCCAGAAAGAATGAAGTGGCTGGGCCAAAGCTGAAAGGACACTCAGCTGTGGATGTGTCTGGTGGTGAAAGGAAAGTCCGATGCTATAAAGATTTTTTCTGCTTAGGAACCTGGAATGTAAGATCCATGAATCAAGAAAAGCTGGACGTGGTCAAACAAGAGATGACAAGACTGAACATCGACATCTTAGGTATCAGCGAACTAAAATGGACAGGAATGGGTGAATTTAATTCAGATGACCATCAGTTATACTACTGCGGGCAAGAATCCCTCAGAAGAAATGGAGTAGCCTTCATAGTCAATAAAAGAGTAGGAAAAGCAATACTGGGATACAATCCTCAAAATGACAGAATGATCTCAGTTCGAATCCAAGGCAAACCATTCAATATCACAGTAGTCCAAGTCTGAGGGGTCACATTGTCCATGGGGTCACAATGAGTCGGACATGACTTTGCCACTAACAACATCCTGTAGTGACACAGCTGAGCTCATACTGTAAGGTGAAAGGTTTGAAGTCTCAAACCTTCTTCACAAGAAATCTCCAGGTCTATATACTCTAACTCTATTCTTAAATTCTTAAAAATGAAAGAATATAACATCCATTGGGTGGGTGTGGCCAATTGGGTGGGCATGGCCCATTGGGTGGGCATGGCTGCAGTGGTAATGGCAGACTGGTTGGGACTAAAAAGTTCAATCAATCAATTCCAACTTTGCGAGATCTTTTTTTTTCTTGTGAGAAGTTGAAATTGATTGATTGAATCTTTTTTTTTTTTTGCACACAGCAGCGGAGGCCTAAAGTGAAAAGGTTTTATAAAACCCAGCTGAAGGCCTAGGACTGGGGTGACGGTGCGTGTGCCCACAGAAAGGGCTCTGCGTGCCACCTCTGGCACGTGTGCCATAGGTTCACCACCATGGTTCTATCGGTTCTACACATTTAGAATTGCAGGGACATTGTCTCTCTGGAGAGGGGATTTTCCTGTATTGTCTTTCCAGGACAGCTGATGGGAGGGATAGACCTCCCCAACTCCTGATGGGAGATTCCATAGAAGGTTGCCGAAAATAATAGGGCTAAGATTCTAGGGGACTTGCAGATCCAGATGAACAGAAAGCAGATATTGTGGTTCCTTTTATTTACATACATGCATACATACATACATACATACATACACAAACACACTTTTTATCTTTGCATTTTTAATTTTTAATAAACAGCATTATATAAAAAGTCTAGAATTCTTAAAATGTTGAAAAACAAGACGTCAGATATATTTTCTTATAGAATATACATTAAGAAGAAAACTTCCAAACATTTAATCCTCTTGTTTTTGAAGAACAATTGAATGATTAGAAGCAGATAATGGAGAGATAGGAGTTCCTATGGGAAGGACCTGAAAATGCTACTGTAACCCTGACAGGATGTCTTGTTTGTGTTTGTTTATGCTTGTCTTTAGGATGGTGGGGGAGTAATTTCTTTATATATCCTTTTTCTTCTTTTTTCTTTCTTTTTCTCTGCACTTTTAACGTTTATTTTTTTTACTTTTTATTAAAAAGTGTTACATCTGTTTGCATTTGTACATTTTAATAAAAATCATTGTAAATAACTTTTTTCCCCTTTTTTAGTTGATTGAATTGGTCATACTAATTCTGGCACCATCATTAAAAGGACATGATCAGGGGCTTCATTCAGATATAGTGTTTTTCATCCTGTTTAAAAAGGGGCAACAATAAGACTTTTACAAAAAAATAAAATAAAATAAAGCCTTTCCTTAGCCTGGAAGATCTCTATACAATTATAAACTATTACCAGATATTCCGTTTCTTAAAAAAAGATTGTTGAGAATGTAGTGGTCTCACAGCTCCAAACTCACCTGAGTAATCTGGATTACATGATTCCATGCCATTTGGGCTTTTGGACAGGATATTTATTTATTTATTTATTTATTTATTTATTTATTTATTTATTTATTTATTTATTTATTTATTTAATTTGATTTCTATACCGCCCTTCTCCCTAGGGACTCAGGGCGGTTCACAGGGCATATATAAATAACGATACAAAAATTAAAAAGAAATTAAACCAGTGCCCAATTAAAAAAACAATAATACATTACTAAAAACACCAATTTAAAAACCCATAATCCCCCATCAGGCCAGACCAGCTAATTCAAATAAGTGGGTCTTCAGGCCGCAACGGAAGGTTCGGAGGTCTGATGCCATCCGGAGCTCCACCGGCAGTTGGTTCCATAATGCCGGAGCGCCCACAGAGAAGGCCCTCCCCCTGGGGGCCACCAGTCGGCATTCCCTGACCGGAGGCACCCTGAGGAGGCCCTCTCTGTGGGCACGTACTGGGCGGAGGGAAGTTGACGCCAGCAGCAGATATGATTGGTGAATGACCTAAGTCAGAAATTGGATGAGGTGTTTGTATCGATCCTGTTGGTCTTTCTGAAACTTGATGTAATTGAGCCTTAGAAGCACTCAGTGGTGGAATTCAAATATGTAAACAACCGACTCTCTGTGTGGATGCCACTTCTGGAAGTCCGTTCTGGGCCTGGGCAACAAAAAATTAGCTACCGGTTCTGCCAAACTGGTGCGAACCAGCTGAATCGCACCACTGGAAGCACTGCTTTAAACAAGTTCAAAACTTATCAGGCCATATGTAGCAGGTGGTTCCTGGAGATTCATATACAACACCTAGGATGCTGACCTAGGATGTCCAACTGGGTTCTCTGTGATATTCTCTTTAGCCATACACTAGCAGCTTGTGATTCCTAAATTCTGAAATTCCAACATAAAAGATAGATTTAATGCTTGTCTTCTAAACAAAAATGGAATTCTGGAATTCCAATGCCATGAATTAATTGTTATCAAATCATGTGCATTCATACCTGTGATTTAGTATGTGTTTGTGTGTGTGTTCTAGAATTCTGAAAGAGGAAGAAAAATACCAGTCTTGAAAGCCTCTTTTATTTTGAATCTTTACTGTAGGTAAAATCCCTTCTGCTCATCCTTCCATCTTTTTTTTTTTTGGCTTGTTCTTTCTGTATTTTAAAATGTTGGAATCTGGGGTAGAACAAATTAAAAAGATAAACAGGAAGCATCTGTGTGAAACACCTCCAGGGACAATGGGGGGGGCAATGAGTATCAGACTTTACTTCGAAAACCCCTTTCTCTTGTAAGCATAAACAGGATTGAAGTACTAGAGAACACCCATGCTTTGAGAGATTTGCCTTTTTTTGTTCAGAATGTTCTGCTTAAAGGTTTATCCTTATTTAGGAGAAGAAATGGACAAGGATGAGCTAAACCACCAGGCGATGACTATAGGATGGTAATGTAATCTCTGGGATGGAGAGGCTCTATAACTTTTCTACAATGAATAACATATATTAAAAGTACTATCTGAGCATGATCAGAGCCACTGTAGCGCTAGTGTTCCCTTTATTTTTTTGAGCAATATATATATTTATTTATTTTATTTATTTATTGATGGGATTTATATCCCGCCCTATCTCCTGAAGGACTCAGGGCGGCTCACAATAAAACATATAATAAGTGCATAAATCAAGATAAATGAAATTGAGAACATCAGTGCAATAAAAAATTAGAGAATTTAAAAATGAATTAAAAATACTAAATATAAATTAATTAAGATGCCTGTCAGTCTAGGTCAGCTTGGTGGAACAGGTGTGTTTTGAGGCCGCGGCGAAAGGATTGGAGGTTTTGGGCTATCCGAAGCTCAGGGGGGAGCTGATTCCATAGGGTTGGTGCTCCCACAGAGAAGGCCCTCCCCCTGGGGGTCGCCAGCCGACATTGCCTAGCTGACGGTACCCTGAGGAGGCCTTCTCTGTGTGAGCGTACTGGACGATGGGAATTTGTTCCCGGCAGCAGATGGTCCTGCAAGTATCCCGGACCTAAGCCATGTAGGGCTTTAAAGGTAAGTACCAGCACCTTAAATCTCACCCGGAGGGCAACTGGTAGCCAATGCAGCTCCCGCAGGAGGGGTGTAATATGGGAGTATCGGGAAGCTCCCATCACAACCCGCGCAGCTGCATTCTGCACCAGCTGAAGCCTCCGGGTGGTCTTTAAGGGCAGCCCCATGTAGAGAGCATTACAGTAATCAATACGGGAGGTAACGAGTGCGTGGGTGACTGTACGTAGGGCATCTCGGTCCAAAAAGGGGCGTAATTGGTATATAAGACGAATCTGGGCAAATGCCCCCCTAGCCACGGTTCCCATGTGATCTTCAAAACTGAGTCGTGAATCTAGGAGGACGCCCAGATTGCGTGCTTTATCAATGGGAGGTAACATCTCTCCTCCTATAGTCAGAGATGGAACCTCTTGGACTAAACGAGATGACGGTATGTACAGCCACTCAGTCTTGGCCGGGTTGAGTCGAAGCCTGTTTTCTCCCATCCAAATCTGTACCGCTTCCAGACAACGGGACATCACATCGAGGGCATCACTGGGTTGGTTCGGGGTGGAGATGAATAGCTGGGTATCATCAGCATATTGATGATATTTCACCCCGAAGCTACGGATGATCTCTCCCAGCGGCTTCATATAGATGTTGAACAGGAGGGGCGAGAGCACCGAACCCTGAGGCACTCCACAATTAAGAGGCCTAGGGCTTGACCTCTGCCCTCCTGCCAACACCGTCTGCGAACGGTCCGAGAGGTAGGAGGAGAACCAACGCAGAACGGTGCCTCCCACTCCCAGCCCCTCAAGACGACGCAGTAAGATACCATGGTCGATGGTATCAAAAGCCGCTGATAGATCTAATAGGACCAGGACAGAAGAATAACCTCTATCTCGGGCCCGCCAGAGATCATTCACCAGCGCGACCAATGCCGTCTCCGTGCTGTGCCCCGGTCTGAAACCCGATTGGTACGGATCTAGATATTCAGCTTCCTCCAGGTTCAAAGGGAGCTGTCGTGCCACCACGCTCTCAACGACCTTCGCAAGGAAGCGAAGGTTGGAGACAGGACGGAAGTTGTTTAAAACAGCTGGGTCCAGTGCCGGTTTCTTGAGGAGGGGCCTTACCACCGCCTCTTTCAAGGCAGCAGGGAAGTACCCTTCACTCAGTGAGGCATTGATAACTGCTAGGAGCCAGCCTCGTGTAACCTCCCGAGAAGCATAGACTAGCCAGGAGGGACACGGGTCCAACAAACATGTGGCGGCACTTAGTTTCCCCATGATCTTGTCCACTTCATCCGGAGTCACAGGATCGAACTCTTCCCAAATGTACTTGGCCAACTTCATCGTTTTCCTCTCGTTAGATACTGCCCAGTCAGAGTCCAGACCAGCCCGAATCTGAGCAATTTTGTCCACCAGATATTTACTAAATTCCTCAGCCCGTCCATGTAGGGGGTCCTCTCCCGTCTCTTGACTTAAAAGGGAGCGGACCACTCTAAATAGGGCGGCCGGGCGATTATCTGCGGACGCAATGAGGGTGGTGAAGTAGGCGCGCTTTGCCACCCTCATTGCCACAAGATAGGATCTAGAAAAGGATCTTAACTGTGTTCGGTCAGACTCGGACCGACTGGCTCTCCAAATGCTCTCTAGGCCCCTTCTCTGGCGCTTCATCTCCCGCAGGTCCTTGGAGAACCAAGGAGCGAGTCGGGACTTGCGCCGGGTCAGAGGCCGCAAAGGGACAACGCGGTCGAGCGCCTCCGAAGCAGCCTGTTGCCAGGCATTAACTAAGGACTCGGCCGGGTTGTGGGAGAGGGAGGTGGGAATCGGTCCAAGCGCCATCTGGAATTTATCTGGGTCCATCAGGCGCCTGGGGCGGAACCACCTGGTCGGTTCCGCTTCCTGACATCGGGGGGTGACGTGACGGAGGCCCAACCGCAGGAGGTAGTGGTCTGTCCATGACAGGGGTTGTGATGTTGGAGTAACCCCACCCAGCCCATTTAGCCACTGCCCAGAGACAAAAATTAGATCCGGCATGTTTCCTCCCTCGTGAGTTGGGTCCTGAGTAATTTGAGTAAGGTCCATGGCCGTCATGGAGGCCATGAACTCTCGGGCCACTTCTGATGCACTGCCCAGGGAAGGTAGATTAAAATCTCCCAATACCATAAGCTTTGGAAATTCGACCGCCAATCCTGAGATGGCGTCAGGTAGCTTGGGTAGAACCGTTGCTGTGCAGCTTGGAGAGAGGTATACCAGAAGTAGGCCCAACTGACCACCAGGACCCCACCTTAAGAGGAGGGATTCACATCCGTCTATCTGAGGGGCAGTGGCCTCCCGCGGATGGAGGGTCTCTCTGATAACGATCGCCACGCCACCTCCCCTACCCTGAGCTCGAGGTTGATGTAGCACACGGAAACCTGGGGGGGATAAATCAGTCAGAGGGACCCCTCCCTCTGGGCCCAGCCAGGTTTCCGTGATGCATGCCAGGTCTGCGCCTTCCTCCTCGATCAAGTCATGGATGAGGGGAGCTTTATTCACAACAGACCTGGCATTAAAATAGATCAGCCTGAGCTCAGGAGTCAGACCTCCCTCTTCCCCAGGGCAGCAAGCGGGAGCCAGAGGGTCAGAGCGCGCCACAGCAAGAAGATAGCGTGGGCATGATCTCAGAATACGATATGACCCTCTGCTCCTCCATCTGCTGCCATTCCCAATTACTGTGGGGATCGGTATCCCTGTCCCATCCCCCTGGTTTACAAGACTCTCCATGGCCCTCATATTGCCGCGACCATTGGCCAACTTAGGCTGAGACAGGTCCGGTGGGATCTTCCCCTCGATTTGCTGGGCCTGACCCTCCCCCCTCCCTAACCCTTCAAAAAATTTTAAAAGAAAACCCAAGAGCCTCTTCTTGGCGCCATGCCACCTCTCGGGGTCCCAGGACCCGTCATTAAGGAAACGGCGGCGTAGGTCTGATGGCCATCTCTGAGAGAGTGGGGAAGCTCTCAGGGCAAGTAGCTCACTTCTGGTGTAAGCCATCAGAGGTGGAAATAGGAGTAAAGGACGAGCTGGTAGGAACAACTGCATATCAAGACCACAGAGCTGAAGTAGTGGCTCCTGAGAACATGGTCACCCTCTCACAGTGATCAGGATCTCAGGGGGTCACCATCCAGCTCCGGGTAGGTCGCAGGAGGAGAGAGAGTCCGGTGAATGCTAGCATAGTCTGTTGGTGGATAACTTCGTAGCTCCGGTGATGAGCGGTGGTAGTTCATCTATCTCCATGCCTAAGATGTCATCGCGACCGAGGGGCTGTAGTCAGTCTCCGGTGAAAAAATGAAGGAGGGATTATCTGGACTTAAAGTTATGATCCCGAGAGGATAACTGCTATCTCGGGGGCCTTTCGGCACATCCCACCTCCAAATAAAGCTTCAGGTGGTCCCTGGTGAATTCCGCCCTCCAGACCAGATATAGGAGGGTTTTAAATGGCGCTCTAGCCTACAGACGGTGGCCATCATCCCACAGACCTCTGTCGTGGGTGGGGAGCGCGAAGATCTTATAGATGGGCAGATGGGGGGCAGCAGCCACCAATTCTGGAGCCTCGCCGTCCAGGCTACCTTTGTAGGCAGCCCCAGGTCGTTACAGCTCCTCCGCAGGTGGCTGCAGGGCCGGACCGTTTGTCTATCGAAGGGAGATCGATCAGGTCGTTGTATGTCCGTTGCAGGCTTCCGCATGCCGCGCATCCAAGCAGGCCGCTTAACAGCTGATTTGGAGGCCGCCGCAAGATCCCACCGGCAGCTGCCGGCTAGTATATGCTCTCTGCCGGTCTGAACGAGCCAGAAAAGGCTGGAAACTGCGCGTTGCAGCCCGCCCATCACCGGCCGCTTTACAGGCTGCCGCGGGGTGCCGCCGGTTACTCGCATCCAAGCTGGCCGCTTAACAGCTGATTTGGGGACCGCCGCAAGATCCCATCGGCAGCGTGCCGCCGGTTGCTTTCGGCCGTTGTAATTCGGCCGTCAGCCTGATCGAGCCGTTCCGCTTGGCCCCTTCGAGTCCGGGAGCCTTGCCTCCTTGCCGCTTCGCCATCCCTTTCCAATACCGCCCCGTTGTTACTACTGGCGCTCATTACGGGCTCCACCAAAGCCTCGGAGGGTCCTGTCGCCCATCCGGGCTAGGGAACAGCAGCCCCCTGCAGGGCTCCATGCCAAACTCGCATCCTTTGATCTCCGCGATCAGCTGCGAGCGGCCATCTTCCATATATATATAAAGGGAACACTTAAACAACACAATGTACTGTATTTAATAGTAGGATGTCTTATCTTGTGTTCCCTTTATTTGTTTTATATATAGTGGGTTAGGACGCTGAGCTTGTCGATCAGAAGGTCGGCAGTTTGGCGGGTTGAATCCTGAATGCCGCGTAACAGAGTGAGTGCCTGTTACTCGTCCCAGCTTCTGCCAACCTAGCAGTTCGAAAGCACACAAAAAGGCAAGTAGAAATATAGGGACCACTAAGGTGGGAAGGTAACAGCGTTCTGTGCGCCTTTGGTGTCTAGTCATGCCGGCCACATGACCACGGAGATGTCCTCGCACAAGCGCTGGCTCTTCGGCTTTGAAACGGAGATGAGCACCGGCCCCTAGAGTCGGAAACAACTAGCACAAACTTAGCGAGAGTTTTTTAAAAAAAATATGTAGAAAAAAGTATTTGCCCCTATAAGAGAATTTACGTTTCCTTTCTGGGTACAAAATGATGTCTTTAAATGCATAACAAACAATATTTCACCAAACCTTATTTAGTTTGTAAATGACCTGGTCCCAGTCATTATTGCTTCCCAGCAGTGATCAGTGACATAGCTCATTAAATGGCAGTAATTGTGAACTGCTACTTCAGTGTGATTCCTGGAGAAAATTTTTTTTGCCTTGGGAACAGGTAGCAATGGAAGATTGGCTCTAGACATCTCAGCAGATACGAGCTGCTTATCAATTCCACAGGCTTTGTACAGCCTTGCCTAAGTTTCACCTGTGGTGACGTTCTTCCTGACAACTGACAGGAAGAATTTGTTGTTCTCTTTTGGGCCTTCCAACAACAAAAGGTGATTCTCAAACAGTCAATCACCTTACTGGTCACTTCTGCCCTCTCTCATTTAAACCTTGGAGCAAAGGAAGTCAGCTTACAAACCCTCTATCTGAAGGTAGATCATGCAGTTGGGATCTCTCTTATCACACTCTCTACTCAATGAACTACCTTCACTTCATTCTTCATTTATAAAATGTTTCATCCTATCTCTGGAGATAAAGTAAAATTGTAGTCAAAGAGGCTACTGTGATTGTTTAGCCTTTTTAAATGTTCAACTGGTTTAAATGCTTAACAACAGATATTATAGTTAGGCATTGCAAGTCTCCCCATGTTTATTTCACTTGTTAATTTGGCCAGTTATACATGCTGCACGATAGGAATAAAGTGCTAAATTATTAAATTAAATAAGCATAGAACAAAAGGGAGACTTGCTGTTTCTTAATTTGGGGAAGGTTTATCTTTTATAATCATTTCTCCACTAGTGACCGATAGCATCACTTTGCCATCACTGAGATTATATGAAGCCAATATTCCCATTCCTTTTACATCAGAACAACAGGGCCTGAATGATTTTGAAAAGCACTCTACGCGTCTGGTAGAAAAATAGCTCTGTGTCTCTGAATGATGACAGCCAGAGACCAATCCCATTTCTTACAGCTAGGGCTTTAGATGAGGTGCTTCTTCCTCCCAGATATTCTATGAAAGGCAAGCCACAGAATGGAGAGTTGCACTTTCTTGTTAGGTCAAGCCACAGGTTCAATGAAATGTCTTTCCCCGTTGATTTCAACTTCATCATATATATCAGAGTCAACGTATTGATGAGTCTATGGCTTAAAATAACAATAATGATACCCTCCTGTGGATATCCTGCCTAGACTATGATGGATGATGTTTGCTACATAAGAGCTAAACAGCAATTAGCAGGAGTTGTATTTTTGGACTCTAAAAATAGAATGCCTTAGATTAGTACCACATTCCAAAGCCTGTTTGTGCTTATGCAGCAGAAACTCTTAAAGAACTATACCAGTGCAACAAATTGGAGAAAATGTATAAACCATAAAAGATGCCCTGCCCTGTTTTTAAACTTTTGTCTTCCTCCCCTTTGTGGCAATCTGTTGTTGTTGTTTTTCTCCCTCCTGGCTAAAAAAGTCTCCCTGTATGCATCTTAGCATTACTTTAGAAATATAGGGCTGTACAGGACTGCCGTACCCCATGACTAAAGTGATGTTCTCTGGCATGAGCAAAACTCTTCACCACATTATAATAATTCAATTTCCATAGGGCAGCTTGCAAGCAACCAAAAGACTTGTGGGAGCGAGGAAGAATATATGATCTGTATTTGGATGTGGCTTTGGACAGGCTATTGTAAGCAAGTCTGGTTTAAATACAGAATACAGGACAACTGTACAACCTTTTACCCCATCTATATATTTGTGTTCTACTTAAACTGATATTATATTTCTCAGAATGGCATTAGGTTGTGTAATTGTCATTTAATTCTTCAGTCCTGTGCTGTGATTAGCAAGGTGATGTGTTAAAGTAGCATCTGAAATCTTATGATCAACAGCAATGTCACTGGTTAATTACACAGACAGCAGATCCTTTTCTTAAAGAAATATTTAAAATGCAAATAGTTAGTAAAGTAAGCAAACAGTATCACCCAAAAGACCTGCACTATTTTGACCTGTGGGGTCTTTGGTGCTCTCTAAGCTTGGTGGTTTTCTTGCAGATGTTTCGTTACCAAACTAGGTAGCATTATGGGTGCATTTGGCCTTTTCTCACCCACATGAGGAAATGAAACAACATATCTATATTTTTCTAAAAGAGTCTTGCCTGATGTACTCCAATTGGTTGGACCTTAACCAATCAAACAATCAAAAAGCACTTAGAAGCTTGCTATAAAACTAAGGCTCACTTTCTTTTTTCTCAGAAACTGTTTCTTTCTCTATAGATAGATAGACCGACAGATAGACAGATAGATAGATGATAGATAGATAGATAGATAGATAGATAGATAGATAGATAGATAGATAGATTTGCATATTGAATTGAGACAGACTGCAATTTTATTCCCATTCACTTGTGAATAATTCCCACTTGCTATTCAACATGACTTACATCTCAACAGATGATTATATATATATAATCATATATATCTTTGGTCATTCGGGTTTTTTCCCAAGTAAAATTGGAGGTATCAGGGCAACGTTTCAACGAAATCTCATCCGTCATCCTCAGGCTGGTGACTTCAGCTTCGTACTTCTGAGGAAAAGATGTTTTCTTTGTTTTGGTATTTCAGTTCCAAGCATGATGCATAAGTTAAGGTAACTTGATTTGTGCAGGTCCACACAAACATTTTAGGTAGGCATAGATAGCTTGAAACCCCAAGGGTGCATAATCTCTGAAAGTCCATCTTGCAGCCCAAGCTCTGAAACCAGCAATTTGCAAAAAATGCTGAAAATTGGTTCACCTCTTTACCCCTTTGAGGAGAGAAATCCATAAAAATATTAGCATAGTTTTAAAAATAAGTACCCCAATTCCATCTTTCTACTCCCTGGGGAAAATACTAGCAATTCCTTCATTTTACCATTTTCAACTTTCTTGAAAATTGTCATCTGTCACCAACGAAAGCATGTCATTCCAGTTAGCTCCATTCCTGTTCAAGCAAATAAATTATTATTTTCTTTTCCCATTTTGCCATTGAAGCAACCTGTTTCAAAGTGAAAGACCAGCTAGGGTACAACCTAGTATCTGTGCGGAAATGTGATTATGCAGATGAGTTGGTTAACAAAATTTACACCTAAATGAAAACATTTTCTTCATTCTTACTTTTGTTACACAGAAACACTGCAAAATAAATTATCTGCAGACGAATACAAGATAAAAAAATGTATTAGAAGCTGTAAGAACTAAATTGAAATGTCAAATGCAGTTACTTATAAAAAGAGCAGGTGATACCCTTCTCGTAAGCTATGTATTAAAAACAGAGTAATCAAAATGAACTAGACTGACTTCGGTTTTATTACCAACATTTCTTTCATATGATCACATTTTATCTTCCAGTTACAAGTTTTCTTAATGCTAAATATTTCATCAAAAAGATTTTCAATTATTTTTAATGAAATACTTGTTTCTGATTACTCTCCCCACTCCCAAAAGAAAGCCGGATAACAAAAATTGTCCTCCAAGCTATTTTGTGCATTAGGTGATGGATTAAAATGATAGTGTTTGCCCTAGATCTGGGGTAGGCAACCTTGGCTCTTTTATGACTCATGGACTTCAACTCCCAGAATCCCTGAGTCAGCATAGCTGACTCAGGTATTCTGGGAGTTGAAGTCCATGAGTCATAAAAGCGCCGAGGTTGCCTACCCCTGCCCTAGACCATTCATACTGCAGGTAGAGAACCTGTATTAAAATGTTTTCCATTGTTTTAAATGCCCCTTCAATATAAACCTGAGCAGAAAAGTATGTGTACATTTTGTAAACCTTTTGGCTCTGTCAAATGTATTTCTCATCCAGCAATCTTTTGCACACAAAGCTGTTTTCAAAATGCTGCTGTTGAAAGAAAAGTGGAGAGTAAAGGATACAGAACTGGAATATATTAAATGACATCTTCTATGTGAAGCAACTTCAACATCTGGGGAAGCTCTCCCCACAACTTTATGATGTATATAAGATATAGACTACTCAGTGAATAAGACTAGAACCCTGATTTCCATCCCAGAGCAAACTAGCTTTGCTCTGTCATTAATTTTTTTTTTTAAAAAAATCAAGATGGGTCTGCTCTATTTTTCCAATGACTCTGTCTATAGGATGTGTGTGAATGTTTGTAGAAATGTGTCTACTAGCAATTACCTTTATCTTATCTAGGGTTTTCCACCCCTTCTTCCATCATCCCCTCCTCCAAAAAAACAAAAAAGTTAAAAGAAAAAAAGAATATGACTGCAATACTTAATAGTTACCTTACAAACGCCAAGGTAGACAATGTTAAAAGAACTATTATATTCAATGCTTTGGGATGATATACTATTATTTTAATATGCAATTGGCATATATAAACAATTGGCATGAATAAATATTTTTACTAAATTTCACTTGAAGCATGTTAAGCAAATCTAGGTATATCACACATAATGTACTTTATTAATTTATAATTAGCGGCAGCAAAAATTGGTCGGACCTTGGACTTAGTGCTGCAACTACATTATTTTAATTTTTTTAGGCAAATTCGGGAAAAAGTCCTCAGAAGACTGTGATCACCATTGGCGGCGGCAGCATCATCTGCAGGTTCAACCGATTAGCATGTAGGGAAAATATCTTTATTAAATGCACCAAGGGAAAACATTTTTGAATATCTGTTATGCATAAAAATAAGAGATCCAATTAACATCAGCCCAGATTACCAAATATATCACTTTCTGAAATTATATATGTGGATTAGTACGTTTTTAAATAAATAAAAAAAAAAAAGAAACCCAATGAAGCATTTCTTCTAGCTTTCAGCTTTCTTTCAAACCCCCATTCAGGCGCCTGTCTTAGTCTTCCTTTGCCCATGCTGTTATTGTTTTGGGCAGTGGACACACCTCCTGCCTTGCTACTTGAATGCAAAGACAATGAGATCTGCAAGCAGAAAGCATATCTTTCTGACGGGGGCTTACTAGCCGCCAGGTCTTTTCAGTTGATGGGAAGTCAAGCCACTTGAGTAGGACATGGCTGGCTTGTTAGTTCCTGACAACAAACTGTGTTTGCTACATGGTGCATTCATGGGCAGTGTCAGCTATTGTCCAAAGCTGTGCAAGTCTTCCTTCAGCTGAATTCTGTCTTCTGTGACTGGGCAACTGTATTGGGAAATGTAGCCAAGCAGAAAGGCCCCCCTCTCTGTTTAGTGATTTCTCACATTTAATTACTTGATTTTCCTTTTCCTGCAGTCAGAGAGAAAATGGAATTACATCATGCACCATGTAGCTTTGGAAAAGCATTGATTGTTTCTAATAGAGCCACTGGTGACAGCCACAATGGAAGCGTTCCTTGTTTCACATCAGATATTAGATCCTCCAAACAAGCTTGAGTATTCTTGGTCTGCAGATCTACAATGGCAAACAAAGAAAGCCAAGTTTCTGTTGTGTCATCCTCAATACCTCCCAAAGGGGAAATCTTTATTTAGCCTCCTCTGTAGAATATTCTTTACTTTTGAGATTTTAATGAAAGATAGATGAATGGATGGATGGATGAGTTGGATGAGGCTCACTGAAATTTGACTTTCCATTTAAAAACTGCAGGTGGGTCTGCCTCCTTTCCATCAAATGTTTTAAACATGTTATCCGTTCTGAAAGAAAAAAATGCTGATGCTGTTAAGTAGCGATTGACATTTAATTTCATAACTTAAATTTTAATTGAACAATCAAACAATTTAATATTGTTTTATTTTTAAAATCAACTCTTTTTTCAGAGGGCACAGCTTGGCAATTGTGTTTCTTGTGGCCCTCACCAGCCTGTTTTATCTGAAAAATACCCCTAGGACTCAGATTAGGCTTGGGGAAAGAATTGGCCAAAGATTGTGGATTAAGTTTATTGATGAGTAAGGATTTAAATGTACATTTTCAATGCTCTGTCTAGTTAGCCGTAGATGTAACAAGAACCTTCAAGTTCCTAGATTGCTAATAATGGTGTTCTAAACAAACAAACAAATAATACACCAACCCCTGTGAATAACAATCTAAATTGGTTTTTGAAGCACGGAAGATTTCAGAAGCGCAATACTGTATTTTATTACAAAATAACAGGCTGGAAGATTGCATCCTGAGTCCTATAGATCAGTGTGCATAAATATTAGATGTTGTATTTATTGTTCCAATCATCATGGACATTGCAGCATAAATATTAGATTTACCAGAGCTTAGAGTAGGGATGCACTGAACTAAAAACCTCTTTTGCTTCTCTTGGGAATTTTCAGATGTTTTGTGTGAACAAAACCCTCCAAACATACCTCAGAATTTCACTGAAGTTGAAATTTGGCATTTATGCATGGTACCTGAAAATGTGAGCTCCACCCTCTGCAGTTGATTAACAGTCTATTATGCTTGCAAGTTGATTCATTGGGTGGTTTACAGCCTGGTTCTTATCCTGAACAAGAGCAAAGTTAGGACACTAATCAAGTTCTTACTCAATGGGCTATAGGGTTAGTTATTAATATTATTAGTTGTTATTATTAATACAGTTGATATAATAGTCAAGTAGTTTATTAACATATGAAATCAAAATTGTCAAAACATGTCCATGTATCTCTTGGAACTATTTCCAGCCTACAAAATTTGTAAGATATTATGAGCTTCTTGATTTTTTTAGCTTCTTTTAGCAGATGAAACTAGGTTATGAGATAGAATAGACTATTTTAATCTCCAGGCTGTGCACTGTTTTCAAGCACGTCACTGTGAAGCCAGTCTTTGAGCAATTGCTGTGGGACTGTCAGGATGGCCAAGAGATTGTGCTTACTCTTCTGTTAAGTGCCTTGTATATCTATGTAGGATCAGGAAGGAGTTCATTTTAAATGCACAGTTCCTCAAATCATAATATATTTTGCAAAAGAGGGAGATTTCAGCAAAATTATCAAGATTTCAATATTTGCAATTAAGAACAAACCTTCACCAAGAGAAATGCTATAAGGAAGGGACCTGCAACAGTTTTAATTAAGATTGAACATGTTTAGTGGAGAAGAAGGTGGGACAAAACTGATTCTGAATAGAACACATGGCTGGCTTCACATATATTCTTTGCACATTTTTCTGTAGTTCCCACTTGTATAATTGTATGCTTCTTTCCATTTAATGAGGAAGGAAGAGATCAGACACCATTCCTTTGTTTTGGAACTTATATCAATTAAAAAGATCCACACTGAGTATATTCTTCCCCATTAAGGAAGACTGCTCAGTGTTTTTAAAATGTTTTCTCCTATTTTTCACACCACACCAACCTCAGCCGTTCAAAATTAAGTTATGGCAAGCTATCAACTAGTGGAGGGGGGCAGTAAGAAAAGGACAGAATTATTTTCCCCAAACCCCTCTTAGTTCATTCTTAATGCACTGAAGCATGATGGGATTAATGTAGGGATATTTCCTTCCATTTTTAGTATCACATTGAATTTTGGGCAAATGCCAACCATGCCCTTTGACTCTTGCTTAGCTGCACATAAGCCTGGGAGAATATGGCACCAGGATTTTGCCAGATCCTTGCATGTACCTCCTTCATTATTTTTACCATGACTGAGAAGCTCTCAGCCAAGATGATAATAATAATAATAATAATAATAATAATAATAATAATAATAATAATAATAATAATAATAATAATAATAATAATAATAAGAAGAAGAAGAAGAAGAAGAAGAAGAAGAAGAAGAAGAAGAAGAAGAAGAAGAAGAAGAAGAAGAAGAAGAAGTTGGAAGGGACCTTTGAGGTGTTCTACTCCAAGCCCCTGCTCAGGCAGGAAACCCTATACCATTTCAGACAAATGACTGGCCAGTCTCTTCTTAAAAACTTCCAGTGTTGGAGCATTCACCACTTCTGGAGGCAGGTTGTTCCATTGGTTAGTTGTTCTAACTGTTAGGAAGTTTCTCCTTAGTTCTAGGTTTCTTCTCTCCTTGACTAGTTTTCATCCGTTGCTTCTTGTCCTGCTTTCAGGTGCTTTGGAGAATAGCTTGACTCCCTCTTCTTTGTGGCAGCCCCTGAGATATTGGAACACTGCTATCATGTCACCCCTCACTCTTCTCTTCATTAAACTACACATACCCAATTCCAGCAACCGTTCCCTATATGTTTTAGCCTCCAGCCCCTTAATCATCTTTGTTGCTCTTCTCTGTACCCTTTCTAGAGTCTCAACATCTTTTTTACATCGTGGTGACCAAAACTGGATGCAGTATTCCAGGTGTGGCCTTACCAAGGCATTGTAAAGTGGTATTAGTACTTCACGTGATCTTGATTCTATCCCTCTGTTAATGAAGCCTAGCACTGTGTTGGCTTTTTTGGCAGCTGCAGCACACTGCTGGCTCATATTTACACTGCTGGCTCATATATAGAGATAATAAATGGTACTTTCTTCCCCTTAAAATGCCTGATTCTGAAAGTTATACTAGCTGTCTCTATGAGGTTCTCTTTTACTTAGCTCAAATTTTAGGATGTGTTGCTTGTTTAATATTATGATACATATCTGCATCCATGCATAATTCCAGACTTGTGTATCTGGGTATTTCAGAATGAGCCCAAGGTTATTTAAAGGCATTCCTCAAATTAACCTAATCTACAAAGGCCATGACTAGTATTCATCTCCATCTTGAGTGAGTCATGGGGCTTGGTTCTCTCAATCATAGCATATAAATATATTCATTACAACTTAACATTTCCTATGTGCTTCACACAACTTTAGGTTACTCTAAATTGTGAAACCTTCACAAGTCAGGTTAATTTGGCCTCTATATTCATTAAGGTAAAGGTAAAGGTTCCCCCGCACATGCGTGCTAGTCGTTTCTGACTCTAGGGGTCGGTGCTCATCTCCGTTTCAAAGCCGAAGAGCCAGCGCTTGTCCGAGGACGTCTCCGTGGTCATGTGGCCGGCATGACTAGACGCCAAAGGCGCACGGAACGCTGTTACCTTCCCTCCGTAGTGGTCCCTATTTTTCTACTTGCATTTTTACGTGCTTTCGAACTGCTAGGTTGGCAGAAGCTGGGACGAGTAACAGGCGCTTACTCTGTTATGCGGCACTCGGGATTTGACCTGCCAAACTGCCAACCTTCCGATCGACAAGCTCAGCGTCCTAACCCACTGAGCCACCGCGTCTCTCTCCTATATTCATTAGTTACAACTAAAATGAAGATTGTTTTCAGTGAGAGGGAATAATTCCTTTTTTCCTTTTCAGTCATGGTGGTGTTGCTATCAGTTTTTATTTTTCCTATAATAATATTTTTGCTGTTTAGAAACCTGGGTTGGTCAATGCTAATCTAGTGGCCACTGGTGGAAGGAATAGCAAGAGTAATATAACTTAGTGATCTCAGCCAAATCAACGTTTAACAGTGTGTGTTTTGAAAAACAATTGAGCTAATTATTCACAGTCACAGAGTAGAAGTAAGGCAAGACGTAGTGACCCTAATGTCGGCTTCTTTAGAGACAGATTGCAATTTTCCACACAGTATTAAGTTTATTCTGAGCTGCCAAAGCAATAATAAATGTCTGTAACCAGTGCTTTTTTTTGTCACAGAATGCATGGAACGGCGTTCCAGCACCTTTTTTTTGAAGGGAAGAACCATCTCCTTCTAGGCTGCCAGCGTGAGTAAAGCTCTGGCTCGGTGAAAGGAAGCTGCCCGGGGAAATTGGGGGCATTGAAGTTCGACCCGGAAACACTTCCACAGCCCTGAAAGCAGACCCTCTTCTCTGCCTTGGTTCATGGGGCTCCCCCCGCCACTGCCTGTCCTCACTGCTGTGTTGGTCACCAGGGACCAGGACTGACTCCTGGAGTGAATCTGTTTGAGGGACCAGGTGTGATCCCAACGCAGCAGTGCCCCTGCCACCTTGGTTGCTCTGGCTCCGGTGGGAGCCTCTGTGTCATCAGAGGCAGAGGAGGACGAGGTGGCAGAAGACATGCCAGCTCTGAACAAGCACCCTCTCAAAAGCCACGGCAATGGTGTCTGTCAGCTGATGCTGCTCACGTGATCTGCACCTTGGAAGCTCCCTAAAGCAGTAAAGGGCTTTGGACTGGAACTGGATCTGTGCATGAGTTCTGGCACCTTTTAAAAAACTTTTACAAAAAGAGCACCATCTGTAACAATAATATTCTCTCATTATAGACAGTTCATTATAACTTGGTTCAGTCATTCTGTAATTTGCATATATGTATGTATGTGTGTGTGTGTGCGCGCGCGCATGTGTATGTGTAAATATGAATGTTGGATTAGGTTGGTTGCTGGTGTACCATGGAAGCCCTTGCAAGTTGTTTTCATCTGCTGACCTTTTCTCCCCAGGTTTCTGAGATATTCTTCTTGATGACTACATAGATGAACATCAGTTGGCATCTGATTGGATTAGCCAGCATTAATAAGGTGAAGAATACAAATTCTTCTCCAAGTAATCTTGCAAGGCTCATTGACTTCTATCCATATGGTAACCTAGAATATAGGCAGATGAGCTGTACCCATCTTCTCTTTCTTGGTATGAGGTGTTCCCAGAAAAATGAGCACACTAAAAGAGGAAGCTGGTACATCCCTTGTCTTTTCTCTCTTGCGTCTTCTCTTCCTTCCTCTCTCCAAGCCTTGTCCATTTTATGTGGGTCAAGAATGAGGCCTCTATCTCTGGACATTTCTCTTTCTTTCCTCTTCTGATAGACTCAGTTGCACTACCTTCATTAATCTGTGACGTGGATGCCCAATGATGAACAAAGCTGAAAACAAGAAAGCTGCCTTGTTAGGGGTTTTCTGTATGTAGGAGAAAGTTGGTTAGCCATTACCATAAGAAGAACTATCAAACTTTTTAAAAAAGAAATTTCTCATAAGGTTTATATACAGATTATAGCCTGGTGCTTGGTTTTTCATGTCAAAGTTTATTTTCACCTTTAATTTCTAGGAACATGAATTAGGATGGGGGTCACAGTGGGGGTAGAGGATAGGTAGACAGAGTCTGCATACCCACTCTTCGGTCATTTACAGATTGACTCCAGAAGTTATTTAATTGGATATTTAGAGGAATGCATATGACTGAAAAGCCCATGTCAGATTCTGAAATCAGAGTCGATAAAGACGAGACTCTTCCATTTCCCCTCTTCTCCAACTGCAAAAGGTAATTAGCCCATTTAGCTTTGCAAAGTGCTGCTTTTCTATCAGGGAAAGGAGCCTGAAATAAGATAGCATTCTTTGAAACATGCCACAATAAGAAATGTTTTTCCCTTGTATGCCACATAAAGAAAGCCATCTGATCCCACACTGGTCAAGGGATCAGTGACAACATGATCAATGGTGACTCTGGAATTTTGGCCATTGCTACTGGCTAATTTGGCTTGTCTTGAGATGCAGGCGGGTTTTGCTTTCCTTTCTTCTTTTACTTCTTTTGTGACCATTACTGTTATAATTTTCTTCCCCTGCCTGCAGTTACCATCTTGGCCCTACTCATCAATATATATGTATATATTTAGTAACAACACATGGATTTAGTGTAATGTCCATCCATTCAGCTTCCAATATTAGTTATGCCTTTCCTGTGGCAAATGAAGGCATGCATCTCCTGTAATTAGAGCAAGCTATATGTAGCAAAGAGGCTTCCAAAACTTTTCAGAGAGCAGGACTCCTCAAAGGAACAATTGTGGCCTATCCAGTATGATTATACATTTGGAAAGAAGGATCATATATAAAACTGTGAAAGCTGAAGTGGTATAGAAATATCCCAGGCTCCTTACATTTTCATGGGCCCATTAACTCATATATTCTTACAGCAAGCATCACTGCTCAAGAGATTTTATACTGTTAGATGCTTCTGATAGCTCTGGTATTCCCAGTCTTCTTTTGTGTCTTAACCATTATTATTGGTTCCTTTGGTGTGAGCTAAACGAGGAACATAATAGTCCTCTAATTAAAGGCAACCTTCAACAGTAGAATTTCCCTGATATTCACATGGGTACCACAACAGAGATTGCATGGTTGAATGCATATGATCATGGTATTATTGTGCTACTATTAAAACAATTGATTATCATTGTATTGACCCTCCCAATAAATGGTCTTCAGTTCATTTACAAGAAATAGAAACTTCACTGAAGGCAGAAACCTTCTGTTATAAGAGATTCTGTGATGGAGAAGATGCTTCTTCCTTCCTTGTCCTAAAGACATAGGGAAGGATTCTGTGAAGTGTTTCTTTAACACACATGTGCAGAATGGTAAAATGTTACAGGGATTCTATAGGCTCATAACTTCCCCTTCCATTAAATAAATATATAATAGCAATGTCAATAGCACTTAGACTTATATACTGCTCTATAGTGCTTTATAGCACTCTCTTAGCAGTTTGCAATGTCAGCATATTGTTCCCCACAATCTGCATCGCCATTTTTACTGACCTCGGAAGGATGGAAGGCTGAGTCAACAACCTTGAGTCCGTTAGACTCAAACTCCTGGCAATGGGTAGAGTTAGCCTGCAATACTGCATTCTAATCATTGTGCCACCACAGCTCCTAATGCAATCATGAAATATATAGGCATGAATTTTATCCCTTTAGTAAGCAAGCTGTCTAATGGGCTGAGAGCAGTGATCATATAGAGGTTCCTTCTCATGACTGCAGCATGTACAACCATGAGGAATTAGCAGTTACTTTAGTACAAGCAGCATGTTAGTAGCACACCATTCCTGCTAACTTCCTTAAAAACTAATTAAATACAGGAAGAACTTGTATGGCATTATTAGATTACATCTACACAAGGACTTGAAATCATTTTCAGTAAAGACACATTTATGAATGAGATCCCAATCAGTAAGACTAGGGATGTTTGTGGAGTCCACAGCATGATCTAATCCTTACCCCTTTTTAAAGTGAATCACAGGGAGAAAAGTGTCAGAACTTAAATTGCATGCTTGCAGCTGCCTTCTTTACTTTTTTGACCACTCTTTACCTCCTTTGGGTAAGGACTCAAATGAAACTGCTACTGCCCACTAGAGACTTGGCAATGGACAATCAACAGATTCATATTACCTACTGCTCTATAAGGCCCAGTATCACTGAAAAACAAAATCCAACAGAGTCCAAACAATACCAACTCACTCCTCAACACCAACTCAGTGCTCAACCCTTATGGACATGCCACGTGCATAAGCAAGTCTCAACTGGCATCAAGACAATGTGTTATACAGCTCTAAGTTTTAGGAATAGATATCAAAATCACTATGTTGCATTCTTGCTGGCTGTAGGCTAGCAAATATACAATATAATATTAAAACACAAGTATCCATTCATAAATTTTACGGTTTATAGTGAATGGGAATGGGAATTTGTCACAGAGATGTCACTTTCAACAGAATCCTGCAGTAGTTTCATTTGACCATTTCAGTAATAGACTTATATACTGCTTCATAGTGCTCTACAGCCCTCTCTAAGCAGCTGTTTACACAGTCCACATATTGCCCCCAACAATCTGGGTCCCCATTTTACTGACCTCAGAGGAATGGAAGGCTGAGTCAACCTTGAACCAGACAGGATCGAACTGCTAGCAGTTAGCAGAGTTAGCATGCAATACTGCATTCTAACTATGCCTTTATATTCTAAAAAAATCATTAGGTGTCTTTAAATCAAACAGATACTTTTCTGTGACAGTAAGCTATTTTTTTTTAAAGTGATAGATTTGTTCTATTTTATTTCAGTCTTGGAAAAGCTCAAAACATAATAATAGGATAGCATGATGGTCACATTGCTAGAAGAAAAGATATAAGGTCTGAACAGACCATGATTTGGGAGAAAATGTGTCTGGTGAAATACAAAACATAGCTACCATTTTTTTTGCTTTTGTTGAATGAGACATTGGGGAAAAAAGTCTTACATGGAATTCCAAATGTTCTCTAGCACTCTAAAACAAAGGGCTTTTTAAAATGATTTAATGTTTATATTGAGGAGAGTTCAAATGACATGTGTCATTTTCAACATAAGCATTTGCTGGAGGGGAAGAATGGGTTAATATGGGGATTTAATGACTTACCCTGTAATGATTTGTATGAATTACTAACTAAATCAATCTGCTTAGTTTAAAAGAGTCATTTATATTTGCCAAAGGCTGCTCCTTTTCTCAAAGGCAACATACATTCTACTTCCAACAGAAAATTATATGGTTTGCTAATTGCTCGAGTGTAAAGAAGGGTCACTGTGCAATTTCCTTTTACTATAATTTGAAATCCCACAAATATAACTCGTCATCATCCCAGAGGAATTTATGGTTTTGGCAAAGCCTAAATAGGTAAAGTTGTTAAAAAAAACACCAAAAAACAAAAAATCCAGTTTCTTGCTTTTATAATTGGTCAAAGATTTTCGTTGTTCACAGGGGCTTCTTCAGAGGGCTTAAGAAATAAAAATGGTGGCCTTATCTACACTATCATAGCCCTACCTCCAATTTTAACATGTGTTGTACTCACAATGCACATAAAAAGAGATGAAGCTTTGCACCCACCGTTACAGCTGTCATTTTGACATTTGTGACATGCCTGGACAGCCCTGTTTACTTATAATAAATAATAAATATATTGTAATCAAAAACATGTATTAATCTTCAGACCAAACTCATATTTCTTTCATAAACCCTGTGGGCTTTGCACTTCCTTCCTTCCTTCCTCCCTTCCTCCTTCCTTCCTTCCCTCCCTCCCTCCCTCCCTCCCTTCCTTCCTTCCTTCCTTAGCATATCAAAACTAAAATCCTCAGTGGAGTGGGGCAGACAGTTCATGTTGAATAAAAGCACATGAAGGACTATAAGCAGTTTGTCTACTTAGTTTTTCTAAAGTTACCATTTATTGATAGTCTATAGACTTATTAAAAAACAACAAACATGGTTATAATTCTGTGAAGTTTTTATATCTGGTAATATGGCTATTGATTCATCTCTATTAGAAGTGAAGTAGCTGTAACAGCTGCTGGATCAGAAAACCTGCTATCCACAGCTCGGCCTCCTTCCAGGGCTTCAAATAAATGAAACAGCCATATATAATAGCTTGCCTTCCAGTCTTGGTCAGGGTGTAGCTTATTTATTTAGATTTAAAATGTGCCTGACTTCAGAGCAATTGGGGGGAGGGAATTAAATTTTAAAAAGAAAAGAAAAACAGCAACAATAGTGGAGGAAGTATGTACATCCAGACACGATAAACACCATATACTACCCACCACCACCAAAAAATAAATAAATAAAATAACCCCAAACCCTTGCAGAGGCTCCAAGGTCTTGGGAGAACAGCTAAGATTTTAAAGGAAGATGAACATCATCAGGATGGAAACAACAGAGATCCCTGAGAGAATGCTACTCTAGAGGATTTCTTCCTTGATAATTCCCTAATGAGCATTTTGTTTCTTCCCTGCCTGCTGAGCAGAATATGCTCTGAGCTGTTTGTTTTTCTTCCTTGACTTTTGGTTATATCAAGAATGTTATGTAGTGAGTTCTTTGTAGGCAGTAAGCGAGACGAGAGGTTGCAAACAGGAACATTGTTTTATTGAGGCAAACAGGAACAGAACTGAAACAGAGTCTTCTGCGCAGCTACTTATATGGTTGGCCACTAGGTGGTGGCCAATAGGTTTAAAGGAACCCATTCCCGCCCCAAATCATCCAATGATCTTCTTGGAGACAGCAAGTCTGGCTAGTCAGTGTCCTTTACACAGACACACCAATTGAGCAACCTTAAGCAGCATTCAAACAGACACATGAAACAGTTCAAATAAAATCCCAATACATTACAAAGAGAATGAAAATTTGCCAGAAAAGCCACCAAATTCAGAAAATATCAACAGATCAACCCTGACCTATGTATATTTTTCTGCTGTTGGAACCAAGAGGTTTCTATGCATTTTAATTTCTGTGAATTGTTAGAATCAACGATGGGTAAGCTGATAAGATTTAGAATTTTTTTATTGATTTTAATATCTTCATTAGCTAAATAATAATTTACCTGAAAGTACAAATTCAGTTTCAAGGGGGGAAAGTATCTGATACATGCACTAATGGCAGTCTCAGTTTTAGTTTAGTTTTTAGTTTTTATTTGATTTGTATACCGCCCTTCTCCCTAGGGACTCAGGGTGGTTCTCAGGTATCTGAACAAACTGGGCAGACCTGAAAGTTAATTGCTGTGATATTAAACCTGATGAACCTATTGGTGTGTCTGGAGATTAATGCTGTCCATTGCTTTTCCTAGACTTTTATTAAATCTTGACAATGAAATGTTATAATCTGGAGATTTCTATCTGTGAGGTAGATTTTGTTCCCCTTATTTGTTTAATTTGTAAAGCTTCCTTGCAACTTGGTTGGCTGGAAATAATAGAAGGTTATTATCCATAATCATCATAGCTTAAGCTCCTTATCAGAAATGGTTTTCTTTCTTTCTTTCTTTCTTTCTTTCTTTCTTTCTTTCTTTCTTTCTTTCTTTCTTTCTTTCTTTCTTTCTTCCTTTCTTTCTTTCTTCCCTTCCTTCCTTCCTTCCTTCCTTCCTTCCTTCCTTCCTTCCTTCCTTCCTTCCTTCCTTCCTTCCTTCCTTCCTTCCTTCCTTAGAATTCTGGCTGTATGGCAGCATTAATCTTGGACAAACATTAGGATGGCCCTCAGGCAGCAGATCAGGAGGGGTTGAAGTAATGCCTGCCCACCACTTTAAGGGTTTTTCCCCACGTGCATCAGTCTGCGACTGATAATGACCTTGCACGTATACATGATTAACTTTAGAAATTAATACGCTCAACTCGTTTGCCAGAGGAAATGATGCAAGTGTTGCAAATGAGGCTTCCTTGCCAGCTGGCAGAGTTCAGACATGCTCAATATGCATTCTTTCAGGAAAGCTATGACATCCTCAGATCCACATTCACAAGTAAGGCATGTCTCAGGCTCACATAAACACTTCCCCCTTTGCTTGGAGTAGAGAAAGATATTGGCCATTTTAAAGCCTGGGATAGAACTGAGAGAGGGGAAAAAGCTGAATACTAGGGAAAGGAGAGAACTTACATAGTTCTTCTGAGCCTCTTATTAAAAATTGGCTTATGCAAGAAAGCTGAGAAAACCCAGGAAAAGCAACCAGAAGACTTTTGCTTCAAGAATATATTTTTCTATAAGAAATCAGTAAATAGGTTTAGCTGGAAAACATTGTTAGATTTCTTTTCCTATGTGGTGCTAGTTAAGTTTTACTGGTCTTGTACTAATGGTTCTGTATAAATTGGGATTCCTTTTTGAATTTCTAATTAAGGCTGTGTCCAAGAACATTTTTTTTATTAACATCTTGTGAGCTACGGTAGTCTGTCTTCTGATTCACTAATAAGATTTTAGCAGAACGCTGCCGTCTTGAGATCTGCCCCAAAATATTACTTGCTTTTAATGTAAGGGTTATGCATATCCTGCTTTTAAAATAAAGTTTGATTTTGTTTCTGTTTTTTGAGATCTCCCAAAAAGGGAAAGAAAGGCTGAGCTCTCAGTTATACACCTCTGTGTTGAATTAGAGGATTACTTATTATTTCTATTTTTATCTTGTAATCATTAAAATAGGCAGCACAGAGGATGAGAGTCCTTTCTCTGCCTTTCACTGGAGTTAGGAGAAGGATAACAGATAAGGCACTCCTGGAGGATAAGTGCTGGCAGTGGAAACCACCAAGCCATTATTGCAAAGGTTTTCAGGCAAGTCCAAGAACTGATAGCTCAGGGGGTTTCTGGAAGAGGACATTTGATATATCTTGCTCCCCATCCAGTGGGTTCAAATGTGCTGCTACAGATAGGTTTGCATAAGAAAGAACATGGAAGAACAAGGGAAGGGCTGGGTATTTAAGCTCTCCTTTATTGAACAACTGGTTTTGGGGTGAGAAGAGAAATAGACCAAATGGTACGAAATGCTATTTCATTTGAGATGGCAGTGCTGAGGGGCATGTCACTATCTTGTGGAAGAGACCTCGGAGTCCTCAAAATAGGGCCTTGAGTAATTGTTCTGAACACCAATTTTCTTTGGTGAGGTTCTGAAACAGGTAACTTCTCTTTACAGCTAGATAGAACAGTCAGCTCATCCAGTGCTTAATTCTGAGGATTATCAAAAGGCAGCAGTGACTCTGAAGATTCAGTCCACCCCTATTATGTTGACCCAGAATTAGGGGACAGTATAGGAAATATCAATTGTGAATGTGCAGATGGCCCTACTGTCTTTGGGCTCTTGCAAAGTCCTGAATGCAGGGTCATGAAAGGCCAGCAAGGAAAACACCCAACATCCTAACACACTTGAGGACATACAATATCTTTGGGAAAATACCTAAAAGGTAACATGTTTAGTTACTTCTACTCTCTTATCTACAGTACGCTAGACTTACTGGGTGAAATCTTTATCATATGCATGTCAGCTTTGCAGGATGGCTTGCTTATGTAACCAGAAAGAATAAATACAAGGATTTCTTGTCTTTTGGGGCTGCTCTCTTTTAGAGGAGCCTGTTTTTTGTTCAGCTGAAAAAAAATGTAAAGCTTGAAGCAACTTCTGGTTTCCTGTATTTTTTACCAGCAAAACCTCAGAACCTGCATATCATTTTTGGCGAGCCAGCCAGGAGTCGAACATAGAATCTTCTGAATCTCTGTTCAATATCTAATCAAGCAAGCTGAATGGGAGAAAGCATTGTTCTGGATGGAACTGGGCACTCATTGCTCTTCCCTATTACTTGCTGATCCCAAAGCCCTAGAAGACATTATGAAGTCACATGTGTCATGATGACATCAAGGGGGGGCATTTGTGCAATGATGCCATGATTCACTCCCCCCAACTCCACCTCAACCTTCTACATGCCAATGATTTCCATGTAAAACCTGGTGGATGTTGTTATTTTTTTGTTTTGTTTTGATTTTTTGCTATTAGATATTCTAATGGAACTCAGAAAACAAGGGAGTCTTGTTGGGCTATTTGTTCTGAATTCCTTTTAAAATGATTTTCCAGAAACAGGTCAGTAGAGGGAGAAGGACTTTGCAACAATAAATAGATTGATTATTGTGATCTATGTGCTCACTCGAATAAAGACTTCTGGTGAGAGAAAATTATGGTAAATATCATACAAAATTCAACCTGAATACATAAGGGTACAAAGTATGGAGAAGGCTAGGTCTGTGTACACTTTCCAATCCTACCACGAATGGCTATGCTTGCCATCCTCATGCTTTATCAGTTCCTAGTCATAGAAAGATTTGTTTACTGAGCATTTAAAATCTTTCACATCTGATGTATCTTTCATCTGTGTGGTGGTGATGTGGGTGTGTAAGGTGGATATACTATATTTAGCAGATAAGGCTAATAAAAGTTACCATTACTGGATAGGTGTTGTCACTGGAAGCACTGCCATATCTGCAAAGCTTACAAACTCAAGTTTTGGTCTCAAGCTAATGAGTGTTGGTTATAAGGACAGGCAAATATTTGCAGAAAATTGTGAAGCTTTTGAAATAAGCAAGATTTGCTTATTCTGTTCAACTACTAATTTACATTTTTAATAAATTTAATCTTCATTAAACAGCTTTGCTTCTGAACTACAAAAAGACATGCCCATTCTGACCTTATTAGGAATTATTTTTTTCTAAAACATGCTTTAATTATCTGATGTCCATTGCGAGTGAAACATTGCTTCCATTGAAAGAAAGAGACTAGAAAAGATATTTGGAACAGTATTAGTGTGGATTACAGATCATTATATGTCAGTTTAACTTAATTATTCCTTTCTCCAGTCTTAAATAAATTACCTAAGTTCCTCTCTCCTTTGTGCAAATTTATTAACCAATTGGATTTTTTTCCTAATAATCAAGCAATTTGTCCTTTAGTACTTTACTGTACTATTTTTGTACATTCCATGTTTATGCTAACTAAATACAATGTTTCCCCAAAAATAAGACCCACCCAGAAAATAAGCCCTAGCATGATTTTTAGCATGTGCCTAATATAAGCCCTACCCCAAAATAAGCCCTAGTTAAGAATCTGCCCATTCTGTCCCATCATCTGGTTGCTTGCTGCCACAATGGGGCAGGAGCCCACGTGGCTTGCTGGTGCTACTGCCACACAGTGAGATGATGCAAGTGGAGGGGGGTAGAACTGCTCCAAGCACCCCGCACCCATACACCTCAGTGCCCCTACAGCCAAGCCACTCCCTACTCGGCAACCTCCACCTGCCTGTTTAATGTCCTGGCTGCCTGCCCGCCTCTTCCTTTTCATTCCCCTCCCGAACTGCACTGCCATGCTATGGAGGATGGGTGGGGGAGGCTTGGTCACCATACCAGATCCCCTTCCACCATTTTGGAGCCAGGGGGACGAAAGAAAACCCCTCCAGTGGTGGATGCAGCAGGAGAGGCATGTGTTCCCTGGCCTGTGTGGCACATGGGGCAGCTCCATCCCACCATCACCTGCCACTGCCACTACCTCTCTCCCCTGCCGGTCACCTGCCGAAGCCTCACAGAGTAGGGGAGGTGTGCACTGCCTGGCCTGCAGAGTGCGTGGAGACCTCCACCCCCCAAAATAAGACATTCCCTGAAAATAAGCCCTAATGGGGCTTTTGGAGCCAAATAAAATATAAGACTGGGTCTTATTTTCAGGGAAACATGGTATCTCCATTTGTATGGTTATAAAATCCCAAAATATGAATTCCAAAATTAGACTCAATTATTGATGTGTCAGAATGAACTAGGTGCAATATGAATCAGATGTATTAAAATAAGAGTTGAAATACATAGTCTGTATATTTTTATAAAGAGAATATATGCCATAGAAAATATATGTAATCCTTTTGTGTCTGTATATTACACAGGAAAATTAAAAGGCTATGCTATTTTTTCTCATAAACAAGTCTTCAAAGATCTGTAAAGGATTCTTGGAAAATTGGAATACTGGAAAAAGTCAAAAGTGCATTCCTTCTGAAGTCTGCTGTTAGGTTTATTTTAATTTATTTCCATGTGTTCAGTTATTATGGAGATATTAGTCCTCTCAGGTTCTCTCATACCTTGGTTTATTGCAAAATAAAAAACCAATGGCAGTAATTAGTAACAAATTTTATTTTAAATTCAGATATTACAGGATATTTTATGGTTATAGCAGTATCAGCCATGCCAGATCTAAATAATACTTTCAAAATGTGCCCTTTGCAAATAATCAATAGCCACAAAATAGAATAGCATTCTAATTAAAATGAATAAGAAATGTAAAAAAAATAGTATTCAATAGTAAATGCAAAAGCTAATTCAAATCCTAATTCATGATATTTCTCTCTCCATTTTAGGCAACATGTCTATCTATGTGAAAAATATAAACAGTGGGTGGGATATTTCTGTTTTGTTTGCAAATGGAACAATCTGCACATTGGACTATATGTTTACATCCACTCTTATAGAAACAATTATTGGGAAATTTGGGGTTTTAATTCCTTTGTGTTTCTCTACCAGAAGAAGTGATACTGTTAAGGATATTTCACACCACCCTATCTATGATTTGTTAATGCAAAATCACATTTAATTTAAAACTTCAACCATTGGAACAAAAATTTAGCCAGTGTTACAGTATTACTCCTCCAAATTAAAATTTTGGGTGCATGGAGGCAAATTTTGGGGAATGCTAAAGAAACCAAAGAAGAAAGCCTTCATGCTCTACATGAATGTGGAAATGGTTGAAAAATGCACAAACATGCACATTTAATTATAATTGTAATCCCAATAAAGATAAAAGTTTGGTATATCTGTAAAATCTGTGATCACAATGTTAATTACTAACGTTTGCTGTGAGCCCTCAACTAAAAAATATATTCTCCTCCCTCCTATATCCTCTCAACTAGTATCAGGCAACTAGATCTGAGAGCCAACTTTCTTCAGTACACCTAATTGTTCTGAGAAATTGTGGGAAATTAAAATATTAGGTCCAAGCCTTAGCTGTTCTTTGCTGATTAAAAGTTTACTAGTGACAGATGGAATCATCAAGATGTGCAATAGTAATAGTGGTATTAAAAGTAGTAGTAATAATGGTATGTGTAGTTGCAACTACATGCAGCACAGGTAAATAAAAAAAAATAATGTGCCATATCAAACAACATCAACAATAAACAACATAATCACTGCTGTAATACAATGTAACAATCAGTATAAAACATGTTTCGATACTAATAATATAGTACAACCATATTACTCTGTAGTGTGTAATGACAGGCATATTCCAGACATAATCCAAGGAGAAGTGAATCCAAAGGAAAAATCTAGATAAACAAAACCTCTAAATTGTAAGACAGTCATTATAACATGAGGAACTTGTAATGTACTGGCCTTTTTCTGTATGTTGTAAGCAGTGCTTTTTTTGTAAAAGAAAAAGGTGCCGGAACTCACACATCTCATACAACCTGCCTTGCCTACCCTACAAGGTTCCATCCAAAAAAGGTGCTGGAACTCCGTTCTGAGCGTTCTATGAGAAAAAAAGCCCTGGTTGTAAGTGTTTGCTTATGTTGCACTGCTTGCTAATTGCTTGAGTTCGATTGCTAAGTGCTAGTTCACATGTATGCTTGTAATGGTTGCTAGCCAGCCCAGACTGATTGTCTCCAGATGGCTAAGTAGGTCTTTGGGAGGGAAACCTCTGGTTTAAACCTATTGGTTGCTGCCTACCAGCCAACCATATAAATAGCTGCACAGCAGCTCCCTTGTTGCTTCTGTTATGTCTGACTTTCAATAAAGCCTGTTGCTGTTTTGAACCTTCCATCTTGCTCAATGCCTCCAAGAATCAGCTACACAACACTGGCGACAAAGGTGGGATGTGCTGCTTCATTGTAAGAGCCTGAAGTCACTAGGGGGTGAGACCAGTACAGAGCCTGGTAGGGAACAGCGTTCCTCCGCCCTTGGTCTGCCTAGCAAGCCACGCTGGAGACCACCCTGCCCTGAGGATCAGTCCCAGGGCCTACGCAGAAGCCAGCAGCATGAGGCAATGCGAGACATGAGCCGTGAAGACTACACACCATGGCAAAGGTTGGAAAGCTCGAAGAATTCGACGTAACATAGAGATGGTCATCCTACATTTCCCACGTTGAGAACTACCTTCATGTGAATCAAGTCAGTGAAGATGGACTGAAGGCTGCAACCCTCCTCTGCATGTCCGGCCCAACCACCTTCGATATCAATGAGCATTTGGTCACCCCAGTGCTTCTAGAAACTATCACATATGCTGACCTTAAGAAGAAATGGCGCAACCATTTTGATCCTAAGCTATCGGTGATAGCATGGAAGCACTCCTTCGAACAACACTAACAACAACCCGGAACAGAATTCATCACAGCACTTCATCAAGCTTCATGACTCTGCAATTTCTCTGATCTAGAGGAGTGACTAAGGGACCGCTTAGTCTGTAGACTCAGGAACAGGGAGCTCCAACAAAAACTTTTTGTGAAGGAGACTCTCTCACTTCAAGAAGCTTTAAAGAAAGTTATGGCGGATGAAACCGCTGGAGGAGGCATGAAGCCATTGCGGCCCTCCAAAAGCGTGCCATCTACAGAAACCATCCCACCACGAGAACGCTGAACGAGTGGAAGACACCAACTCTGATCACGAAGTCGACAAGATTCAGCGGCATCATGAAAGGGGAATGAGGCTGGCTGACAAGGCAGTTCTGTTCCCAAGGTGCTTGGGCTGTGGAGGCCGCCATCAACGAATAGATTGCTGTTTCAGGACAGCCACATGCTGGGTGTGTGAAAACCAGGCCACATCGCTGCCGTCTGTCGAGGTCACCAGAGGGACCACCATCCAGACGAGACTTTCAGGAAAGGTACTGGGGCCCCGGGGCAACACCAAGTAGGGTTCTGCTCCAGCCACTGGAGCATTTTTTGCACTAGTACCCATCGACCCCTTAAACAGAAATTGTGACTGCAGGTCGAACTTCAAGGAGTTCCATGTAAAATGGAACTGGACACAGGCTGCTCTGTGTCAATCATCTCCATTGGAATTTTTTGGCACGTTTGCAGCTGCAGTAACAGATGGGTCAAGCTACCACCATCTAATATCCTACTGACTGACTTCCAGAATTCCAGAGTGGTGGTCAAGGGTGAGGCTACACTTGCAGTGAAGTTCAGGGGGTTTTCAGGCCCGCTAGATGTTATTGTGGTAGATGGCCAATGTACGAGCCTCATAGGGCTTGATTGGTTTGATGCATTGGGCATCCAGGTCACCGACATTCACCAGACTCAAACAACAGATTTGTCTTCTGTCTGCAAGGATTTTGCAGATCTTTTCAGCCCAGGTTTGGGAGAGTAAAAGGGCCCTCCAATAGCTTTTAAACTTAATCCCCAGGTCACTCCAATTCAGGTGAAGCCCCTCCATGTGCCATTTGCGTTAAAGCATAAAATTGATGCAGAGCTGGACAAGCTTGTTAATAAGGGGGTTTTGCAGCCCATAGACAGTGTGGAGTGGGACACACCCACTGTAACACCACTCAAGGCAAATGGAGAGGTACGAATATGTGCTGACTACAACTGTACCATTAACCGGGCACTACAGCAGCACATGTACCCTGTCCCAGTCATCAGCCATATTCTGGTGTTGTTGCAAGGAGGCCACATGTTCACTAAATTAGATTTATCACAGGCCTACCAACAGCTGCTGGTGAATGAGGCCATGGCAGCCACCCAAACGATCATTATGCACAGGGGGGCCTTCAAGGTAAAGCATCTTCAATTCAGGGTAAGTGTAGTCCCAGGGATTTTTCAGGGGATCATGGAGTGCACACTCAAGGGCATTCTGAGGGTCTGTCCCTACTTTGATGATGTACTCATTGCCAGGGAGTCCACAGAAGTTCCGGCTGAGCAGCTTAGAGCCGTCCTTCAGCAGTTCCGCGCCTTTGGACTTAGATTAAGGAGAGACAAATGTAAGATTGGGGTTCTGTCCACAGAATTCCTTGGGTTTCAAATCGATGCTGAGGGCATCCATCCCGCAGAGTCAAAGCTGAAAGTGATTCAGCTGGCACCAAGCCCTCGGTCCAAGGGAGAGCTTCAAGCCTTCTTGGGCCTCCTGAATTTTTATCATTCATTCCTCCCCAACAAGGCCTTAGTGGCAGAGCCGCTACACCAGCTCTTAAACAAAAATTCCTCATGGTAGTGGACCAAGCTCCATGAAAGGAGTTTTCAGACAGTCAAGGCGTTGTCCTCAAACTCGGTGCTCATGCACTTTAACAAAAAGCTGCCAGTTTGCATAGCGTGTGATGCATCCCCATACAGGGTTGGAGCTGTGCTGAGTCAGTTGTCGGTGGATGGGAGACAGTCACCCATCACCTATTACTTGAGGACCTTGTCCTCAGTGGAGCGCAATTACATGCAAATTGACAAAGAGGCCTTGGCCATTGTGGCCGGGGTTAAGAAGTTCCATGACTATTTATATGGGAGGCAGTTCACAGTCTTTACTGACCACAAGCCTTTGCTAGGCTTTTTCACAATGGACAAGCAGACACCTCAAATTCTGTTGCTACAAATGTTGAGGTGGTCTATCTTCCTTTCAGCCTATGACTACAGGCTGGTTCACAAACCCGGCAAAGAAATGGGCCACACAGACAGCCTTAGTAGATTGCCCTTGCCACATGTGGAGCCAGATCTGGCTCTAGCTGCACACATTTCAGCAATTCAAGACTTCCCAGAGTTTCCTCTACATGCAGGAGATGTCGCTGCAGAAACGGCAGCTGACAAAATCCTAAGTCATGTGTTGGCTTGGATTCACACAGAATGGCTGGAAAATAGGGGGGGCAGAGTTCAAGAGTTTTTTCAGTCAGAAAAATGAGCTTTCGGCTCACAAGGGGTGCATCCTTTGGGGTAGCAGGGTCATAGTCCCCAGTTCACTCAGGCCCAGAGTTCTCCAGTCTCTGCACAAAGGCCATCTGGGCATCATCTGGATGAAGGCACTGGAGAGGAGCTACCTCTGGTGGCCAGGGCTAGATAAAGCTATCAAGGCCCAAGTACACAGGTGTTACATGTGTCAACAGTCCAGGCCAGAGATGCCACAGGCCCCTGTCCACTGATGGGAGGAAACGCACACACTGTGGTGAAGAATCCATGTAGATTTCGCCAGGCCCTTTCAGGGACAGTTATTTTTAATAGTGGTTGATAGCCACTCTAAATGGTTGGAGGTGGTTCCAATTCCCAATATGACTACTGCAAGGACCATCCAGGTGTTGCAGTCACTGTTTGCAACACATGGGTTTCTGGATGCCCTAGTCTCTGACAACGGAGCCCAGTTCACCATGTCAGAATTCCAGGCCTTCCTTAGGGCCAATCTCACTAGGTACACCACATCAGCTCCTTTTCACCTGTTGTCAAATGGGCAAGCAGAATGGATGGTTCACATAACCAAAGAGTCCCTTAAATGCATTACTACAGGGTACTGACACCACAGGCTAACCAACCTCTTGTTATGCCATCATACAATGCCTTCTACGGCTACAGGCAAGAGCCCTGCAGAACTGCATTGGGGCAAGAGACTAATAACAAAATTGGACAGACTGCACCCCAATAGAGTGGTCTCCAACACGGCATGCCCAAAGGCACCTAGGCATTTACAGGTGGTGGACTGGGTTTGGACTCGGAACAATGGGAAGGGCAGTTGTGGGTGGTAGCAGAAGTTGTTAAAGTGTCAGGACCACTCTCCTATGAGGTGGTCCTGGAAGATGGGCGAGTCATTTGTTGGCATGTAGATCACTTGCACCAGCAACTAACAGAGCAGTCATTGGCTCAGGACGTCCAGGGGGAGCAGACCTGGAGTTCACAATCTCACACTTCAGCAGAGCAGTTCGGACGCTGTGAGACATTTTGCAAAAAAGAGAATGGGGATGGGGCCATAAAAGTGCTTCCTGTGACTGGACTGCAGGGGCCAGGCTGTCACCTGACACCCAGCAGCAGCCATGCCAACTTAGCAGCACTGTTAGACTTTGGGCTGGGCCGACTGGGACAGGCCAGCCAAAGGGACTCGAGTTGTTTTGATTCCACTGAACCACAGAGCCCAGGTCTACCCAGCATGGCAGACGAACCGGTAGACCAGGAGATTCCAGCAATCCCCCCAATGCTTTGAACGAGCCCGAAGACCCCCCCAAATATCTTCAAGATTTTGTAACCAATTGAATGTGTGTACCATCCAGGAGGAAGGGGTGTAATGTACTGGCCATTTTCTATATGTTGTAAGTGGTTGCTTATGTTGCACTGCTTGCTAATTGCTTGAGTTCGATTGCTAAGTGCTACTTCACATGTATGCTTGTAACAGTTGCTAGCTGGCCCAGACTGGTTGTCTCCAGCCGGCTAAGTAGGTCTTCGGGCGGGAAACCTCTGCTTTAAACTTATTGGTTGCCTCCTACCGACCAACCATATAAATAGCTGTGTAGCAACTCCCTTGTTGCTTCTCTTATGTCTAACCTTCAATAAAGCCTGTTGCTGTTTTGAACCTTCCTTCTCGCTCATTGCCTGCATGAACCGGCTACACAACAGAACTATCTCTCAAAATGCCTCTGTTTCTGAAACTATTTGTCATAATTTCCTTGTCATCTTTAACTTGTCCATGGTTTAGAACAGGGATTCTCAAATTTATTTGCTCATGACCCTCTTCTAAACATTTATTTCTATGATTTAGATTAATAAAGTCTTAACTATCTAGAAAAGGCCTCTGGGCATCTGTATGAACCATGTTGAAAACCATTGATTTAGAGGATTTGATCCTGCAATCATTGGAAAATGTGAATAATATCAATATGTACTAGAGGAATGAAATTGAAGATCATCACACCAATGAAATTGATCCTCCTTCTCCTTCTCCTCCTCCTCCTCCTCCTCCTCCTCCTCCTCCTCTTCTTCTTCTTCTTCTTCTTCTTCTTCTTCTTCTTCTTCTTCTTCTTCTTCTTCTTCTTCTTCTTCTTCTTCTTCTTCTTCTTCTTCTTCTTCTTCTTCTTCTTCCCATCTTTACAAAGCCAGTGGTAGCTACAGTACCCACTTTCAGACTCTTAAGAAAGATTACATGATTTCTTGGCAGGCAGAGATGACAGCATGTGGCTGGTAAGCCGTTTTGAACTGTCATAATATGTGGTGTTTGAAAAACAGAAACAAAGACTCTCTTTAACAAGGCCTGCAATAACAGCAAACTCAAGCTCTAAAGACTTTTGCTACTATTTTGAAAGATGGAGGGAACTTTTCCCCTCTTACTTTCATATATCTTTTCATCCTTGTCTCGCCAGTTGCCACAAATATTTTGACCTGTGATTATATATGCCCTTCAGTGTCAAACATGGTAGGTTTCCCTTCTCTTCTCTCTAAGATGCCTTTAGCTATTCAGCTTATTTCATCCAAACAAGATAAATTCTTCCCTTAAACCATCCCTGCTCAGCAAGCCTTTGAATGTGTTAATTGGCACAATTTTGCACTTGGCAATACAAAATGCCCTGCTTTCTACCCATGGGGCTTCAACCAGTATTGTAGATGTATATCTTTTCTTTTGCCAGCCTATGCAGGTGGTGTCAGGGCTGGAGATTCTGTTTACAAATCATTAATGAAGTGATTGTCGCTTTCCTCCTCGCATTTACTCACCCTTTTGAACTGCACCGAGAGACGCATTCCTAAATAGGAAACACAAGAGTGGGAAGGGGCACACAATAGACCCATTATAAGGGGCCACACAAACCCTGCTAGTGCTGAGGGTTTATATTAACCCAATCAATTAAAGATGGATGGAAAGGGTTCAGTTCGCAGGGGACTGGGGGGAAAAAAAGACAGAGAGATGGCAAAGAGTTGCTAGGCAGTCAGGTCTGGACTCTGAAATTTTCCCTCGGTGCTGTCCTTGCGCTTTCTTCTAATAAAAGGTTCCATTCAAAGCTGAGAGTCCTTAGCACGGCAAGCAGTGGAAGTCAGTGCATTCTCTGAATGAAATAAATGCCTTCCTTTAATTCCTATAAGGAATTAGAGTATGTTTTGCTCAGGGTAAAGCTATTAGAATTCTGCAGGAAGAGCACATAGATTGCACGATAACTGGATACCTATTGTGCTTTAAACATTCACTCCCAGGCTGAAGTTGTGAGTTGGAAAGCTTAAACATGACACATACACACAAGCAAGCACACACACACACAAGCACACAGACCTGGAGAGAATTGTGCACACATGTTCATGGGAAGAAGCCAAATGGTCTAAACTATTAAATGTAGATGACAAAGAGAAGGGCTGAGCCTCCCAGGAGAGGTTTAAACAGGGTTTTAAAAAATGAGTTGTATTAACAAAGGACAACCCTTCCTGAGAGTTAAGCAAGTGCAATAACAACCTACTTTTGTGAGGGTCTATTGAGAAATTAGTTCAATGGGGCTTATTCTTAGTTAAGTGTCTATAACAAGCAGCCTTAAAAGTACTTGTCAGTTAATGACTTGCCATGAAAAAACTTGGTAAAAATATTTGCTTGTATCCCCTTTCTCTCTCAAACACGTAACACACATTTACATAATTATTAATAATTATCAACATCATGTCGACCGTTGATCAGATTTTATATTTTATTACATGGTGCTATGAAGCAACCTGTTTTTAGACAATGTCATCAGATCTATAATAATCAGATCTGTTGTATTTTGTTTTCTTACCACATTCCAAATAACGTAAAAAGGAGCTAACTCAGTTCTTTATTGTCCCTCATTTAACTTATAAAGCAAAATAGACTATTACATCTTTTTTTAACAAAACAACAGCAACAACAAAAACAAATCTGGCTCTCACCCCAGACACATTGGTCACCAAAACCAAAAAGGCAGATCTGGTTCCATCTAAAAAATAAAAATATTTTTCACACAGTAGTGAGTGAATATCACAATTTCAAATATGAATGTTGTCCAACATTTAAAATATGTGTAAGCTACCCTTCCCAATATTTATCCAGATCCGTTCATCCGCTCAAATTATTTCTGTTTTGATGTTATCTATGTACTATAAACTGTTAGGGGATCCAGCCAAAAAAGGGCCAATTTATCATCTCTATTTACCACTGAGCCCGTTAGAGCATCAAAAATGTACTTCCAACATTTTTCCATAGACTTGGGTTTTCACATGTTTCATTCCGAAGGGGAAGAATGTTCTAATAGTCCCTGTTCAACCTGGCATATCTGCTCATGTGTCAAATTAAGAAATTAGTTCTCCACAAAATCCCTGGTCAAATTTGTTATCTAGAGTCTCATAACTGTTCCTAACAAAGATTACACTGATATTTCTCTTCAGCTACATGTCCTGCAGGGATGTTTTGTGGTCTGATCAGTAAAAATGTAATAACATTTTCACATAGTCAATATTTAATTCTGTAAATGCAACTGGTAGTTGTAATCTAGGTTATTAACCACATGGTGATTTATGGTGGAGGGCAACAACAGAGGAGAGAGAGCACTAGGAAGGTCCTCTGGTACCAATAAAAATGTTATAAATTTCATGCCCCTGCCTGAGAAATGTTTTTATAGCCTACATTAAAAATAACTTTTTATACATTTTAATGATCCATGTTATTAATGGCGCTGTCACCATTATTCCCTGACCAAAGCCATTTTTTTTAAAAAAAAATCCACCTGCTTTTTTAAACCTAATTTTGCGAAGGGAAGAAATTCTCTTACCTATTTTCCAAGAAATTTCTACAAGGTAAAATGAAGAGTTGGTTTGTTGCATTAGGCAGTGAAATGTATGCAATCCAATATTTACTGCCAACAAAAGGCTGGATTAATTGCAGAGGAACACAAGTCTTTCTCTTATTCATCATTAGATCATGCTCAGTGCATGTTTGTGTATGTAAGTAGCCTACAACTGGATATTGTTTCTGGCCATATGGCTGTAATAAACTGATCTGATTTGAAGTCTTTCTCTAGCACATCCATGAGAAACAAGAGGAAGGAAGAAAGGCACTATGCAGAAAAGGAACAAGATGCTGAAATAGAATAACAATTTTAGTTATACAGAATTATTGTGAGCTTCTAACATTTCCTACTTTCCTACTGGCAAACAGTTGATATGAGACTGTGAAGCAAAACAAGGACTGAAGAAAAACCTGCCAGCTTAGTAAAAAATCTAATGTTTGTTGTAGCTCCAGCTTTCTCAACCAGTAGTATGCATATCACTGGTGGGATATGGAATTAGGGTAGGTGGGATGAAACTTACCTCCCCAAATCAGGAAACAGCTTTCAAGAGAGAGAAGAAACCAGAGATAGAGGACAGAGTAGTAACTAGTTTCCCTGGGACTGGTTATGCAGCTACTGTATATGCAACCTCTTGGATGACCACAGAGATAAAGAATAATCTAACCCAGGGGCCTGGCTGAGGAATTCTGGGAGTTGAAGTCCACAAGTCATAAAAGAGCCAAGTTTGAAGACCCCTGCTCTAACCTTATGAAAGATGTTGTGTCTTTACTACATACTGAGCACATAAAAGATACTCCAGGCTGGAATCTCTTTTTTTCTGCTGATTGTTTCACTGAAATGTCTATAACTATGGTGAGCCTGTAAGAATTATAACTTACAGGGGTAGACCAAGATAATCAAGTTATAAAATATAAAATCACAGACAATGCTTAATTACAATATAAAATATGAACCATAATCCAATACATAACACATCTTCCCGCCACAATATTTTAGTTTCAACTTTAGACATTATGGTGGCTTCAGATATGAATGGGCCTTGCCACCAAAGACAAAGACTGAAACACTGAGTGTGTCTGACATGAGGGAATCTGAACAACTCATAGCCAGCTATTTGATTTGTTGATGTATTTTCAGCCAATACAGAAAACTGCATGCAAGGTCTTTCATTTTATTGCCCCAAGATGTCCTACGCATATAGATTTCAACTCTCTATTTAGGCAAGATCATGAATCTCTTCTCTCATGTAATACAGGCACTGACAAGTTCATCACAGTGTAGATAAAACTAAGTTGAAGCTTGTGCAAATTTGACTAGTTAATTTACAAAAGCATATCAGAAAAGGAAGCGGTAGGCAAAGGGGTTGACATAATTCTAAGCTGTATGGTAGTTGCCTGGTTTTTATTTCCCTGGATTTTTAAAAATCCAAATTGATGGTAGCATCCAATCAATCCTGGTACAATCCTTAAAGGGTTGAACTTCGTTGATACTAGAAGGTATAGGAAAACTGAAAACAATAACAACAAATAAGGCAGTGACAACACTTGAATAATCTGAATCTCCAGTTTGGTGGCAGTGTCTCCTTTCGATTCAGCAACCTTCTCTTCTGGCTTCCCCAGTGCACTGAGGGAGTTCATTTCCCCTCTATGCAAGGAACTCCTCCTATTTACTAGAGGAACAGACTTCAAATCTGATGAAAACCATAGCAAATGCCACTATTCTGAGCCTTTCAGAACACTGGTGTTTTCCTCTCTGGAGGATTCTTGCAATCATTCTCCCTAGTAGGGCAGGGAGAGGGTGGAGGTGGGTGGCCCAGACCCTTTCCCCATTCCATCATCCCTGATGTCCCAGGACCTCTCCCCAACTCTCTGCTTACTGACCTGCACAGTCACTTAATGACCACAATGGAAAGAGCTGGGATTGTGGCCATTGTGTGCTAATATGGCATATAGGTTAATGACCCTGTAGTTCAGTGACCAAGATTCTGGGCCCAATTGTGTTCACAAGTGACGGACTATCTGTACAGTGGCTCAAGAGTTTGTCACCATCCACTTAAACTATTGCAATTTAGTCTGCATTGGGTTTTCTTCGAAGTTTACTCAGAAACTGCAGTTGGTTCAAAGTAACCTAGATTCTTGTGCTAACCAGCATTCAGTGATGGGAGCACTTTGCACCAATGTCATGAACTGGTTGCCAATATACTTCCAGGTGCAATTTAAAGTTATGGTACTGATCTATAAAGCAGTACATCATTACTAGCACCATTCTGACGTTTGGAATTAGTTGGGCCATTTTTTTAAAAAAAGTATTAGTGGTGCCCCAATTTAGGTAAATTGTCCTGCTGATAGACCCACATCAGTTGTTTGGAACAGCTTTCTAATCAATACCAGGTTGAGTTTTATTCCAACCATCTCCCAAAAGTTGCTCAAAGCTTTGTTCCTCCAAAGAGCATTAGGATATTGATTCCATCTTGGTTTGATTATAGTTTGGGTTTGTTTATGTAACTTTGGTTTATGTTTTTAATTAATTTGTTGATATTTATTTAATGTATATTGTTTCTTATGCATCTATAAACTGCCAGAAATTTACCAGTCTATAAATATTATCATCATTAACAACTGAAAAAAAATATATATGAATCTCTGTGAAATCACTAGGAGTCAAGCTCAACCCAAGAGAGAATTTATAGTGGATTTTTAGTCCCTATTTTTATTATATTTTATTATATTTCTTTCATTTCTTGCGAGACCACCTGCTTCCTTTATCAACCTCCCATCACCCGGTTCACTCCCACAGAGTCGGCCTCCTCAGGGTGCCATCAGCTAAGCAATGCCGGCTAGCGACCCCCAGGGGGAGAGCCTTCTCTGTGGGCACACCAACCCTCTGGAATGAACTGCCCCCAGAGCTGAGGATGGCCCCGACCTTCGGTCCTTCCGCCGTGACCTGAAGAGATGGATGTTCCAACAATCGGGCCTGGACTGACTGTAGTTTTAAATTTGGTTTTATTGGGTCTATTGTTATGTATTTAAAGGTAAAGGTAAAGGTTTCCCCACACATGCGTGCTAGTCATTTCCAACTCTAGGGGCCACTGCTCATCTCCGTTTCAAAGCTGAAGAGCCAGCACTTGTCCGAGGACATCTCCGTGGTCATGTGGCCAGCATGACTAGATGCCAAAGGCGCACGGAATGCTGTTACCTTCCCACCATAGTGTTCCCTATTTTTCTACTTGCATTTTTACTTGCTTTCGAACTGCTAGGTTGGAAGAAGCTGGGACAAGTAACAGGCGCTCACTCTGCTACACGGCACTCAGGATTCGACCCACCAAACTGCCAATCTTCTGATCAACAAGCTCAGTGTCCTAAACCACTGAGCCACCATGTTATGTATTTACTTCATTGTTTAATTCTTTTTAAAATTTTGTATTTTATGTTTTTAACTTTTTATTGTTGTGAGCTGCCCTGAGTCCTTCGGGAGAAGGGCGGCATATAAATTTAATAAATTCAATTCAATTCAATTCAATATAAGCTATTTTGGTTTATAGCATTTGAAAGAGAGCATACATAAATAAGTTGTTTTTCTTTTCCTTCACATTCCATGTCTGGCAAGGAGAAGCATTTTTCATTTTCTCATTATTTTAGAATTGTTATTGTAAGACTTGCATTGCAGATCACTTTACAATTGATTTTGTAGGACTGAAGCATAGAAAGGGTAGCAGCACAGATGGTCCCTAAGGAGAAAAATAGGGCTTAGATGTGTTAAAAAAAAAATAAGTACTTACTTTATTGAAAAATAACCATTAACAAATATAACAAACAAGTGTAACAAGTCATAACATTAACAAATTAAATCCTTGACTGGATTATTCCATAGGATGGTTTAGATACTGAACCCCATTTTTAAAAATTCAAATGCATCAGAAAATATCATACTAATACAAAGGCCACTTTTGAGAACAAGCATGCACAATAAGTGATGCTTTTGTGACATTGACTCACACGCAGGCAAAGGACAATTTGAGTCTTTCTTTCCAAACAAGGATAGAAATGTATTTTTAAACAAAAGGACAATTGCATAATTATTAAAGAATTTGCATGATGTATACATTAAGCTATCTGGATTTGTAGGACTAAAATATTCATAAGTTCTAGTTGAATCCAAAATGCAGTTCACTCTGCCTGCCCATTGCTAAATGGAAAACAAGAGGAGCAATCAAGGCTAAAATAAATAGTTTTGAACTTTAGCTCTGGCCAGAGATAGTTTTCAGAGCTGGCTGATAAAGAGCAAGAACACTGCATGCCAATAACAAACCTCTAAAATTATTTTACAATTACCCATGTATATGAGTGTAGAGGAGGAGGATGAAGGTGATGATGATGACGATTTTGATTAGCTGCCCAATTCCACTAGATTGTATGTATGCATGCTTGTATATAGCACCAATCTACAAACTGAGACACCATGACTGCTAGTCTTGCTTTAGAGATGAAACCAGCTGGGTGACTTTGGGTCCGTCACTCTCTTTTAACCCTAGAAAGGAGATAAGGGCAAACCACTTTTGATATCTTGCCAAGAAAACTACAGAGACTTGTCCAAGCAGTTGCTAGAGTCAACACTAAATCAAAGAGACAAATGTGTATATGTTGTTAGCTGTGAAGTCATGTCTGACCCATCGCGACCCCATGGACAATGTTCCTCCAGGCCTTCCTGTCCTCTACTATCTTCTGGAGTCCATTTAAGCTCATGCCTACTGCTTCAGTGACTCCATCCAGCCACTTCATTCTCTGTCGTCCCCTTCTTCTATTGCCCTCAATCTTTCCCAGCATTAGGCTCTTCTTCAGTGAGTCCTTCCTTCTCATTAGGTGGCCAAAGTATTTGTGTTTCAGCTTCAGGATCTGGCCTTCTAAAGAGCAGTCAGGGTTGATCTCCTCTAGGACTGACTGGTTTGATCGCCTTGCAGTCCAAGGGACTCGCAGGAGTCTTCTCCAGCACCATAGCTCAAAGGCCTCAATTCTTTGGCGCTCAGTCTTTCTTTTTTTTTATTGAAAAGTTTTACAATTTTTAAATACAATGAACTCCCTCCTCCCCCTCCCCTCTCCACAACCCTCCCCTCCCCTCCCCCCTCCCCAACTTCCCAGAGCTGAATACAGGGTATAACAATACAAACATAAACTACAATATGCTAACAACAAAAATAAAACATTAAGTTCTATCGGACTTTAACTCTCCATAGTCATAATATTAATAAAGTAACAAATAACTAATCATACATCATAAAAATCCACTACTTATTCAAATGCTAAATGAAACTTTTTAGTCCCATATTTATTCTGAATATATTCAATCCATCATCTCCATTTCACAATATATCTCTGTTGCGATTAGACTTTCAAATATGTCAAAATCTTTGCCATTTCCGCCAAGTTGGAAACTTTCAAAGTCCACTCTTCTATAGTCGGCAATTCCTCCTTCTTCCAATATTGCGCAACTAAAAGTCTTTCCGCCGTAATTAGATGCAACATCAACTTAGTGTCTATAACAGTAGTATCTGTAATAATACCCAATAAAAACAATTGCGGAGAAAACTTTATCCTTTTCTTAAATATCTTTTGCATATTCCACCAAATTTTAATCCAAAAGGCTTTAACCTTTTTACAAGTCCACCATATATGAAAATATGTTGCATCCTCACAACCACACCTCCAACATTTAGGCTGGCAGTTCGGATACATGCTTGCGCTCAGTCTTTCTTATAGTCCAACTTTCATTGCCATACATTGCAACTGGGAAGACCATAGCCTTGGCTATATGCACTTTTGTTGACAGGGTGATGTCTCTGCTTTTTAGTGTGCTGTCTAGATTGGCCATGGCTTTTCTCCCCAGGAGCAAGCATCTTTTAATTTCTTGGCTACTTTCTGCAGTGATCTTGGAGCCCAGGAAAATAAAATCTGTCACTCCCTCCATTTCTTCCCCATCTATTTGCCAGGAATTGAGAGGGCTGGATGCCATGATCTTGGTTTTCTTAATGTTAAGTTTCAAAATGTGTATATACACACAGATATATGTGCACATATGTATGGCCATGAGTTTGTCTGTGTATATATACATCCCCTTTCTGTTAACTAAAGGAAGAGAATGCTGATGTGATTGTGTATAAGATTACATCCATAAACAACACACAGTGATTTTGTTACACCCAGTGATTATAATGTCCATCGTTGGAGGCAAAACATGCACACATACACACAGTTTGCATGTTTGAATGAAACAGCTGTGGGAATAGCAAACTGCACATAGTCCATTTCTGAAATTAGACAAGCCCTTTCTGGATTTCTGGAAGACAGGCCTACTGGAATGGCAGGCACAGGTAAGTCATGAAAGATTTCAGAAACAGAATGTAATGGGATAAAAGCCATTCATTCTTATCTCAAATAAGTCCATTTCACCTTTCCATCAAGAATTATATGTGGTTCCTCTCCCTAATGCAGCTGAAACTATCCATGCAGAGCACTTTTGAAATAACTGAACTGTGCAAATTGGTTGTTTAGAAGAGGAATCCAGATGAGTATTAAAAATTTAATACTTTTCAATAAGATCACATTTACAATTGAAATTACTGATCCTTAAACAGGAGCAGTAGACAAATTTACCAACGGTGTGATTTTCTCCTGCTCCCTCATGGAAATATCAGAATTTTACATATTTCATTCTTCTTCCCAATTTCTTAATCTTAATTTTTACCATTTGAACCATGGTTGTATAATAACCCAGATAAGGTATTTTCCAGCTATACATTTTGAAATAAGTAGCCTTTGCCAAGCTGATTCCTCTGGATGAGATGGATTTACACCCCTTCAGAGTTTTTAATATATGCTAGTTACTTTTACAGAAATTCACACATCTGGTATTACAGTAGATTTGAGGACTAAAAATACCCCAACTTTTTCAAATTACTTCATTTATCTATCTTATTAAGAAATTACTTCTTGCTGCTTATAGTATGCAGTATGAAAAACACAGAGACACATATTACAAAAACCCTAAACCATGGTTTACTCTGAGACTGGGTTTGCAAAGCATAATAAGCTAGAAACAGATTGTATTATGTTAGCCTGACCCCATAAGAGGGCTTCCAAAACAGTTTCCACAAAAAAATCAGATTTTGTTGTTTTCATAGAACAACAAGTTCTTTGTCTGTCAACAGAGGAATCATAATCACAATGAAAGAGATCAGGCCTAGCCTCTGAATTAGAAGTATGGAAAAACATTTTAAATCTGCTACAGCTGCCAAAAAAGCCAAACAGTGCTAGGATGCATTAACAGAGGGATAGAATCAAGATCACATGAAGTATTAATACCAGTTGATAATGCCTTGGTAAGACCACACTTGGAGTACTGCATCCAGTTTTGGTCTCCATGATGTAAAGAAGATGTTTAGAAAGAGTGCAGAGAAGAGCAACAAAGATGATTAGGGGGCTGGAGGCTAAAACATATAAGGAACGGTTGCAGGGTATGTCTAGTTTAATGAAGAGAAGGGTGAGGGGTGACATGATAGCAGTGTTCCAATATCTCAGGGGCTACCACAAAGAAGAGGGAGTCAAGCTATTCTCCAAAGCACCTGAAGGCAGGACAAGAAGTAATGGATGGGAACTAATCAAGGAGAGAAACAACCTAGAACTAAGGAGAAATTTTCTAACAGTTAGAACAAATAATCAGTGGAACAACCTGCCTCCAGAAGTTGTGAATGGGTTTCCTGCCTGAGCAGGAGGTTGGACTAGAAGACCTCCAAGGTCCCTTCCAACCCTGTTATTCTATTCTATTCTATTCTATTCTATTCTATTCTATTCTATTCTATTCTATTCTATTCTATTCTATTCTATTCTATTCTATTCTATTCTATTCTATTCTATTCTATTCTATTCTATTCTATTCTATTCTACTCTACTCTACTCTACTCTACTCTACTCTACTCTACTCTACTCTATTCTTATTATTAGTTTTATTCATTTATAACATAAAATGTGAAAATACAAAAGCAAATAGTAAGGGACAACAGTAGAAAAAGGGAAAACAAAAAAGGTGTGAAGAAGGGGAGGGGAAGAAACAAAAGGCATTGACTTCCGACTCTCTCTGCTGCAGTAAAATCAGACATTAAAATCATATCTCAGCTTTTTACATTTCTATAGTAGCATGCACTAGCCATTTCTGTACTGGCAAATCAGTCTAATCGGTAAAGCCTGAAAACACAAAGTCCAGAAGCAGTTTCCAAGTAGAAAGAAAAATACTTATGTTCTTTTTTTAAAAAAATCAGCACAGCACATCCTTCCACTTTTGTGCATAGAGCAATCTTGCTGCCGTCACCGTATATAAAATCAGATTTCCAATTTTTTTCCAGTTCTCTTTCCATTAGACCCAGAAGGAAAGTATCTGGTTTAATCTTTATGTTCACTTTAAGAATTTTCTGCATTAATATAAGAAATCCTACTCCAATATTTTTTTGCTTTACTCTATTCTATTTTTAAAATATTGCAGATTTGAAAATGTTGAAACTTGATGGCATGATCAGAACAGCAATAAAACACACTAAGGTAGAAACAACCCATTTTGAGCTCAAAGTGTTTCAAACTTGAAGTAGGCTATAGGAGTTTATGCACATGTTACATACATCTATTGGCAGAAACAGGTCTAATAAAAGGAAGCTGTGCTTTACAGCATACATAGATAAACAATATTTACTGACATCTGATGCAATAGTCATTTAAATGGCTATAAAAGGAGGCCTGCACAAATTAATAGAAATATAATATAACCATTTAGGTTAAGATTAATGTCTATGCATGCTAGTCTTGTTGGCTGCATCAAGTTCCTTAATAAAATATAGAATACCTTTAAAGAACTTTCTAAATGTGTCTGTCACCCTGTCATGCAGTCCCAAAGATGCTTTTTCACGAGGCAACTGGACTTCCTTGTTTTTCTTTGAAGACGTTTCGCTTCTCATCCAAGAAGTCCAGTTGCCTCATGAAAAAGCATCTTTGGGATAACTATGACTTGGATGGCTTAAAATCTCCACAGACATGTCATGCAGTATGCTGGATTAAATGAGCCCTTGGCATAATTTAGCAGAGCTCTTCTTAAATTCTGAAACAGGACTTTAACATTCCTACCTCAAAGGTATTTTTTAAAATTATTTACACTGCCAAGTGATGGCTATGGAACTTTTAATAAATAATAGACAGCCGAATGACTTGCTTTCCTTTTCTTTCTCTGATGCAGAATTTATCTGGTAGGCATAAAAATAATCAACTTGCCAGTCCCATGCTCTTTAAGCTCATAGCAGAGAAATTCAGATTCCGGAGGCGCCTGAATGATGGCCTGTGGTTCCTATGGAACAATCTGCCAGGTCTCTTCAGCTGTATAGATTTGTGCAGGAGATTGATCAACTCATTGCCAATGCTGCACTTTATCAGCTAGTTCAAGCAAAAGGAACACAACTGACAGATATTCCTCAATTGTCCCCAGAGAGGATGGAAAGAAGGTTCTTATTTCAATATTCTAAAAATGCAAGGGAAGAAGCTGTCATCTTTTCTAAATATCATGATAAGCAATCACTAGCAAAATATCTTAGGAAATCCTATTTTTTTCAAAGACCTGCGGTCTGAGAACACTTTTGCACCAGGCAGTTTTCTTGTGAGCAAAGGAAAGGGAAATAATCTCTCTTGGAAGCAAAAGGCAAGGGAGAAAAAGAAAGATACACCCAATTGAATGCAGAATTCCAGAGAATAGCTAGAAGAGATAAGAATGCCTTCTTAAATGAACAGTGCAAAGAAATAGAAGAAAACAATAGAATAGGGAGGACCAGAGATCTTTTCAAGAAAATTGGAGAGATGAAGGGAACGTTTCATGCAAAAATGAGCATGATAAAGGACCAAAATGGCAGGGACCTGACAGAGGCAGAAGAGATTAAGAAGAGGTGGCAAAATTACACAGAAGAAGTATACAAGAATGAGCTTAATGTCCCTGATAACCACAATGAGGTGGTCACTGACCTCGAGCCAGACATCCTAGAATGTGAAGTGAAGTGGGTCTTAGAAAATCTGAGCAACAACAAAGCTAGTGGAGGTGACAGTATTCCAGCTGAGCTATTCAAAATCTTAAAAGACAATGCAGTAAAAGTGCTACACTCAATTTGCCAGCAAATTTGGAAAACTCAACAGTGGCCACAGGATTGGAAAAGATCAGTTTACATTCCAATTCCAAAGAAAGGCAGTGCCAAAGAATGTTCAAACTACCGCACCATTGCACTCATTTCTCATGCTAGTAAAGTTATGCTTAAAATCCTACAAGCAAGACTCCAGCAGTATGTGGATCGAGAACTACCAGAAGTACAGGCAGGATTTCAAAGAGGCAGAGGAACTAGAGATCAAATTGCCAACATACGCTGGATCATGGAGAAAGCTAGGGAGTTCCAGAAAAACATCTACTTCTGCTTCATTGACTAGGCTAAAGCCTTCGATTGTGTGGATCATAACAAACTGTGGCAAGTCCTTAAAGAGATGGGCATACCAGACCATCTTATTTGTCTCTTGAGAAACCTATATGCGGGCCAAGAAGCAACAGTGAGAACTGGACACGGAACCACTGATTGGTTCAAAATTGGGAAAGGAGTCCGGCAAGGCTGTATACTGTCGCCTTGCCTATTTAACTTATATGCAGAGCACATCATGAGAAAGGCAGGGCTAGATGAATCAAAAGTTGGAATTAAGATTGCCGGAAGAAACATCAACAACCTAAGATATGCAGATGATACCACTCTAATGGCAGAAAGTGAAGAAGAACTAAAGAGCCTCTTGTTGCGGGTGAAGAAGGAGAGTGCAAAACTTGGGTTGAAACTAAACATTAAGAAAACCAAGATCATGGCATCTGGCCCTCTCAATTCCTGGCAAATAGATGGGGAAGAAATGGAGGGAGTGACAGATTTTATTTTCCTGGGCTCCAAGATCACTGCAGATGGGGACTGTAGCCAAGAAATTAAAAGACGCTTGCTCCTCGGGAGGAAAGCAATGGCAAATCTAGACAGCACACTAAAAAGCAGAGACATCACCCTGTCAACAAAAGTGTGTATAGTCAAGGCTATGGTCTTCCCAGTTGCAATGTATGGCAGTGAAAGCTGGACCATAAAAAAGGCTGAGCACCAAAGAATAGAGGCCTTTGAACTGTGGTGCTGGAGAAGACTCCTGCGAGTCCCTTGGACTGCAAGGCGAACAAACCGGTCAGTCCTAGAGGAGATCAACCCTGACTGCTCTTTAGAAGGCCAGATCCTGAAGCTAAAACTCAAATACTTTGGCCACCTAATGAGAAGGAAGGACTCACTGGAGAAGAGCCTAATGCTGGGAAAGATTGAGGGCAATAGAAGAAGGGGATGACAGAGAATGAGGTGGCTGGATGGAGTCACTGAAGCAGTAGGCGTGAGCTTAAATGGACTCCAGATGATGGTAGAGGACAGGAAGGCCTGGAGGAACGTTGTCCATAGGGTCGCGATGAGTCGGACACAACTTCGCAGCTAACAAAGCTGGTGAGAATGATTTTGGACCTTGGGCTTTGTGGAAGAACCATTTGAAAGTGTACTGTGCTGCAATTAAATTTGTCCCACTGAGAAAATGATCACAATGTAAACTTTTGAGTTCAGATTTTCAAATTTTTACTTTTTTAAAATTACCCAACTTATGATAAAATTTTAAAGAAGGTACAACTATCCAACATCCAGGTTCAGTTCTACAGACATTTAGCAGTGGCTCTGAACTAGATATGTCTCTTTCCACCTAAAATGAAAAGTTCAGTCAGCCCTGCAATAGTTCAATCAGTACCACAATATGGATATTGCAACATTTAGATAAGTGTGGATGCACCTATAAAAGTTAAATAGAATTATATAAACTAGTTTGATAGGGGAACACACATTTGGATTTGAAATGGAGGGGAAAAAACTTTCTTTGAAACTTTAGGATCCTGAGACTAGGAACTGAAGCCAAGACAGCACCTCTCAATATTTTATATGGTTGCCAAGGACAGGGATAGTTGATCATCCATCTCCATCTTACATTCTGCCCAGATTCTCTCTAAAATAGTTTTGCCTTTGCCTACACTATGTTCACAGTAAAAAAAAACAAAAAAAAATATTTGTTTCTTTTTAATAATATTATTGCTCCATTTTGCTCAACTTATTTTACAGTGCTGTTAATTTCACGGTAAAGGAGGTGATAAACAATCAGTTGTTTGCTATAATCATCAAAAGACAAGGAACATGAATGGAAAACTTCATTATTTGTTTGTTTCACTGAAAATCCAGATGTTATTTTTGTTCAACATTCCTTTCATAATTTCATGGTACTGAATTTCTTTTTTCCACAAGCCAACATAGCAATATAGTTTTTGCCCTTTGCCAGTATTTTGGCCACTAAAAAATTGAAAATACCTTCATATATACTTAGGCTTCATTCTTATTCTACATCCATAAAAAGAATCCTTAACCATCTGTGGTTTTCTTAAAAAGATGGTGATCGAGTGCAACTACTCCGGGATCATTTCTGAATTAGTATTTTCTAGCATCATCCATATACATAATATTATTTATCTATTTATTTCCTGCCTGTATTACTTTTATAAATAACACAAGGGAGCAACCATACCTAGCACTCCTTCCTCTTCCTATTTGCCCCACAATAATCTGTGAGGTGAGTTGCCTGAGAGACAGTGACTAGTTCAAAGTTAACCAGCTGACTTTCATGCCTAAAGGAACTAGAATTCATAATGTCCTGGTTTCTAGTCTGGTGCCTTAACCACTAGACCAAACTTACAAAGAGTTACTTGGCAAGTGAATGGATGAATGAATGAACGAATGAATGAATATACATGATACACAAGTATACACACATAAAATATGAAGACATACCCTTTAGTGATGGATAGGTGATGTTGTGAAGATGTTGTTGATACAACATCTTCACAAGTACAAGAACAATGGTGGCAAACTGATCTTAAGTCAGAAGAGATAATAACCTTGTAGAGATAAATTAATGTGAAAGGAAAAATAATTAAATACCAATGCCAATAAATCATGTTTAAATAAAATGAAATATTAGGATATATTGTGAAATAGAGGAAGCAAGAGAAGGAGAAAGGAGAAGAAAGAAAAGGAAAGGAAACCATGTCTCTCTCACACACACAGTCACACAAAAATAAATTCTGTCCAACAGTGTGATATGATTTCAGTGACACTGAACATCAGTCTGTCTTTTCACTCACTCACCCAATATTGGACTGAATGTATATTGGATTGAGAGCACTTCTATGATATACACATTTGCATGAATATGCTATATACCTAGAATATTCCTGGCATTATTGTATTTTGATGGGTGAAGTTGTCATTCTGTTAAGGCAGCACAATGCTTAGAGAAGAAAACTGCCATATGGTGATAAGAATAGAGTAGGCAGCCATAACAATTTCCACAAAACAAATAACTTATCAAAGGGAAAATCTTTCTGAATGTTTGTTAGAAACATTTGTGCCATGATACACTGATTTTTTATTTTAGGGTCACATAAGGGGATTCTGAAAACCTCTCAATTCTTTGGGGTTCTATTGAGCCCTAAAGGACCAGATCAAGGTTTTTGGTTACAGGAAAGAAAGTATATAGTATCCAAATAGTATATATATTAGATGGTGCTACATAGAATATTCTGCTCAATCATGACAAAGAGAGAAGAGGATACTGTAAGGAAAAGATTATCTCTTTTCAGGTGGTTGGGTGATAACTAGATTGAGATGGGACTTCTGTTATTCCCCATGTTCATGTTTACATTGTGACTGTTGAAAGGGAAGATATAAACATACATCCATATAAGCAGTAAGTTGCAATCTGCAATCTGAAAGCATTATTTTATAATAATATTATCAACTAGTGAATGAAAGAATAATATCTTCAAAGGATAAAAGAATTTTGGTTAAATTATCATGGGTTGAATATGATGCTCTTGCATTTATCTAATTAAGAACTGACCAATAGATATGTACATTAAGAATAAAGGATGTGCATGGCTGCCCCATATTCATTGCACAATCGTCTCCCCATTGTTCTAGAACTTTTCTAGCTTCACATAACTCAATTTGATCCCAAATTAAGATCTTCTTGGGAGTTTTCAAGTTGGGTAATGGGAGCAGCAAGGTTTCAGATTAGCAGAAGATGGGCCATAGAAATAAACTCTATCAGTAGCTCCTGCTGTCTCTTTTATTACTTTATAATAAAATAAATCCAACAATCTCCCCAAAAGAAATTGTGAAGCAATATATGCATCCCCTGATTTCCAGTGATAAACATATTGATTCTATTAGTTTTTTTCAACCAAAAAATGGTTCTCAATCCCTAGAGATTTGAATTTGAATTGAATTGAACCCTTATTGTCAAAGTACAACCATGTATACATTGAGACTAGCTGAGCCTCCCTTCGTGCCCACCCCAAAAAACTCACAGTGACAACAAACCCACCATCTTGTTACACCATGTGAGCTAATTGCACAACACACTGCCCTCGCAAGTCAATCATGCATAAAGTTATTTCCCATTCAAGAGCCTGACAGCCCATGGATAGAAGCTGTTCTTCAGCCTGTTGGTACAGCTGGCTATACTCCTGTATCTCCTACCTGATGGTAGGAGAGTAAAGAGGTAGCGACTAGGGTGTGAGTCATCCCTGAGAATTTTCCTCACTCTTCCAAGGCAGCGAGCCTTGGCAATGTCATCCAGTGGTGTCAGGGGAGAACCCACAATGTTTTGTGCTGTGTTCACCACCCTCTGCAATACTTCCCTATCTGCGGCTGTCAGGCCAGCATACAAGACCACAATACAATGCGAGAGGACGCTCTCTATAGTAGACCGGTAAAAGATTATTAGCCGTTGTTCTATCCTGTTCCTCCACAAGACCCTGAAGAAGTGGAGTCTCTGTTGGGCCTTTCTGGCCACCTGGGTTGTATTGACTTTCCAGGTAAGATCTTCACAGAAGTAGACTCCCAGGAATTTAAAGGATTTAAATTTAATTTCTACATATAGTGTGTGTTGGCAATGTATTTGATGGTACACTCTCATGTAGGCAAGAGAATATTAATGAGAAAATTGGGTGCCTACATTGCCTCTAATTCTTCAAACACCCCAAGACTAAATCTAAAGTGGTAGTTTCTGGAAGAGACATGTCAAATACAACTGGCATTTGATGGGGAACTTTAAGAACAATTAGACTCTTTCCCATGCACAGAGAATATATTTATATAGAGCACCAGACTTAGAAGATACAGCATATGTATTATTTCACTGCCAGAAAGGGCTTAATATTTGAATACACTACTTAACAGAACTGCATATTGGGAACCTAACAAAATATTAACTTTTTCCTTCAGGGTACAAATAGATATATAGTCATTAGAACAGCTAGGTTTATAGTCAGGGCTTTTCAACTGAGAACCCTTTATACTTAACCTAGTAGGATAGCATGTGAAGGCAATGCATTCATCTGAATACTCATTGTACTGTATTTTATCACCCATTCTTATTTTATTTCTTTGTATTGTTTCTTACACTATTTTATCTCAGTCTATTCAATGTTTTTCTATTTTGTCTTATCTTACTTTTTATTTTCTCTTATTTTATTCTATCATATTTTATTGTGGCTGACACCCATTGTTTATTGATATAGTAAGCTGACTAATAAACAAAAAAGCTACCTAGATGCGTATCTGTTACCTGCATGGTAAAAATGGGTTATTGAACTTGCAAATAATTTTAGCAAATCTTAAAAACGTTTTTCATTCTGGAAACTTCATTTTTAGAATGATTATCATTAGCTTTCTGATGGAGACAAATCTGGTGATAGTATAGTATCATCATGGGGAAAGGGCTGATTCTTTTTCAGGGAGTTAATTTCAATTGCAGAATTGAAAAATCATCAAATGATTTGAAAGTGCAAATTGTGCAAAGAAGCAGAAGAAACAGTCAATCACACACACAGTTCATGCAAGATCACAATATTTGGTTATAAACAACAGTCACCAAAATGATTTCCTGGAACATCTGTAAAAATTATCAAGTACTAGTAATAAAAAATTGGTGGTAATATATAGTTGAAAAGGTAGCTGAAAATGAGTTGGTTCAAATATTGTGGGATTTCCAAATACAGACTGATAAAGTCTTGAATCATAACATTATAGATTGAAATTATCCACACTTTCTGGTTGAAAATCAGAAAGTGTGGATGATTGATATGGCAATAGCAGTGAGCAGTAGAAGAGAAAGAACAGGAGAAGATCACAAAGTATCATGATCTGAAAATTGAAGTTGAAACGTTATGGCATAAACCAACCATGTTGGTCCCAGTGCTTATCAGCACATTGGGTGCCATACAAAAAATATTGGATAGCTTTTAAAATGTCCATATGTCAATTACAAAAGGCCACACTTCTTGGATCCACACATATACCAAGTCAATACAGTGCAACATCTCAGGTTCTTGGAGATAACTTAATGCATATGAAGGCCAACACCAGTCAAACAACTGGCAGCTGTGATTTTACATTGTTGTGCATATAATAACAATAATGAACTGAAAAAAGTAGGTTTACCTGGCACATCTTGCAATGTTACCTTTAATAATATTAAACAAGAACATAAGCATATCCCAGATCCTTGGAATGATTTGATAAGTTGACAAAAATGCCAAATTCAGTCTAAATATCTGGAAAATAATAATAATAATAATAATAATAATAATAATAATAATAATAATAATAATAATAATAATAATAATAATAATAATAATAAATCTGTGAGATCTAGCAAAAATAATACAACTATCAAATTCATACTCCTACAAATAATAATGAAAATAAAATAAAATTAGAAGCCAAACAGTAATAATATTGTCATCCAACTGTGACTCTAGCACATCATGACCCAAAGGTTCAGCGATGTTTTAAAATCATCCACACTGACACAGATATGGATGAGTGAACCATACTCCTTTATCAAATACTCCTTTATTTTTATTTCCCTACATGCTGGACTCAGATAATCAGTTATCCACAAGAATGCTACAATTGTTATTACTAGTCATGATCTTCTTATCTGGATCTTCTTGAAGCTAATGCCTGACAGGAGATTTGGACCTAACAGGACATTCATGTGAAATTCTTCAAGAAGAACTATGGTTAGAAAATTGTGAGAAGGATACTCACAATGAAATGGAATGAAAAAGAAGAGAGAAAAGTATACTTTGTCCTCAAAACAAAATATGTTTGTGTTTGTACATGCATGTACTGTAGTTATCTCTCTCACATACACACTTACACACAATCTCTGTGTTTGTGTTTCTCTCTCTCTCTTTCTTTCTCTCTCTCTCTCTCTGTGTGTGTGTGTGTGTGTGTGTAAGACAGAGAGAAAAATATTGCGCATATTAGAAAAAGGAAAGACATTAAGCTCTACAACACACAACCAGTAAGGTTGCTCTGCCCAATGCAGTTTACACCCCAAATCTTAGAGATTGAGAAGACATATTTTGTCTACTTTTTGTAGCCAATTTGATAATATTAACTAAATTGTCACTTTATTTCTTTTCTTACCAAAATTGTCACTTTATTTCTTATCACCATGATTTTAGAAGGGTGGTAGAAAGAAAGAGATCCAGTGTTTGAAACTTCTGAGACTTCTTATTCTGGACCCAACGTTGTTGGACTTCTTGCTCTTACTAATGGTTCAGTCCATCAGGACCATTTTGGCCAGCATTCTGCCTTTTGGGCAGCTTCATTAGCTTGAAAAGAAGGAGGAGGAGGAGGAGGAGGAGGAGGAGGAGGAGGAGGAGGAGGAGGAGGAGAAGAAAGAAAGAAAGAAAGAAAGAAAGAAAGAAAGAAAGAAAGAAAGAAAGAAAGAAAGAGGAGAAGTAGGAAGAGGAACTGGTCCTTTTTCTGTAAACTAGAATATCCAACCAAGATCACTTCAGCATAGAAAGCTCTGACATTATAAAAGCACTCCTTTTCACTCTGAATATAATGTGCTGGAACAGGAAATTGTTAAATTACTCTGGTCTGAAGACAGAAAGCCTCTAGGCTTGAAGAAATTCTGCAAACCTACACTGTCTTTAATTATAACTTCTGCTTGTTAACTAGGGAATTTTCTTTATCACAATCCATTGACCACTGGTCATGTCAGCTGGGTCTAATTGGTGTTGAAATTCAAAATGCTACAAGCCTGACAGAAGAAAAAGTCAAGAGCTGGTGGCTTCTTAGCCACATCAGATAGAGACTTAAAAAATAATAATCATAAGCCTTCCTTTCCAAATGAACAGAAAACAAACTTTCCAGATTGAATGCAAAGAGAGTGTTCCTCTGCTTTCTTATATAGGTTTGGGTCCCTTTTCTTGCTGGCAACCCTTCAGCTGAAATAAAATGAAGATGCAAAGCAGAGAAATCCTAGGTGAAAACCCATTTGTCTGTTCTCTGTTTCCCATCTCCGAACATATTACATTTCGTCAATCCAATAAACTTTTTTCTATGTCACATTTGTTTTCTTTCTTTCACCTCTAATCTTCTGAAACTCAGATTCTGAACAGATTAATCTACATATGCATATCTCAAGAAATTGGGGAAATTTTAACAGTCTTCCTCAATCTATCCCTGCACCAAATGTGTTCAAAGGTGTGTATTCTATGACTCTTGTTTCTGCAATGGTTCTCAACCTTTTGTTCACCACAGACACCCCCCCCCTTAAATATATTTTCTGGCCACAGACTATGGCCATGGAACCCCAAGACTTACCTTAAGATTTAAATCATAACATTTCTTCAAGCCTTTGCAGACCCCCTATGATGACATTGAGGTCCCTCAAGCGTCCGCAGACCACAGATTGAAAACCATTCTGGTAAGAGATATAATTTGCAGAAAATATATTAATCCATAGATCATAAACTTGCAGATTGACGATAACCTCCACAAAGTTCAAAACAAATCTAGTTCTTACAGCAACAATAGAAAGTGAAACCAAAGTCACTGGGATCTTATTTCACTCCTTGCCCTCCCCCCATTTTTGTAATATGCTGTATTGTTTTTAATTTTTTTTTTTTAAAAATAAACTTTGGGATTTTTACATTTAGATAGCTGAAGGCTTTGGTCAAATGGCTGACATCTATACAGAGTATGAAATTGCCTCATATGTTTAAATATTAATGAAACAGGGACATTCATCTCTATTTTTCAATACTTAAAAATTAGCTTTTTTGGTACAATGAACAGAGTAAGCAACTTCAATAAATCTCTGACACCAAATTTGAATTACTGTGGCAATATGTTATAAAAGATATGCAAAGCTCTGAATATGACATCTTAGTATAAATATAGTCAGAAATCATATTTTCCTGAAATTCAGAAAAACTGAATTTAAAACATACAAAGGAAAGTTACAGAATGATAGTCACATAACAGATGAACTATTACAGAAAAGGTAGATGATTTACAAATATACCACCCAAAATCTCCTTTCATTTGTTATGGGCCATCAAGGTCTTTTTACTTGCCAGCAGCCACATAATAGTGTTGTTGTTTTTCTCTCAGGTGATCTGTCCATAACCTGATCCTTTAGGTTCTCCAACAGTACATCCTTGCTGTTGGATGTCTTATTCTTCCTTCCATCTTTCCCAGCATTAAAACCTTCTCTAGGAAACCAGGTCTTCACATAATGTATCCGTAGTAGGAAAATTTGAAGCTATTCATTTGTGCCTTGAATGAAAACTCTGAGTTGATTTGTTTGATAATTCATTTTTTTTTCTTGGTGTCCACACTCTTCTTAGGAGTCTTCTCCAACACCAACAAAGTTCAAAAACATCAATACTTTTCCTATTTCTTTTTCAAAGTATGCTTCACTTTTGCTTCCATGTCACAGGGAATAGTACAGCAGCTTGCAGGATTCTTGTTTTTGTAGGTGTAGTCACAAGATAACATTTTAATATCTTTTCCAAGGCCTTCATAGCTGCCATACCAAGTGCTAGTTTGTGGTCATTTCTTGACTGTTTATTTCTTTACTGTTGATGATTGAACCTTTATATTTTTACAGTGCAAAGAAATTTGGAAAAGGGATAGGAGAATTAGAAAACTGGAAAAATAGGCAAAGTCAAACATGCCCATTTTTCAAAATCTATCAAAATAATTTTTTTTTCAAATTACCCTGCTCTCAATCTTTAACACATACATTGCAGGTGACAAAATCATATGCCAGATTACAATTATTTACCAATTATTTCCATGTACTAACAGACAGACAAAAATCTGGCTGTATGCCGACAAAATACTGTAGTTACTCAAAAATACTGTAGTTACTCAGTTTATCCATAGATGGACTCATCCATGGGTATATATGGCAATACCTTTTTAAAGTTCTCATGTATCCTGCATGAATAAACCCATTCATGGATAAGCTGTTCCTCTAATTTTTAACCAAAATACCATGAAATGTGTCCACCTATGGATAAGCCAATTATGAAAATTAAAACATAAAAATGTCGAGAGTCTGCTTATCCGCAGATTGGATTTTACTGTAAGTATTTATGGAACTTGTAGTTTTTCCTGAGCACAAATCTATCTGCAAGAAGACTGAAAACCTAAGACTGCTTATTTTTAACTAACAATATATGGTTAAAGTGCAAAATATATTTGTTTTTTTCAAAAGGATGTTAGACTTACATGATATGGTGATTATGTACAGGTAGTTCTTGATTTACTTTGACAACCATTTGAAGTTACTGTGGAGCTGTAAAATCTGATCTTCATAGTTATGACGATCACAGGTGATCAGAATTCTGGCACTTGGCAACCAGTTTATCATGATCACAGCATTCTGGGGTCACATTTTGCAACCTTCCTAGGGACCAGCAAAGTAAATGGGGGAAGCTGGCTTCACTTAACAACCATGATTTGCTTACCTAGCTAGTTAGCTATCTTTGCTGTATCATGGTTAAATAAAGTTTTCTTAATGATATGTTGCATACTAGCATTTGAAACTAACTACTAAGAAAGACTTGGAGAAGATGTGTCTAGAAAGAGCCATGGTGATGTAGTGATTAGAATATAGTATTGCAGCCTAATTCTGCTGACTGCCAGCAGTTCAATTCTCACCTGCTATCTATAGATTGTGCTCTCCACAGTATAATCTTATACAACTATATCTGAACATAAATCTGACTGCATGTTCAGATTATAGCTTTCATTGTATTCCCATGTGTAGTTTTTACATATATAGAAAAAAAATATTAAAACCTAGTATATGATAACCCACTCCATTTACAAGCTCAGTAACTGGATGAGGAAAAAGACGTATATTAACTAATACATACTTATTTATTTAAAAATATGATTCAAAGCAAATATCACATATTCAGAAACAAATATTCAGCAGAAAATATAGAAGTAAGCGTTTGCCTTATTTCCTTCTTTTTTTCAATAAGTGTTTCAGATTCTTACTTGCACTGGAAATTATTAATTTTCAGTCTACAGCACTGTTGTGTGATACTCATAAATCCGTTTCATCCCATTTTTCATGTTTTAAAATATGAAAATGAATGGGCTTTATTTATCAAGTGCCCTGTCTTTACATTTACATTGGAGAAAAACTAAACAGAGATCCAGTAATACCTAAATTTTCCAAGTCTGTTCCTTGATTTTTTTAAAAAACAAAAAGTCACCTGAAATGTGAAGAAAAATAAATAAATCTACACATGCTGGCTGAATTATTTTAGGAAGGGCAGGAAGCACACTGAGTGGAAAAGTTAAGCACAGGCCTTATTCTTTCTCAGTAAAATTAATGGGACTTAAATGTCCTTCCTTATGAACGGAAGTGTGCCCTATTTTTTAAATCTTTGTGCTTCAAGTATAATCTGCCGGCATCTTTAAGGAACATTATGGAAAACGTTCTTGAGGGGATATCTAATAGGGAAGGAATTTTAAACTCCAGTGCACTCTTTCGAAGTTTCATAAGATCCCACTCGATGCAATCTCCCTTATAAAAACACCACCCTGACACCTGATGAGGATAACCATCTGAAGACTAAGACATTGTTAACATCAGCACTTCCTACTTATTTGCCTCTTTGACATTTTCTAAAATATTTTGTTTTCATGGGAGGTACAAGCTGCTTTTAATAAATTAGATTAAAATATAATTAATAACAGCTATTGACTGAAAACCTTACAGAGAAATATGTATATGTAGATCTTTGCTTTTAGAGAACAAAAATCGATACCGGGAAGTCTGTAAGACAGTATGACAGATGCCTCTGAATGCAACATGTCTTCCTCTCTTGCCTGCAAAATGAATAAGGAAAATTCTCAGTCTAAATCAATATTACATATGAATACAGTATGTCCACATTCATGCATCCCACGCCTTCATAACACTTTTGCTTTTTATTTATTCCAGGGTTTTGTTTATTCAAAATGTGACAGTCAAATCATTTCAATGAGATTTCCCTCCAAAAGCAAGATTAAACATTGGGTAGTATTACATGCAGAATACTTCTCTATATAAAGTAAATATTATTTTATTTATTTGTTTCGATCCCAACTTTACTATTTTTACCAATAACAAAAGACAGAGAACATATCCAACTCCTTCCTCCTCCTATTTTCCTCACAACAACCCTGTGAGGTCGGTTGGACTGAGAGAGAGAGAGAGAAAGAGAGAGAGAGAGGGAGTGATTATGATCACAGGAATATTTAATGCATCCTTTCTTATAATATGAGAAATAATTTATAATAGTTTAGCAATCTGTTTCATTCTCGCAAAGTGGAAATTAAGTTGACATTATGACTTCATGATTAATTTCTAATGGAGGAAATATCAGATATTTCCATAAAAATCATTTTTTCCACTTTAAGAATGGATCTGCCCCTGACTCATTTAAATAGCTTTATTAAAGCTATTAAAACTATACTTTTTAAAGCTTCCTTTAAAATTGAAAACAATTGACACAATAACCATTTTACCCTTTTGTCCAACTGTAACCAGGGTAATGCAATTTTTCCCCCTCCATTAATTCATATCCTCAAATACCTTTCCTCAGTTGGGAAAAAAATATTTTAGCAATTGTTCAGAGCAAAATTAGTCTATCTGAGTGAGAAAAATATTCACACACACAAACACATACACACAGACAAAAGCCTATAGATAAATATATCAAGCTCCAGAGCTTTATAAATAGGTGATGGAGGCACTTGCCTTGGATTCAGCCTGAACCAGGGGAGAAAAAAGTGCAGCCTTCAACGAATAGATTAATTATTCTCATGATACAGTCTCATTCTGGAATGAAATTTTGTTCAGTTTTAAATAATTAAGCATATTTACAAGATTAGTTGTACAACCAGATGCCATCTTGCTTGGCACACTCAAGACAGCAGCACATTAGAGAAACCGTTTATTTCAATGTCTGCCTTTGCAGCTTAACAGAGGAAAATATATCCAACCATTAAAACTGCCTAGTGCTAAAGAAGACCCAAAACATGTGAAGCTGAACAGCAGCCAATTTCTCACACATAGAGAGGAAGAGAGGCTGCTGAGAAAGAAAAGTAAGTTGGCACAGAAAAAAAACTTTCTGCTTTTAAGATGTGTTGCAGATCTGCCATAGATATAGGAACTGCTACTATAATGGAAGGGACGCGGTGGCTCAGTGGGTTAGGACGCTGAGCTTGTCGATCAGAAGGTCGGCAGTTTGGCGGGTCGAATCCCGAGTGCCGTGTAGCAGAGTGAGTGCCTGTTACTCGTCCCAGCTTCTGCCAACCTAGCAGTTTGAAAGCACGTAAAAATGCAAGTAGAAAAATAGGGACCACTACGGTGGGAAGGTAACAGCGTTCCATGTGCCTTTGGCATCTAGTCATGCTGGCCACATGACCATGGAGACGTCCTCGGACAAACGCTGGCTCTTTGGCTTTGAAACGGAGATGAGCACCGGCCCCTAGAGTCGGAAACGACTAGCACGCATGTGCGGGGGAACCTTTACCTTTACCTTTACTATAATGGAAGTGCGTTATGTAGGCAATGGTGACAAAAAAAAAAACCCTGCAGACTTTGTTGGAAAATGAACACACTACCAGACGCCTTCTGACAAATTGCTTCCGTAGTACTTGCTTTTGATACTTTTAGAATGGAATCTTTAAAGATATTTTTCATACTTTTAGAAATGAATCTCCAAACATATTTTATATAAGTGTTTGCAATTCACGCACCACTCCTATCTTTCTGTCATTTCTGGATTTTGGAACATGTTGGAGTTCCTTTCAAGTCCCCTAGATCAAGATTGTAGCATTTTGCCATACATGCTCAGATAGGAAGGCAAAATGGCTGCTGAAATAGATATATCCTAAAGCAGAAAAGTGATTGACATTAATGTGAACTGCTTGGAAGCCAACTAAACACACAAGGTCCTGCCAGGAAATATTAACAAGCACTTTCTGGGGATGAAACTAGAGGTGCCATGATTAAAAAGGGAGGGAAAAGGTCCTGCTGATTGTGCATTTGAACAGATCAAACTGCAGTTGTCTTGTCTCCAGTCAAGATTTCCTCTGTGTGGTAATAATTATTTAGAAAAAAATAATGTTTTCTTTATCTCTTCCTACCTTCCAAGTGGACCTTTGAATCACAGGTTATGCCAGAGACAGAATCAAGTAATTGATGTTTAAAATGTTTTTGGACAAGAAGTTCCTTTTTTTTAGCACCATGCCTTTGTATATTCAAAGTTATATTTAAAGAAATCCTAATCTAATTAATCTGAAGGCAGATTCTCCATCATCATTTTAAGCAATAAAAAGCAAACAAATACAAAATACATAATAACAGAGTTGGAAGGGACTTTGGAGGTCTTCTTCAGTGAACATGTTACATAAACATCATGTACATATACATCACGTGTCTTTATATCTTTATTAAATTTATATGTCACCCATCTCAATGTTGAAGTGACTTTGGGTGGCTTACAAAATGATGAAAAGATAAAAGGTTACAATTAACAAAGATTAAATAGAGACTATAAAACCAAGGGACTATTTTGGGGGCCCAATATGAGTGCTCCATGCTGGGGGTGGCTGATGAAATAGAGGAAAAAGAAATAATGAAGTTTTAATGAAGGTTTGTAGAAGAAAGGCTATGCAAAGGTGATTATGTCTATGGAGCTTCTACTGAGATTAACTTTGGATATGGATTGTCAAACATAAAATACCTTCCTTTTGATCACTGAAAATACTGTCATACGCATACTATATATATATATATATATATATATATATATATATATATATATATATATATATATATATATATATATATATATATATATTTTTACACAAATATGAGCTGTCAAATATGACTGCCTGTCGATGGCCTTCAGGTTAGGCTGACAGGAAATAAAGATTTGTCCCATGTTTGGGGCCTAGCAAGGTAATCTAAAAATAGTTAACAAGCATTTGACATATATATATATATATATATATATATATATATATATATATATATATATATATATATATATATATATATATATATGTGCTTTCAGTGCACTTTATGCACATAAAAATTCATAGGGCATTTTGAGGCAATTTCCCCGAGTTTCCTTTTTCATAAGCACTGTCCTTAATATATGGCATTTGGCATGTGTTTTTCCCTAATGTATGTATGCGGTACAAAATTTCTGAATGGAGGATGGCATTTCAAAATCCAGATTTATTACATTCTGGTTCACATTTCAGGAAGTGTGAATTAAACTGGCTCATATTCAAAAAGAAACGAAACCAGTTTTGCCTATTCTGCCCAATATAACTGTTTTCAACAACATTTGGTGATTCTGAACGGGGTTAGCTGAGGAACCAACTTTTTCAGGAGTCTTTACTACCCAACTGATCCAGCAGATTGGGCATAGAGTGCCAGCCAGCAGGAACAGGAAAGTGGGCCTTCTCGCTGTAGCCCCTGCTTGAATGACCCCAATCCTGTTGCTCTTTTATAAAACTTCAAAAATATGGCTGTGTACCCAGGCCTGGGGCTCAGAATGTTTAAAAGGCCCCATTTCTGGGCTGAATTCTTAACTGGTTAGCGATGTCAGCTGCTGTATGTATTTATTTTCTGAATGTTTTTATTGTTTTAAATTATTTTAACTGTTTTATATTTTTAGAACTGTAAGCTACCCAGTCACTTGGTGAAGATGGACAGCTATAGAAATTGAATAAATAAAATAAATATTTTATTTATTCTAGCTCTGAAAGACCTAATGTGTCTGCACTTGTCTCCTAGAAGTGTTTCCTAATAAAGCTTACTATATTCTTTAGTCCTTTTCACTGAACCAACTATTCCAATCAGATTATAGCAAGCTATAGATCACGAAACAGCAGGCTTCATCTGAGTGATGAGAACTTAAAGTGGACTCAAATAAAATGGTTGTGCGAAGTTTAAAAGTCAAACAAAATGACACCTGGCAAATCTTTACAATAAATAAAGAAACAGGAGATTCATTGTTTATGATAGGAAAGTAGATAGGAATCATAGTTGAAAATAATTAATCATGAGAAAATATTTGCATATTTTTCCTCTTATAAGCCTCTTGGGTCCTCCACCATTCATCACACCAATTTTAAAAAAAATGAAAATACACTCATCTGTACATTTACATCTTGAAGGAAAGCCATCTCTCTACAAATAGCAGGGTTGCTTTTACAAAATGGGCAGAGATGGATTCTCAAGAGGCAGATTCAACAGTATGGGCGCACTTGGGTTCCATTCTTTTTGTGACCTCATTTCCATCTTTGAGTTTTAGCTTACACTTACTCTGTCAAAATGCATACTGCTTTGACCCTTCCCCACCCCCTCCATTTTTATAGGGTTGTGTTGGTGGAAAGGCTCCGCTCTGTTGTGATGATAAAATCCTATTCACAGTGGGGTCGAAGTTGTTACAATTCATTGGCTGTGCAACTCAGAATGGAGTTCTTGCACCCCCTGCAGTCTGAACATTAATTGTTCACACTGAAATAATATCAGCTAATTTTTTTCTTTTTCCCCAGAAAGAACTGTAGGATTCACCTTGACTATTTCAGGAACACACATCTAATGAGAAGTATATACCTAATTGTACAGGTCAAAAAAATACAATAAAGTGCAAGTAAAATACAGATCCCTGTTCCCTAACAATCCTAGTCAATGTATTCTAAGACATCACTGCCAAACTTTGCTGTAGAAGTCCATTGATGGTGCCAAGCTATGTAGTTAAGAGTATACTATTATCATTATTATTATTATGCTTTTATTCATTAAAGAAAAAAGAGAGCGAAAAAACAAAGTTATTAAGAAGAAAAGTACATTAAAAATGCACATAAACATCAAGACCTTACATTCTTAATTACATACAGTATATGTTTATAAAAGTTAATCATAAGCATCTCAATGAATAGTAACCCTATTTCAATTACGGTAGCTATTTCATAGCTAATCTATTTTTGTAAATAACTGTTTGTAAGTGGCTAAGAACGTCAACTTTTGTATACAGTTTTATGACTGGGCTACATATTTATCTTTTGCGTGTTGACAAATAAGTAGGACTCAGATAATGTACTTTCTTTATCCAGATCGAAACTTCCATGCAATAGGAATATAATTCAAAAGAATGTAAACATCTGAAAATGTTTTTTTTTAATTAAAGAGTTTTACAAAAACAAAATTTTACGATACATCCCCAAATCCCTCCCACCCCAAACCCGCCCACTTCCCCCCCCCACTTCCCAGAGCTAAATACAGGATTATAGTTACAATAATCATATTCTAAATAAAAATTATGCATAATATACAATTAACCAAATTCATAATGTGCTTTAACTCCCCTTTAATATAACTACAAACAACGTGCCAATAACAATATCCCACATCTGAAAATGTTAAAGCTTGTCTCAAAGTTGAACTAGGTTTAGAATTGCACATTCCCATTTTACCTAGAGAATGAAAAGAAGTGTTTGCATGAATACCAAACACCTCGGTAGATTTTAAAGTCCATTTTATTCAACAAAAGAACTAAATTCAGATATAGTGGATTCCATTCTATTTATACAGAGAAGGCTTGAGTAAATTGTTACAGTGTTTGGGGATGCAGTAATATTAAGGTTTCCTTTAAATATGCTTGCCAGTGTTCTATAATTCTCCAATTTAAGGTAGAAGCTATTATATATATTAGGAGCATGCAAATTTAATAAACAAACAAATAAAACAATTCTTTAGTGCTTATTCGTGGGTCACTTCAGGACTCATTTTAACAATGTAATATTGAATAACTAAACACCTACTGAGTAGCCAAAAATAATGACACACATCATAATAATTCTCACCAGACCATCACTTTCTATTCAGTAAAAGGTTGCCTTTGTCATTGTTGAAAGATGTAAACTGAAGCCCATAAAACATAGGCAAATAAGCTTGTTTCTGGACATTATACAGAGCTATGACTCAGTGAATTTGGCTCACTAAAAGGTAATTGTGGCTTGTAGCAAAGAAATCCAAAGAAATCCAAATCCAAATCCAAATTCTTTGTTATAAGAATATAACTAAGATAAGCGACAGTTAGCTGTGATCTCTCCAAGTCAGTATAGGGATGTTTGTGGAAATGTACTCATTAACCCAACTCAAGAGAAGAAGTCTATAAATTTTTTTTGTTGTTGTTAGCTGTGAAGTCGTGTCCGACCCATCATGACCCCATGGACAACGTTCCTCCAGGCCTTGCTGTCATCTACCATCTTCTGGAGTCCATTTAAGCTCACACCTACTGCTTCAGTGACTCCATACAGCCACCTCCTTCTTCTATTGACTTCAACCTTTCCCAGCATTAGGCTCTTCTCCAGTGAGTCCTTCCTTCTCATTAGGTGGCCAAAGTATTTGAGTTTCAACTTCAGGATCTGGCTTTCTAAAGAGCAGTCAGGGTTCATCTCCTCCAGGACTGACCAATTTGATCACCTTGCAGTCCAAGGGACTCACAGGAGTCTTCTCCAGCACCATAGTTCAAAGGCCTTAATTCCTTGGTGCTCAGCCTTTCTTATGGTCCAACTTTCACATCCATACATTGCAACTGGGAAGACCATAACCTTGACTATATGCACTTTTGTTGACAGGGTGATGTCTCTGCTTTTTAGTGTGCTGTCTAGATTTGCCATGGCTTTCCTCCCCAGGAGCAAGCGTCTTTTAATTTCTTGGCTGCAGTTCCAATCTGCAGTGATCTTGGAGCCCAGGAAAATAAAATCTGTCACTCCCTCCATTTCTTCCCCATCTATTGAGAGGGCCGGATGCCATGATCTTGGTTTTCTTAATGTTACGTTTCAAGCCAACTTTTGCACTCTCCTTCTTCACTTGCAACAAGAGGCTCTTTAGTTCCTCTTCACTTTCTGCCATTAGAGTGGTATCATCTGCATATCTTAGGTTATTGATTTTTCTCCCGGAAATCTTAATTCCAACTTTAGATTCATCTAGCCCTGTCGTTCTCATGATGTGCTCTGCATATAAGTTAAATAGGCAGGGTGACATTATACAGCCTTGCTGGACTCCTTTCCCAACTTTGAACCAATCAGTGGTTCCGTGTCCAGTTCTCACTGTTGCTTCTTAAGTTTCTCAAGAGACAAATAAGATGGTCTGGTACTCCCATCTCTTTAAGAACTTGCCACAGTTTGTTATGATCCACACAATCAAAGGCTTTAGCATAATCAATGAAGCAGAAGTTTTTCTGGAACTCCCTAGCTTTCTCCATGATCCAGCGTATATTGGCAATTTGATCTCTAGTTCTTCTGCCTCTTCAAAATCCTGCCTGTACTTCTGGTAGTTCTCGATCCACATACTGCTGGAGTCTTGCTTGTAGGATTTTAAGCATAACTTTACTAGCATGTGAAATGAGTGCAATGGTGTGATAATTTGAACATTCTTTGGGACCACCTTTCTTTGGAATTGGAATGTAAACTGATCTTTTCCAATCCTGTGGCCACTGTTGAGTTTTCCAAATTTGCTGGCAAATTGAGTGTAGCAAATTTACTGCATCGTCTTTTATGATTTTGAATAGCTCAGCTGGAATACTGTCACCTCCACTAGCTTTGTTGTTGCTCAGCTTTCCTAAGGCCCACTTCACTTCACATTCTAGGATGTCTGGCTTGAGGTCAGTAACCACCTCATTGTGGTTATCAGGGACGTTAAGCTCATTCTTGTATAGTTCTTCTGTGTAATTTTGCCACCTCTTCTTAATCAATTCTGCCTCTGTTAGGTCCCTGCCATTTTGGTCCTTTATCATGCCCATCTTTGCATGAAACGTTCCCTTCATCTCTCCAATTTTCTTCTATTCTATTGTTTTCTTCTATTTCTTTGCACTGTTCATTTAAGAAGGCATTCTTATCTCTTCTAGCTATTCTCTGGAATTCTGCATTCAGTTGGGTGTATCTTTCTTTTTCTCCCTTGCCTTTCACTTCTCTCCATTCCTCAGCTATTTGGAAAGCTTCCTCAGACAACTATTTTGCTTTCTTGCATTTCTTTTTCTTTGGGATGGTCTTAGTTGCTACCTCTTGTACAATGTTGCGAACCTCCATCCATAGTTCTTCAGGCACTCTGTCTATCAGATCTAATTCCTTAAATCTATTTGTCACCTCTACTGTATATTCATCAGGGATATGATTTAGTTCATACCTGAGTGGCCTAGTGCTTTTCCTTACTTTCTTCAGTTTAAGCCTAAATTTTGCAATGAGAAGCTCATGGTCTGAGCCACAGTCAGCTCCTGGTCTTGTTTTTACTGACTGTATAGAACGTCTCCATCTTTGGCTGCAGAGCACATAGTCAATCTGATTTCTGTGTTGACCGTCTGGTGATGTCCATGTGCAGAGCCATGTCTTGGGTTGTTGGAAAAGTGTTTGCTATGACCATCCTAGTCTCTTGACAAAATTCTGTCAGCCTGTGCCCTGCTTCATTTTGTACTCCAAGGCCAAACTTGCCTGTTATTCAGGTTATCTTTTGGCTTCCTACTTTAGCATTCCAATCCCCCATGATGATAAGGACATCATTTTTGGTGTTAGTTCTATAAGGTGCTGTAGGGCTTCATAGAACCGGTCAATTTCATCCTCTTCAGCACTGGTGGTTGGGGCATAGACTTGGACTATTGTGATATTGAATGGTTTGCCTTGGATTTGAACTGAGATCATTCTGTCATTTTGGGGATTGTATCCCAGTATTGGTTTACCTACTCTTTTATTGACTATGAAAGTCTATAATAGAAGTGGGTTTTGTAGATAAAAACTAGAAAGATTTTTATCATGTGAAATTGATACTTGAGTCAGCACATTAATCAGCACAGACTTAAATTAGACATATCACAAAGTGACGGACACTGCTGAGCTCCCAGCCAGAGTTCCTTCATAGCAGGACTCTTCTTGAGAAGCAACTGCCAGTCATAATAAATTATGAAGTGAAGCTATAATTCAAATAAATATTCATTAGTTGTCAAAATAAAATCACTGATGATAGCACAACCCAAAATGCTATTCTCAACTGATCTATGTGAAAGAGGAAGAAACAGGAAGAAAATGAGGAAGAAATTTTAAAAAGATGTTCAAAATCTGACATATGTGAATCAGCTTAACTGACATTGATAAAGTTACTTGTGAGATTAGCACCAACATAATCTAGATCAAAACCTCTCTGCTTGTTCATACAGCACTTCTGTTTGATAGAGATAATAAAATATAAAACAGCCTGAGCCTAAACAAGGGAACTCAACTCAGCTCAACCCAATCTTATTTGATCTGGTATAAATCTGGTTATATTTGGATCCACGAATAATCAAATAATGATGCTTCAATTTCATTTTTTTTTTGTTTTAATACCTAATGCAGGGGTCTTCAAACTTGTCCCTTTTATGACTTGTGGACTTCAACTCCCAGAATTCCTTAGCCAGCATGTCTGGCTGAGGAATTCTGGGAGTTGAAGTCCACAAGTCATAAAAGGGACAAGTTTGAAGACCCCTGACCTAATACCTTGAAAGTGTCCTGCTCGATGACCAGATTTAAATGGTTGTCTATTTCCAGAAGAGTTTGAGATCATCTTTGTTGACCATCCTAAGTTGCAATCGCCAAGGAAACGTCTCTGCCAGAAGAAATTTGGAAGAGCACTCTGAGTTGGTGAGATTTGTATTCTGAAAAAACAATAAACAAACAAGCATACAAATCTTGACAACAATTCCAGGAAGAACCTTAAAGGACCAAGATGCCTGTAGTCCCTTCTTCCTTTGCTCACAGCATTAGACACTGTGTTTGTGTAGCATAGATCTTCCACTCTGATCTGTATTTCAACACAGTGCCAGTCTTAAGAATTGTGGGAGTCCTGAAAAGTACAGCTAAGGACAGATTACAGGCAGACCTTAGAAAGACCTAAAGTGCTATCTATTTCCATTCCTGTTACAAAAGCTATCACACGTCCCATCTTATTCTTCCACAATTGACCATTCCGTGCAATCCAAATCCAAGTGTGACAGAAGCAAAGAATAGGGATGCTACAGAAAGGGCTCCAGGAGAGACAAATCTGTAATAATAATGATATTCAACAGTGATAAGTTCAGATGACTAATAACCTTAGCTGTGAAGAATGCACTGTCTGTTTTCACTTTGAAATTTTTCTAGTTCAAATAGCAGATATCGTCATGCCTTGGATTGCTACATTAAAGAGACAGCTCCTCCCTATGTAGTTTATTAGAGATGATTAATCAAGACACTGCTTTTCCTTCTCTTTGTAATACAGAGCGGACAATGCTGCTTTGGAATGGAGACAAGCCTCTTCAGGAATACAAAGTGAATACAGCATTTGTACAAACCCATGCCAAGATTGCCAAGTGAGGATGTGGCATCAATTTATCACTGTATTCTAACTCTACAGTCCTTGAAAGCCTCTCGCTTTTTCAAATGCTGATTTTCCTCTGAAGCCTCCAATGCCTAAATTTGCATCTTTCTCTTTTCCTTCTAATGCTTCCCCCTCCCCTCCCAAAAAAACCCCTCTTTGGTAAAGCCTTTGGATTAACCCTGTTTCAAAGTACAATAGAAATTAGGGCCAAATGCATGTAATGACACTTACTTATGTGCATCCCCTAAAACTTCTTTTTTTTCTTACTTGCCTTCCCCACTTTCAAAGTCCAAGAAGTCGCCCAGAGTCAACTCTAACTCAAAAGCACACATCCAGGCAAACGATTAAGGACAAGAGCATAATTGTCAGGTTAAAGGTAAAGGTTCCCCTGCACATGCGTGCTAGTAGTTTCCAACTCTATGGGCCAGTGCTCATCTCCGTTTCAAAGCCGAAGAGCCAGTGCTTGTCCGAGGACGTCTCCGTGGTCATGTGGCCGGCATGACTAGATGCCAAAGGTTCACAGAACGCTGTTACCTTCCCACCGTAGTGGTCCCTATTTTTCTACTTACCTTTTTACGTGCTTTTGAACTGCTAGGTTGGCAGAAGCTGGGACAAGTAACAGGCACTCACTCTGTTACGCGGCACTCGGGATTCGACCCGCCAAACTGCCAACCATCTGATCAACAAGCTCAGCGTCCTAACCCACTGAGCCATCGTGTCCCTAATTGTCAGGTTAAGTCCAATTAAATTGATTTATTGTTCATGCCTATGCATAGAAATCTACTCAACTAACAGTTAGCACTATTTTGTTGCCAGATAAACATTAAAAGAATTCAAAAGGGGTTCGACTTGGTACATTTGTAGCAACATAGACACTCTAGACTGATTCTTCTTTTGACACTGCCCCCAGATGAGGCACTGAAAATTGCCTCTTCATATGTTTAAGTCAGAAATAGTGAAAATATTATCAAAAATCCATCTGAGCAAAAATAAATGCTGTAAAAACATATGAAAACAGCATCTATAGCAAGATCTTCAGGCCATTTAATAGTTTTTCACTTCAATTTATGGGCATCATGAGTTCCCAGAAAGACAGATATTTCTTAAATTAGTTTCACTACATACAAATTGTAAATAATCCCTTACATAATAATGTAAGAGGTGGCTATGTGCTTAATCCAAAATATAATAGGTCATCAGTATTTTGAGCTTTCCAGCTGACTTGTTTAAAAATAATAAGAAAGATTGGGTTATGTATAAATTAATTTTAAAAATCCCTTGAATCAAGTCATTCATTTTATCCCTAGGTAGAGCAAAAGAAACATCAGGCTTTAGAGGTACATAGCAATCAGATAAACAATCAAGGAAGACACAATACCCTAATCAAGGAACTATCAAGGAAGAAACCAGATTCCAACCAAGAGTGGAAGGCACACTATGCACAAGCAATCATCAAATTGGAACTGATGGTGTCACCTGGACTGGTGATAAAATGCCTTCAAGAAAACAACACAGGTCAGGGAAGCCAATCTTTTGCCTTTTCACTCCACATTTGCCACAGCCTCAGAAGATGGTAGCACCTATTGACCTTGTCTGAATTTGAAAGCAAGCAGGACTTCATTAGTACTTGGATGATAGGCCACCTGGGAATCCCAGGTCTCTAGGCTAGGGTGTAGAGTCAAAAACCCACTTCTATAAAATTGTTCTATGAAAATTGCCATTACTAGAAGTCAAGCTCATTTTCTTCTTGACTATATTTTTTAAAACAAAACATTCTAATGGTTGCATTCTCTTAGATATTCAGGAAGAGAATATGACTTTGTAATAGCATAGAGATTTTTTTTAATGTTAATGTAGCAGCAAACAGCAAGATTTTCATGTAAGAAAAGCAGCTCACAGCAGCCAGGAAGACAGTGTTTTTCAAAGTCATGACCTACAGCTTTTATGAAAAACAAAGGGTGGAGGCTTTTCAGAAGCATATGTTAACCTCATGCTGACACTGCAATAGGGAAGTATGCAGAGTGTTTAATGTTAGATGGCTGTGGCTTTCAGAAAGGCATTGAGGTTTTGTTGTGATGGCACATAAATACAAGGAAGGTTCTTGCATAGTCTCAAGGCAGATTTGAAAGTTTTCAAGCATTAGGCTAATCTATTTAATATGATATACAGTACTGGGGGGGAGGGGAGGTAAAACAAAACCAAAAAAGCTGCAGTTGAGTATTTTGTTCTGGCTGAGTTCTGCGGGGCTTGAGGGTTCAATCTGGAAAAGAAATGAAAGGAAGAAATAGGGGGAAATATATCCTTTTTATAGCTCGGATGGAGAACAGGTTTGAGGGTGTCTGCATAACGTTCAGTCGTAGAATGTGGTTACTACAGATGGGTCCAAGATTTTTCAATCTGAACGTGTCTTCTCTATTTCCTGTATCTTCTTCCAGCCCCTTTCAGTGAACAAAAAAGAAAAACATGACACTGAAACCAGGGCCTTGAAAGTCTATGTCACATTCAGACCGAGTTGTGTTCTTCAACCTAGCACAGGGGTAGGCAACCTTGGCTCTTTTATGACTCGTGGACTTCAACTCCACGAGTCATAAAAGAGCCAAGGTTGCCTACCCCTGACCTAGCAGAATACCCAAAGGTAATTGATGAAGGACGAACTACCATCAGTGAAAGTTACTTCTTCTCTATTAACAAAAAGCAGAAACATTACCTTTATCCTAATTCTGAGCATTGGCAACGGAACTGGTCAATCCAGAAACTCTAGAGGTTTTAAAACTCTTAACAAAAAATACTGTAGTACAGCTTCGCTCCCTCCTTTCTTTCTCCAAACCCCAAAACAATTTCTGAAGTTTGAAAATGCCCAGTTTGCAGAAAGAATTAGATAATCTCACACTATCAGATGAGGACCCTAGCTTCAAAATCTTGTGCATCTGGTAGGTTAAGCAACATGAATTGACAGCTCTGATCAGGAGCAAGCCACAAAAACATGCTTTTGTCAATAGTGGACACCTCAGGAAATTATCATCCTGACTTTCATCTCCATCAGCAAAGCAAACTAAGCATTAGTCGAAGTGTTAGTTTGCATAATTTGTGCTTGTATTCTTATTAAATTTCATCCAAAATTCTTAACTACAATGATTTTAGAAGGATTTAGAATGTAAAGATATCTATTTTCTTGCCCAAATCCTCAGGTGTTTGAACTTTTTCAGGACATGTAGAATTATGGAAACTTCATACTTTGGAGGAATAAAAAAACTATTTTGCTAAATAAGGATGATATATTTACATTTCATTTGCAAATCATCCCTGGTGGGATGCAGGTTCGCATCCCACCAGGCTCAAGGTTGACTCAGCCTTCCATCCTTCCGAGGTAGGTAAAATGAGGACCCAGATTGTTGGGGGCAATTAAGCTGACTTTGTAATAATGCCACTTGAGGTGTGTGTGAAAGCCCTAATAAGCAGGCATATACGTTTTTCAATGATTACATATTCTTGTCTTCAGTTCATGTACCTACATTGTTCCAATTCTATTTGGACCTGTAACCATAATCACTTCTATTATTATCCTAGGAGTACATAAGGAAGTAGAAGATGTTTAAGACTTTATTTTTCTTCCCTGATAAGAGGCTCTAGAGGAGTTAAGTCATCTCATGTAAGATGTACAATATAAGAATGGGAAGTCCAATCCATTTTTGTAATGCCACTTTGGACACTTCCAAAGTGAAGAGCAGTTAGGACCACTGCATGCATGTAAAGTCTTACCAAAGGGTCAGAAATAGCTTTGCATTTTCTAACAGCTTCTTAATATAGGAGCACATATGAAGTAGAGTGCAATGGATCATAAACACACACTGGCCAAAGAACCATGTTCAGCTGCTATTTTCAATCATGCTCATATTCTGTCTGGTGTGATACTTGTTTCCCTTAAAAAAGAAGAAGAAGAAAAAAAAAGAGCCTTGGTGGAGCAGTGGGCTAATGCCTCCTTAAGTAACACCAGCTGCCTGCAATTAGTGCAGGTTCGAGTCCCACCAGGCTCAAGGTTGACTCAGCCTTCCATCCTTCCGAGGTAGGTAAAAATGAGGACTCAGATTGTTGGGGGCAATTAACCTGACTTTGTAATAATGCCGCTTGGGGTGTGTGTGAAAGCCCTAATAAGCAGGCATATACATAGAATGAAGGCTACTGCTAAGCTTGTAAGCCGCCCTGAGTCTTCAGAGAAGGGCGGGATATAAATGGAATTAAAATAAAATAAAAATAAAATTTTTTTCACTTCCCAGTCTTCTCCAACAACTGTTTAAAATCACATCACGATTCTCCATATAACCGTCAGTGTTAATAGACATGTTGGTGAGCACTGAAAAGAAATTTAGAGGATTTGAGAATTGAGCAAGGTGGAATCACTATAACAGGAGCTTTAGAATGCTAGCTAGGATGCATAAATTTTAATAAGCAAAAGAAATTTGATTTATAAGAGTGGGACTCCATTTTTAATACCATATCATTGCATCTTGATATGGGAACAATGGAGTTAGGAAGCATTGCCGATTTCGTAATGTTTTCCTTAATGTGGTTTTCTAAAGAGGCAAAATCACCTTTTTCCCCTTAAAGATTTCAGAAGAATTTGAGAAAGCCTGATTATTCAACTGCCTGAAAATGTGTAACTAAACTTAGATGTCCCCTTCCAAATTCAGAAGGATTTAAAGAAATAGAGATATGTGAGGTAATTAATTACTTTTAAGCCCAAACCTACCAGATGATATTTCCTGTCCTTGAAAGAAAACATGGATTAAGCTCCCAAATGGGAAAAGACAACAAGCATGCAAAGAAGAAACTGTTTAGGCCTCAGATCTATCCTAGGATAGGAAAAGTAAACAAACGCCGTGTGGACTAAAACTCACTGTAAATTTCCTGCATAATGTTTCCTCTGCTTTTACCCTTGTACTACATAATTTTCCTTATATAGATGCACATCTTTTCCCCATTTTTTAAAATATATATTTTCAGTTTTGTGATTTGGTCCCACAGGTTTTGAACATGATTGAACACGAAGCCATCAAAGATAACTCAAGAATGATAAGTCTCTAGAACTGAAGCAATACTTCAGTCGTACTTCCAGTCCATTTTCGGAGTCCACTTTAAAGACCTTAACTTTCAGCGTATACTTCCCATGCCCACCAGAGCTCCATTGAGGTTGTACAAATGCAAGAGCCTTGGTGGAGCAGTGGGCTAATGCCTCCTTAAGTAACACCAGCTGCCTGCAATTAGTGCAGGTTCGCATCCCACCAGGCTCAAGGTTGACTCAGCCTTCCATCCTTCCGAGATAGGTAAAATGAGGACCCAGATTGTTGGGGGCAATTAAGCTGACTTTGTAATAATGCCGCTTGGGGGGTGTATGAAAGCCCTAATAACCAGGCATATACATAGAATGAAGGCTACTGCTAAGCTTGTAAGCCGCCCTGAGTCTTCGGAGAAGGGCGGGATATAAATGGAATTTTTAAAAAATCAACATAATGCAGTTTTTAGTTTCCAACCAGAAGGAAGGTTCTGATAATACCACTGGTTTTAAATAAGACTTAAAACTGTTATGTTTCTTTGCTAAATCAAAAGAGCAAAGCCCTTAAAATGTTTTCAAATATTTTAAACTCAATGCGTGAGCAAGGCTTTCTTAAAAGAACTGCTTGGTGGAGCAGTGGTCTAATGCCTCCTTAAGTAACACCAGCTGCTTGCAATTAGTGCAGGTTCGAGTCCCACCAGGCTCAAGGTTGACTCAGCCTTCCATCCTTCCGAGGTAGATAAAATGAGGACCCAGATTGCTGGGGGCAATAAGCTGACTTTGTAATAATGCCGCTTGGGGGGGGGGGGCAAAAGCCCTACTAAGCAGGCATATACATAGAATGAAGGCTATTGCTAAGCACGTTGATTTGTGCTTTAGATTGTAAGCCGCCCTGAGTCTTCAGAGAAGGGTGGGATATAAATGGAATTTTTTTAAAAAAGGCTTTCTTAAAAGAACAGTATTTCTTCCTTTGACCAGCACATAATTATTTTCTTTAGAATCACTTTGAATTGATTCCCTACATTTCTAATATGTACTATATTTCAATTGTAATTGTGGGCTCTTTCGTTTTACTGCACTATTGGCAAAGGGAGCTCCTTATGCTATATTAATTATGATGTATCTTGGTTCGGGGTTGGAGCAATAAGTTGTCCCTGAAGATTTTTTTTAAAAGAAACCTCCCCTTTGGAATAAAATTATCTTTCTAAATGAAAATTTTAATTGTAATTGAAATTATTGGAGAAGTTTGAAAATAAATGCCCAGGACTTTGTGCTCATGGGTACCATATGCAGGATATAAAAAATTAGCAACATTAGTTGGAAGGAAAGAAAGAAGTAAATGGGTGTTGATTGTTTTGTGCACCCTGAAGTGTTAGCAAAGCCTACTGCTTATAATTAATCACATGTAGTACTAAATACATTTGCCACAATGCAACGAGGATAATATGTTTGCACATGAAAAATGACCAGGCACGCTTTTTCTTCCAAATTAAATATTTTGTCCTCCAAAGAACACTAAAAGGATTTTCCGTGTAGGTATTCCTGGTGAAAAAGAATCATTTTGAGGTATTGGTTAAAATACCAGATTAGAAACCAAGACATGGTAAGTTCTAGAACTACCTCAGGCACAAAGCTGGCTGTGTGAGTGTGGCACTCTCTCTCTCTCTCTCTTTCCCCTAGGAATGTCAACTCCCTTCTAAAAAGAAAGTTGCAGTGATTTGTCGAGTTATAGTAGTTGCCAGGAATCAACCACTGATTCGAAAGCACACACACACACATTTATTTTATTCTTTATTTATTGTTAAATTTATTTACATACACAAACGCACACAAACACATTCTTTGTGGACCAAAACTGTATATGTCATTGCTGAAGAGATGCACAATAGGTAATTTATTTTACCATTTGAGGGGAAAAAAACATTGTGAATTTTGCTGCAAATACAGATGACAGATCTGAGGAAACTCAAGAAGTTTTGTGTTAAACTTTCTCCTAGAGTTTCTGCACTTTTCCTTTAAGATCCATAGAAACAATAATGGCATGAAAGTTACTTGCTGCTCATCAATGTGGGGCATTTCAACAAACAAATAAAGGGTTAAAAGGAGGGGTAACATCATTACTCAAACTAGGTAACATCAACACAATCAGCTCTGATGATGTTATCTGATTTGGGTAATGAAGAGTCTGCAAGAAAACAAGCAAGCTCAGAGAGCACCTAGGATCCCTCAAATAAATAAAGAATTTGAAGGGAAGAAAATAAAGGATTATCAGAGGAGGAACTAATTAGCTTATAACTTAAATAGTGGCTTCTAATATTTAAAATATCAGTAAGAAGGATCCACACTTCAATTTTCATTTCCATGCCAGCATTCAGCTATTGGATTTGGGTTAACTATTCACAGTGCTTTTTTTGTAAAAGAAAAAGGTGCCAGAACTCACACATGTCATACAGCCCACCTTGCCTACCCTACAAGGTTCCATCCAAAAAAGGTGCCGGAACTCCATTCTGAGCGTTCATGACAAAAAAAGCCCTGACTATTCAGGGTTTTTTTCAAGAGGAGGCCTTGCCAGAAGTAAACCTTTGGATGGTACTCACATTGCTTTCATTTTTGGGCATAGGTGAAAGTCTTCCTAAGCCATCTAAACTTTATAATAATCAACCTTTTTTTAAAAAAATGTTACTTTAAGAATATTATTGTTTTACTGTTGTTTAGAAACATATGCAACTGTGAAGTTTAAACTGCTTATGGATCTTTTCTGAGAAAGGTCATTTGAAAATGGTATGGCTAAATGAAACTAATCAATATCCTTGCATTGATTTCATGATTACTTACTTCATAAGGTCCAATGAATTAATCTGAAAATGAACATCATTTTTGTATTCAAGCACCTCAGTCAAAAGAAGCATGTATATATCATATTGAGAATTGCCTGGGTGCAAAGTTTTATCACACAAACCTGAATGGCAACATGTTTGTTGTTTTTAGAAACATCGGATCCATCATTTCTTACTGCAGAAGACCCCAACTGCTTTCTTTTTCTATAACAACAACAACAACAACAACAACAACAACAAAGGATGGCTGTGAATAATAACGTCTAATAAATTCTAAAATCATGTCCATTTGAGAGGCTATAAATATTCAGCTTTAGCTATTATTTTGGAGATTTCTGAAGATCAAGGTGGTTAATTCCTTCAGTGTACATAAGCAGCATCATTCAACTGTTTTCTGCCTTCATAATATAGGATGCTAGTAGAATGATGAGAACAGATGCCATTGAAATATTTCTTCTCATTGTACAATTAGTTGAAGGGCTCCAGCAGCATTTGATGAACTCTTATCCCCAAGAGTAAACCTAAAACCTGATCAGGTCTACACATGGTTTCTTTTTAACCATTCATGCAGGCTGTTTTGAGGAATAGACTTTTCATTGAGCCCCTTTCCCACAAGTGCTGTTTCTCCTGATAAGAAAATGGCTGACACTTTCAGATCCAGAATTGCATCAAAACCTTTCCTTTTGTCAGTGGCCAAAGGCCACTGAATTTCTGCCGTACAGAAACATGATGGGAACGGTGTTCAGGCAATTGAAGGCCAAATGACAACACTGCCAATTTATATTTGAAGTACTGAATGGACAGCTGTAGCTCTTTCCTCTGATAATAGCTGTACCAGTGGCAGTCCACCTCGAAGGCAACTTCCTTTTATAATCACACTATCGTCTAAAGCTAAACGTTGAGAGCAAAGGTGGTATGCTCAACCATAATTTAAAGGCCGGTGACACAAAAGGAAGGGCTATGATGTTTAACTGATAGGGCATCCAAATGTCATAGGCCCAGGCAAGCTCCTATTAGCAATAACTCAGACCCCTCTGAAGACATCTGGCATTCAAACTGATGAGTGTTGGTCCCCAGGGTTTCCTCCTCCCGAGCCATGTTCAGGCCACTGGGTAACCTGAGTGACCCAGAAGTCAAACTATGATAACCCTCTTCAATTTAAAGAGCTGCTTCTCCCCATCTGTCTGAGGCCTGACTCTGCACAATAAATTTCCCAAAGAGCATAAAAAGCCATCTAGTGTATATCAAATCGATATCATTGTGGCTTGCAGCAATATCAGAGGCTACAGTTCACAAAATAAACTAGGCCAGGGGCTGGTTTTCTGCCCTGGGCAATCAATCAGGCTCTCTGGGTCATAGATTTTAGTGTAAATTAACACAGCAGAAACAATTGCGCTCCCCAGATGATGATGATATAATACTGTATTTGCTTTCCTTTCTCTTCCCCCACCCCTGGTCTCATTGTAGCTCATGCCAGCAGGGAAGCTGCATGAAACAAGAATAATAAAAAGCAATGATTAGAAAGATAGTGGTACTCATAAACCTGGACATTAATATTTTCCTGACAAATACATATAAATGTACATTAATATATAAACAGTGGGGAGTGATGATCAGAAGACTGAAGGTCACTGATGAGGTTCCATGTATAAACATTCTTAAGAATAGCAATCAAAGGGAAGTGAATTGCTTGTGTATCCTGATGTAGGTACTGATCTGGCTACCTCCCTGTCTGTCCTACATAACTAACATAATTAGAGTTTGCCCAGTGAACATGATTAGGAGGAGAAAACAAAGCTTCTAACTCAGAATTAATCTTTGCATAGATGAATACCTTTAATACATGCATGATCCTCGTGTTGTATAGAGTTCATTCACAGAAATAATTGAAACATACCCTGGAGTTGTCTCAAAGGTGCTTTTTCAAAAGGCAACTGGACTTTCTTTGTTTTTGCTTGAAGACATTTTGCTTCTCATCGAAGAAGCTTCTTCAGTTAGAAATGTCTTCAAACGAAAATAAAGAAAGTCTAGTTGCCTTTTGGAAAAGCACCTTTGGAACAACCATGTCCTGGATGACTAAGAATCTCCATATATACCCTGGAGTTGCAAACCCCATAGACCCATTTTTTTTCTTTTTTTTACATTTGCATTCATTTCACATGAACAAAGTCCTGTCTTTCACCATACAGTCTTTTCTCAGTAGCTTCCTGGCTTTCCATGCTTCACTTAATCCTTCCCCCCCTCCCAAAAAAGACCATGTGAGACATGTGCATACTGCAGCTTTTTCAGATAAGGAAGTATGGACATCTAAAGGGTTGGTAAAGAGTTGGAGAAAAGGAACACAATCACCTTTTTCCACTTGTACAATTCAGCTGAAATAACAAGCTTCCTGAAAAGGAAAGAAAGAAATAGAAGTCATTTCCTGGGGGCGGGGGAAAGAGAAATTGACCTACTTCAGCACAGATGGTGTCATATTAAAGAATGAAGAAGAATGGAGCAATATAGATAGGAAGATCACAGGACCAGATAATACAAGGACAGCCCTCATCCTCTTACTAGCCTTTTCTCCTGTATGCATTAATTTCTTCCATATAAGGGAATGCCTGCCCTTCAACTCTTTTGATAAAAAGCTTCACCTTGAACTTAATGGCAAGGTTGCAATTAGAGGAGAACAAGAGACACACCATCACTGACACTCAGTAAGCTGCCTGGTCCTAACAAGGTTACCCTGGGCTGTTTGTGCTAAATGTTTACCCAGACAAAGTATAGTTCTTACCCAAACATGCACAGCACAATTTAGGGAATCTTGCAGCACAGAATCTACCTTTCTACTTTAGCTCATCAGGTACAATGTAATCTTTAAAAAATAGTTTTACACATCTGGAAGTCTACCTGTTTCCTTTCCCCAAACTAATCTATAGCTTACAGACAGACTAACTAATGCAGAATCTTCCTCATTGGGACAGCCATTCCATCTTGCTGGGGCAACAGACAGAAAGATGGGAAAAGAATATTCATTCCAGTAGTTCTTTTAAGAGATCAGATCCACATTGTTGTTGTTGTTGTTGTTTTTGCCTTCTTGCACAATTTTGATTGAAGGTACTAATAATAAAGCCCTCGTAGGCCAGAAGCAATAACTATAAATAAATAATACCATTTTGCTTTTAAAAATTAAATTGTTATTTTGATGTAAATATTGTTCGAAGTCCCAGTCTGAAAACACTGGGGAAAAAAGCAAAATAGAAGAATTTTCTCTGGAGTCTTTGACTATTACTTTGCCTGAAATTTGTTTCACGAGATTACTAGTCTCAGATCCTTTCCTCCTTCCTTTCTTCTCAGGCATATTTAGACAGAAAACATGCTCTTTTATTTTTCTGATTTCAGGAAATTATAATGCATTTCCTGTAAATGAAACTCCTTTTGGACATAGTTATGAAACTTGTTTCATGAATATTGCTCAATTTGATGGCTCTTAGGAATGCCCACATACACAAACATAAGTCTCCAACAGATCCAATTTTGTATCCAGACTTGGTCGCCATAATATGAAAAAGATATTGAGACTCTGGAAAGCATGCAGAGAAGAGCAACAAAGATGATCAGGGAGAAGCTAAAACATATAAAGAACGGCTGCTGGAATTGGGTATGTCTAGTTTAATTAAAAGAAGGACTAGGGGTGACATGATAGCAGTGTTCCAATATTTGAGGGGCTGCCACAAAGAAGAGGGGATCAATCTATTCTGCAAAGCAACTGAAGGCAGGCAGCTTTGGTGGAGCAGTGGGCTAATGCCTCCTTAAGTAACACCAGCTGCCTGCAATTAGTGCAGGTTCGAGTCCCACCAGGCTCAAGGTTGACTCAGCCTTCCATCCTTCCGAGGTAGGTAAAAATGAGGACTCAGATTGTTGGGGGCAATTAACCTGACTTTGTAATAATGCCGCTTGGGGTGTGTGTGAAAGCCCTAATAAGCAGGCATATACATAGAATGAAGGCTACTGCTAAGCTTGTAAGCCGCCCTGAGTCTTCAGAGAAGGGCGGGATATAAATGGAATTAAAATTAAAAATTAAATTAAATAAGCAATGGATGGAAACTAATCAACGAGAGAAGAACCTAGAACCAAGAAGAAATTTCCTAACAATTAGAACAATTAATCAGTGGAACAATTTGCCTTGAAAAGCTGTAGGTGCTCCAACTCTTGAGTTTTTAATCATTGTGACACTGTACTACCATTTCAGGCAAAAGTTTGGACAACCTTTTGTCTGAAATGGTATAGGAGGTTGGACTAGAAGACCTCCAAGGTCCCTTCCAACTCTGTTATTCTGTTAAATATGACACATACTATAGGAAAGTTAAAAGACATGGAGGTAAAGCCTGTCTGGGAAATGAATCTCATATCCTGTTAAGAACTTCAGAGAAAATAATCACAGTCTTGGTGGAATCTAAAAATATATGTTGGCAACAAATGTGCAAACAGTGAGTCTAGAATGAGTGTAAATGGACAGGAAGTAACAATCAACTTGGTTGCTATCTGGAAGTGCAGTATCCCATGATTCCAGGTAACTGCCTGAACTAGTCCTGAAGTCTTCTTAATACAGTTTTTCAGAAGTAGTTTGCCATTTCCTCCTTCCCAAAACTGAGAGACGGCGACTAGCTCAAGGAATCCAGCTGGCTTCATGTTTAAAGCAGGACTAGAAATCATGGTCTCCCATTTTGTAGCATGATGTCTTAACTACTACGCCAAATTGGCTGTATACCAGAAAAGCTTAACTTCTTCTGTAATTGAATCTGTCTACATTTGTCTACTGGTTTGGCAAAAGATCTGAGAGACTGTTAGAAAGGGATGCTATAAAAGGGCTGGTAGATTAAAAAAAATATAAACAAATCTGTTGAACCCCCCACCTCCACTCCAAACTTCACAGTCATTAAGACACCAACTCACTGTTGCACTAAAAACAGACAAACCACAACCTATGAAAAGTGAAGATGCTACGACAGCATACTTTTCCCAGGAGTGATCACAATAGCATGCTGCTGCCTGACTTGATTGGAAGAGAGCACAAGGTGAGGGAAATTTTTTATTCTAAAGCAGGGGTGTCAAACTCGTAACGTCACGTGTTGTGTCGTGATGTATCGTGACTTTTTTTTTGCCATTGCCAGCAATGCGGTGGGCGCGGTTTTGCTATGATGCCTCCGGCCTGCGGGCCGGCAGCTTGACACCCCTGTTCTAAAGTAAGCATAAAAAACTAACTAGGTCTAGAAAAAGTATACAAATCTCTATGGGCTAAGGAGAGAGAAAAGCTTTGCTGCAGGTTCAGTATCTTGAAAAACTAAGATAGGGTTGTCAGGGCAAGAAGAAAAAGTATTATAAATTGTGTCGGCTAATGAGAATTTCTTTATATTTCAAGGGTTTGTTTCCATTCATCAGGTTTTGGGGTACTTGGTAGAATGGGAGATCAGAATGGAAGAGAAGAGATCTATTTCCTTACTGGAACAAAGAGAAGTCGATTGCTTACTAGTTAGCCCTTAAGTTAATTACTTAGCCATTATTTGCATGCATGTAAGGGCACCATTGGGACAGGAAGTGTTTAGACTTACTGAAAGCTGCTTCTTTACAAACTTCTAAGCTTCTAGCCTTTTGTTGTGGTTGTTAAAATTTCTGCCCAGGAATCTTGGAAAATGTAATTATGCACAGGCATTAATAAATATGCAGATGTACACAAATTAATGTTTCCCAGATTTTTCTTTTGGAAAAGCCTAAGATCCAGAATAAGCCAAGAATTCTCTCCAATGGAAAAGGATACCAACAATGCAGCAGAAACTTCCCAGAAACTTTCTGATTCCGAGGAAAAGTAAGATCAGATTTGGCTTCAGTATTTATCCTGAATAAACTCACTCAGCTTCCAAAAACAAACAACATGAGAACAATCAGGTCTGGAGATGATCCAAAAGTGGTACAAGGCATACATGCAGTAAGGAAAGTTCACTAGGCTAGCAATCATCCTAAGGAAGATCTCAGCAGAATCATATACATGAATAAATATGGGGAAGAAAGTAGCTGTGGCAGTAACAGTCATAAGTCAGAGCTGGCAAAGAAAACCATTCAAAGCGGGTTTCATCAAGAAGGGAAAAAATAATAAGCACTCAACTGGAGAGTAATAAACGATGAAGGGAGGGAAAACGATGTCAAATGCTGCACCAGCACATAAATGATTTAATGCTCTGGCATGATTGCTCACCCTTACTCCCCTTGTAATGTTAAGACAGTTTTGGGGGAAAGCATTAAAGTATACTAAAGACACATCTACAAAAAAATAAAATAAATCCGTATCAACTTCCTCCTAACTTCCCACTAATAGCCTAGTGAAATAGCCTGGATTGACAGAAAATGATTGGCCCAAATTATCAACTGAACTTCTGTTGCTGAATGGGGGGGGGTTTCCCCCAAGTGCCAGTCCAGGACCCCAGTCACTGCATCACACTGGATGTCTCACCTGCCTTGCTGCACATATGTCCTGGCCCATGTGTTATAGCTTTGGAAGTCATTCTGGCTTCTTATTTCTGGACATTTGTATTAAAGGCTGGCTGAGTTTACACATTGCACTAAGTCCCAATTTTTTTTAGATTTGCATATTACATTAATTCAGCTGTTTGAGTTTGTAAATAATGGTTTATAGAGTAACATTCTGTACAAACTTAGCATATAGCCAACAAGGCACAATTAAACAAACTATGGATTAGCATAATATGTTAACTAAATTATTAACTGACACGGACTCCACCAATAGTGCACTCAGAAGATCCTTTCTATTGTCAGAAAGCCCGTTTCAATACAGTAGTTCCCCAGGAAATGTTGCTGGTGCTGATGAAAACATGCAAGAATTTTTCAAGTACTGCATTAGGGTGCTAATTTCAATTTTGTTTTATAGGTTTGCTTCTTCTGCAAAAAAAATAATAATATCTATATTAGTACATAGAAATTAATGTATTGTATAAATAGTTGACAAAAGCTCCTAATAGATTCTTTGTGTTTTAAGTAAAATTAAAAAGCATATTGCATAAATTGAATAGCAAAAGAAAATCATTTTTAATTATGTTAAATTTAGATCAAGCAATTGTAAGCCTATTATCTTTCAAGTTTATGTCAGAATTAGATTTCTTTCATGCTTGCTTAAACTTGGAACGACTATTTCAAAGATAAATGGAGTTTTCTTAAAACAATCGATGTACTTTGTGGGTTCCAAATATGCAAATCATGGTGCTAGTCAATAGGAATCTGGTGACCCTTTTATTTTATATAGTTCATCTCAATTTCACCAAGCGAAACTGAGTTCTCCAACAGTTTGTCTAACTCATATTTTTTCTGCATCTTGTAGATCAATTATCTTTAAATAAACTAACAGTCTGTAAATATCCCAGTTGTATGCAATCATTCCCAGATTTTCCAGCATAGCTAGGTATTTGTTTTTTGCAATGCACCATGTCTGATATTCTGTAATTTATTAGAAGTGATTGCATCAGTCTAGAACAGTGTTTCTCAACCTTGGCAGCTAGAAGAATGCTGGCTGGGGAACTCTGGTAGTTGAAGTTCACACAGCTTCTAGTTCCAAAGATTGAAAAAACATTGGTTTAAATGAATACTACTCCTTAATGCTGCAGTCTTATACATGGTTATTTGGAAGTCAATCTCATTGTAATCACTGGGGGCCGTTCCTAGCTCAATCTGTATATGACATAAATTTTACTTAATATATGAAGTGGTCTTGTGGCTAAACAGGTTATTTGTCCAGCTAGTTTAATAATCTTTTTCCTGCAAGATGCATATAGAATGAGTAGGATCACAGCAGCTCTGATCTACATGTATTGTTTGTGTGGATAGACCATTCTCACCTATACTCTGTCTTCCAACTAATGTTTCATACAACCATAAGACTTTCTTTTTACTAGAATCCTTGGTGCAGATACTGAGCCTCTTCAGGTGGAAAATAGCAGAGGTAGAAGATGAGATCACTTGGCTTTTTGGCCCATGATCGTCAACTTTGATAAGTAGCAGGACTTAGAGCATTTTTCTTTCACTTCTCATTGCACTATACCAGGGGTCTTCAAACTTGGCCCTTTTATGACTTGTGGACTTCAATTCTCAGAATTCCTCAGCCAGGCACATGTGCCTGGCTAAGGAATTCTGGGAGCTGAAGTCGACAAGTCATAAAAGCGCCAAATTTGAAGACCCCTGCACTATACTATATCTTTGCACAATTACCTTGTAATTTAGCTCAAGGCCCATCACCATGATTATGTTCCCTCTCTATGCATTAAAATCCTGCTGTTTACTTAACACTGCTCTTCAGAATGTCAGAGTTTGGGTCATCCTACAAGCAAATTGTCATGAGTAGAAGCCACAGCCATTTGTAAACAAAGCAGCTACTCTGCTATTTCTTGTGAATTCTAAGTAGATCCTCAACTTAAAGTGAAATATTTCTGATAATTTTTCAGACTCAATCCACGGAAGGAGGGGAAAAGGTAGTACTTGGCCAAATTTCCTTTCATCCCTTTTACTTGATCATTTTCCTCTATACCAGGGGTAGGCAACCTCGGCTCTTTTATGACTCATGGACTTCAACTCCCAGAATTCCTGAGTCAGCTATGCTGACTCAGGAATTCTGGGAGTTGAAGTCCATGAGTCATAAAAGAGAGCTGACTCAGGAATTCTGGGAGTTGAAGTCCATGAGTCATAAAAGAGCCGAGGTTGCCTACCCCTGCTCTATACTGACCTGGAAATGGGGTTAAGATAAGGGGAGAAAGATCCTCCCCTTTGCTTATGCTTCTATATCAGTTTATTGACTTATGATACAATATACTATTGTATATTAAGACTGAGAATATCAAGAAAAATGTGGTTCTCTGAAGAGCTATTGCCCTTATTTAGTGTAATAGAGCAATGTGATTGTGTTAAATTGAATCAAAGAAAATGAAGCAAGGGCAGAATACAAGGACAGGTAAAATTTAGCCATGCAGTGCCACAGTTCTACACAATGTAATGATGATTCCCTAAAAATCTTTCCTTGGATCCTCAGTGTTAAAGGTATTGTTAGGTTGGTAATCCTAATAAATGCAATAATAAAATTCTCATGACATCTGGTGCTTCTATTGATGAATCAGGTGAATTTGAATGAAAGACTAACAGTCAAAAATATAGTTACCCAGGTTCCACAATAAAAGTCAGATGGAGTTTAAAAAGTAAAACAAAAGCAGCCCCAGTTTTAAAATAAGCCAAGAAAAAAATAGCAAGCAAATAAATGATCATCTGCTGGCAATTAGATCATTTGTGTCACATTAACATTTTTCTTCAGTTATTTCCATCAAAGAAGTTCAGCTGCAATAATTAAAGCTGTGGTGTCTGGTTGATACAACACCATAAATCACAGTGTCTCCAGCTCTCCAGATCCATTGGCAGAACAAGCAAGTATCTAGCCAAGTTGATTATTTCATATTAAGAGCTTTGATTTGTGAGATCAAATCATGTCATGTGCATTTGTAAATTCTCTAAACCAAACCATTATGAGCTGATTCATATGTTGTACACATGTATCTTACCTGGGAGTTAATAATTTAAAAATAGCCTTGCTTAATCTAATATAGCTTAATCTAATATAGAACCACTGGGATAATAATAGGTACCTTTTGTTAGAATGTGGTTTTGAATGGAGTCTCATGAGATGGATTTTTCTTGCTTCCTTCAACTCTGCCACCAATGCTTTTTTCCATAGTAGAAGGGCATCAATAATTCATATTAAATATTTGTGTGTCCCTATATCTCATTTGCCCTATTTCCCCCAACTTTACTTTTAAAGTAAGGTAAATGGTTATTGTTTATTTTAATGGAAACCATCTCTTTTGTTTTCAGAGATGAGATGCTTCATTAGCATCCCCATCCACAACTTGACCACAAGCTGCATCAATTGCATACAACTTTGTATGAGAACTACTGTTTATTCTCTTAGAGCACAAAATTAATATTGAGTGACAATTGGAGCAGTAAGACCAAAATGGCAGCCAACATGAGTTCAAAATATTTGTCAAGGATTGTTTTAGAGAAGTCCTGGTTGAAGCCAATGACATGACCTTAGGAAAAAAATGCTAGATTATCTTTTACTCATACTATTTTTAGCTCTAAAATCAATAGATCATATCACAGTCCAATGTAATCATTACTGGCTAATAGAGTACATCTGTGTTAGTATTCTCTCCAGCCTTGCTGTATCTTATTTTTACATTCAGATTGTCTATGAAAACTCAGGTTTATTTGTTGTCTAGACAATACCATACATGGTCATTCAAATTAATAATGTGCCAGAATTATCCTATGTTTAATGCAGCTGCTCTCAATATTGACTCTCAAAATTAAATTTTCTCTCTCTTATTGACAGCTGGGTCTCAAGCATATTTAATGCATGTGGGGGCAAAACCAGATCCTTGCTCAGCCTTACAAGTCCCAATAAAATGTCAACAATGCTTTACTTCCCTCAAAAGTTTAAAAGAAAGCATATTGTGTACTGATTCATGAAATTATTTACTTAAAAAGCATAAATGTTGTGGCATCATCCAATATATAAATAAAAATCCAAATATATAATGGGAGCAATATAAAAATCATTTATTCCTGTTGAATACATTGCACAAGAAGATTACTACAGTAGGCATTGATATCAGAGTATTTAAAAAGACTACTCACTAAGATCGTATTTTCCTTAATATCTTCTTGATTCAAAATTACAATATTCTGTGACATCAGAACATCTTAAACAATGATCAGTCTGTCATAATCTGGATAGTGCACACTCAGGCCACACACTCAGAACCACCTTGACCACAAAACAGGAGTAAGCAGAATGAACCTTTTAAATTGGTCATGCCTAGTACCAGCACAAGCAGATCAGTGCCATCAATCAGTGTTTTGCAATTCTATTTCTAATACTGGAGTTCTGGATCAGAAAGCTCTTGGTTCATGGCCCACAATGCATATAGTGATCCATTCTGGTCCTTGAAATGGTCTTGGATTCTCTTGATTTCAGGATGAAATAAAAACATGAGCCATATTTATGAGACTGTAAATTTGGGCACATGTCAATGTCTCTCAGGTTGAGATGAAAAGAAAAAATAATGAATAAACATTTTGGCACTGACTGGGCTTGCACAATTCCCCCACTTCCTGGACACTTTGGCCCTTTGTATATTTTGAATTAACTCTTCAACAATATGAACCATTCAACTAAGGAGACCAGTTTCAAAAATCATCTTATTTTATATTAACTCTGTGCAGTTAAATTTGTGAAGTCAAATACTTTGATTTGGAGCATTAAGGAAGATGCTATAGAATGTAAAAATTTAATTTCTTTAAAAATATATTTTATTGTTTAAGACTTCAATTTTTTTATTGAAAAGTTTTACAGTACATTTTTGAATACAAAACCCCTCCCCTCCCCTCCCCATCCCCTCTCCCCAAACCTCCCCAACTCTCCCCTCCCCTCCCCTCCCCCCTCCCCGACTTCCCAGAGCAAAATACAGGGTATAAAAATACAAACAAACATAATCTAAAATATGCAAACAACAATAAAATATTAAATTCTATCGCACTTTAACTCTTAATAAAATAACTACAAGCTAATTATACATCATATAAATCCGCTACTTATTCAAATGCTAAGTAAAACTTTTTAGTCCCATATTTATTCTGGATATAATCAATCCATCTTCTCCACTCCACAATGTATCTCTGTTGCGATTGGTCTTTCAAATATGCTGAGATCTTTGCCATTTCCGCCAAGTTGGAAACTTTTAAAGTCCATTCTTCTATAGTCGGAGTTCTTCCTTCTTCCAATATTGCGCTACTAAAAGTCTCACTGCCATAATTAAATTCAACATCAACTTAGTGTCCACAAGAGTAGTAACTGTGATAATACTCAATAAAAACAGTTGCGGACAAAACTTTATCCTTTTCTTGAATATTTTTTGCATATTCCACCAAATTTTAATCCAAAAAGCTTTAACCCTTTTACAAGTCCACCATATATGAAAATACGTTGCATCCTCACAACCACACCTCCAACATTTGGGCTGGCAGTTCGGATACATACTTGCTAATTTTTTAGGATCTAAGTGCCACCTATAAAACATTTTGTAAAAGTTCTCTCTTAAGTTTTGGGCCTGTGTAAATTTTACATTTCTCACCCAGATCTTTTCCCAAGTATCCATTGTAATAACTTCTTGAAAATTCTGAGCCCACTTTATCATACAATCTTTAACAAGTTCCGTCTCTGAATCAATTTCTATCAATGCAAGATATATCCTTTTTATATGTGCTTGACCTTGAAGACTTCAATTTTTTTAAATGTCTAAATCATCCTATGTTAGTTGAAAACTGGATAGAATGAAGAAAGGTATTGAGATTTAGGATGCCCTTTGATATTGTAACCTAAAATGACCTTGTGCACAAGTTGGTTCTTGTTTCATATATACAACTGGTCAGTCATTGATTTATTTTAGGGAGAAGGAAAAGCTGGAAAAGGCATTCTGGTCAGCAGTGGTCTGACCAGATGAATACCTGAAGAAGTATGGGCTAAGATGAATACCTGAAGCACTATGGTAGTAGACTATAGCTTTGGCTATAAAAAAATATCTGTTTATGCACAGAAAGATCTATAGATGTACAACATTACTTGTAATCATTAGGCCTTAGTAAGTCTGACAACTCTGTTTTAATGAGAAGAGGCCAGCTTTCTGCTTTTGTCATGCCAATGGAACAGTTTCTTTGCTTTGGGTTCATCTCTGTTCTTCCTTTTTATCTTCACTCTGGACTGCTCAAGCTTCCATATTTCTTTCCAACCTTTGCCTGGTGAAGAACTCAACTTCCCAGTTCATCAAGGCTCACCAAGAGCCTTGGTGGAGCAGTGGGCTGATGCCTCCTTAAGTAACACCAGCTGCCTGCAATTAGTGCAGGTTCGCATCCCACCAGGCTCAAGGTTGACTCAGCCTTCCAACCTTCCGAGGTAGGTAAAATGAGGACCCAGATTGTTGGGGGCAATTAAGCTGACTTTGTAATAATGCCACTTGGGGTGTGTGTGTGAAAGCCCTAACAAGCAGGCATATACATAGAATGAAGGCTACTGCTAAGCTTGTAAGCCGCCCTGAGTCTTCGGAGAAGGGCGGGATATAAATGGAATTAAAAAAATAAAATAAATAAAATCTATTGTTGTGACCTAGCTCTGACAGTCCCCAAGTGTTCTCTGAACTAATAATAATGAAGGGGAAAAAGCTGGCTCAATAATAGAAGTGCATACCCTTGATTTTAAATTCAGTAAAGTCAGCTAGTCTTCATGCGCTCTTTGTGCAGAACATCTATTTTCTTCAGTAGATATTGCTTTTCTAGGAAACATGTCAAATCCTTGAAAACAAGGTCCCTTGGCTCTTACTTAGCAAATGATGGATGAGATGCACCCAGAAAGTACAAGTATGTCATTCAGGAATACCTGAATTTCTCCCGGATGTCAGCAATTTTCATTACAGTACTTTGCTTCGTTTTCTCTCACCTAAGGACCTGTTATTTGTATGTTTTCTTTTTCTGAAGGCATGGGAGAAGTGAATCCAGATAGTGAATGCCGGTCAGTGATCCCTCTTGCCTAACAGTGGGCAATTTCAGTGGGTGGATGCATCCTAAAGCACACATTAGTTGATGAGAGAGACAGTTTCACCCAGGATAGCTGTCTGAGATTGTTCTACGTAGAATACCTGGGAATGGATGTAGGATATTTTCCATGTGATATTTCCCCAAATTATGACTCACTCCATGGATATGTTTTCACGTTGCTTTTGAAAAGAAACATAGAGAAAATCTTACTTAAAGAAAAGTACAGTATCCTCAGTTCAATAAATTTTCTTTCCTTGAATTGTTTTAAGAATATTTAACTATTCACGTTTTTTTGCATGTTGACTTAGAAATTCAATGGAAATACAAGATTGAAGTCTCATGTCTGGTTTAACATATTAATCAGTAATCACCAGAAACTCCAGAACTGATATTGATACCACACGTCAATATCAACAGCAACATTATGGCATTATTCAAAAGCTAATCTTAATTCAGCCACTCTTTGTTTAGTGACTTCTTCAGTTTGCAACTATTCACAAATATGATGGTAATAAACAGAAACCCCAAAAAATCATTTTATAACCAATGTATGCATTCATTTATGAGTAAATTTTATGCTCCTACCAACAGAGGCCTTTAAGAGCTGATGTTCCAATCTTCAAAAAAAAAAAGGAAAGAAAAAAAAACAGGTCCAGGAAACTATAGACCAATCAGCCTTAAATCAATACCCAGGAAGATTCTGGAAAAGATAATCAAGCAACAAATCTGTGAACACCTAGAAACAAGCAAAGCTATTACCCGAAGTCAGCATGGCTTTGTTAAAAACAGATCATGCCAAACAAAACTTATTGCATTCTTTGACAAAGTGACTAAATTGGTGGCCCAGCAAAATTCTGTGGACTTCAGTAAGGCATTTGACAAAGTAGACCACAGCCTACATCTTGATAAAATAGACAGCATTACCACCAGATGGTTTATAACTGGCTAACAAACTGCACTCAATGCATAGTCCTCAATGGGGCTACATCAACAGGGAGGGAAGCATGTAGGTTCTCAAGGATCTGTCTTAGCCATAATACTCTTCAACATCTTTACAAACAGTTTAGATAGAAGGGGAATTCATCAAATTTGCAAATAACACTTTAAGCAATCTCTCTGGAAGTGAGCAAAAAAAGTATGTGGGGGGGACACTGTAGGAGGAAGCTGTATCTAAATAAGATGGCAGCACCCAGTGATCTTTGCAATGTCTCTCTCTCACTCTCTCAGTGACATGTTCATTTAGTGACCATTTCACTTAACAAATCAGTCATTGGAATGGAATGTGGTCACTAAATGAGGAGACGGTTATTTCTAGTTTTTTATGTCCGTAGATTTCAGCCATAAACATATTGATATCTAGAACTGGGTTTGACTATATTATAAAGAGACTGTACATTGGTCTCTAGAATCCCCCCAAAATGCCCTTTGTATTCAGAAAAACCCTTTTCTTAGGTTCCTTTTACAAGCTGAGATATGGAAGTTGCCACTTTGGAAAATATTTGTCAGTTATGGCCTCATCACTTGCAAACCAAAAATGTTCCCCTGAACAGGGGCTGTACTGCCTGCCCGCCTGCCCGCCTGCCCGCCTGCCTTTTCCCTGTTACAGTCATAAGCAGTTTTAAAATCAGTGTATATTTATTTATTATTTATTTATTAATTTTATTTGTATACCGCCCTTCTCCCGAAGGACTCAGGGCGGTGAACAGGGCAATACATGTTAAAAGACAAAATACAAAAATTAAAAGAGATTAAACAAAATGCCCACAACTCTTACAATAGGTTAAAACACATTAAAAATAATAAAAACCCAACCCCATCCCATCAGGCCAGGCCAGCTTGTTCGAAGAGATACGTCTTTAGATCGCGCCAGAAGGAGCGCAGGTCGGGCGCCATCCGGAGCTCAACCGGAAGACAGTTCCATAAATCCGGTGCGCCCACAGAGAATGCCCTCCCCCTGGGGGCCACCAGTTGGCATTCTTTGACCGGTGGCACCCTGAGGAGGCCCTCTCTGTGGGAGCGTACTGGGCGGAGGGAAGTTGATGCCGGCCGCAGGTGCTCCCCAATGTATTCCGGACCCATGCCATGTAGGGCTTTGTAGGTCAATACCAGAACCTTGAACCTCACCCGGAAGACAACTGGGAGCCAATGCAGCTCACAGAGCAGAGGTGTAACATGGGAGTATCGGGAGACTCCCAACACAACTCTTGCGGCTGCATTCTGTACCAGTTGGAGCCTCCGAGTGGTCTTCAAGGGCAGCCCCATGTAGAAAGCATTGCAGTAGTCTAAACGAGAGGTCACGAGCGCATGAGTGACCGTACGCAGGGCATCCCGGTCTAGATAGGGCCGCAACTGGTGCACCAGGCAAACCTGGGTGAAGGCCCCCCTAGTCACAGCCACTATGTGATCTTCCAAAGTAAGCCGTGAATCTAGGAGGACTCCCAAGTTGCGAGCCCTATCTACGGGGGGTAATAGCTCACCCCCATAGAAAGAGATGGAATATTCTGAATATCCCGGGATGCCGGTATGCACAGCCACTCAGTCTTGTCGGGGTTGAGTTGAAGTCTGTTCCTCCCCATCCAGACCCGAACCGCTTCCAGGCAACAGGACATCACGTCGAGGGCATCACTGGGGTGGTTTGGGGTCGAAATAAAAAGCTGGGTATCATCAGCGTACTGATGATACCCAACTCCAAAACCACGAATGATCTCACCCAGCGGTTTCATGTAGATGTTGAACAGGAGAGGCGAGAGGACCGACCCCTGAGGAACTCCACAAGCGAGAGGCCTCAAGGTTGACCTCTGCCCCCCTGCCAACACCGACTGCGAACGTCCCAGGAGATAGGAGGAGAACCACTGAAAAACTGTGCCTCCCACTCCCAATCCCCTGAGACGCCGCAGCAGGATACCATGGTCGATATTGTAGATGAAAGACAGCCAGTATATATGTTGCTATTCTCCCCAGTCATGTGACTGGAACAATGTGATAGAAAACAAGTGAATACAACAATAATGACCTAGACAAATGTATGGTGTTATTACAGTGAATTATAGTTGCTGGTTGTGATGTCAACTCTATTTATGAACAGAGTACCATAATGTCATCCTGACCTCTGTTTCTGCATGTGACAAAATACAAATTAAAAAATAATAACACCTATCAAGATTAAAAAAAGACAAACATCTGTGCAATTTGGAACCATAACTACAATGATATAAAATGGCCAATATAAATTATAGTGAACACAAAGCCTTGTTAAAGTTCCTTGAAAACTGTAACCAAGTAGTATATATTATCAGGTGAAGGTGAGAGAGGAGACAAACATTTTACGAGAAAAGTACAGCTGAAAGTATGCCTGTGTTTGAATAGCAGATATTTTTGTTCCCATCATGGTTAAGATTTGCCCGTTTGGTAATTATTCTATTAAAGAGGACAGAAAAGTATCTGAAGAAAATTGAATGTGAGAGAAAGTAGCACAGCTGCAGGGGTTTGAGCATATAGGCAGTTTGAATACTTGTGTATTATGGTCCTAAGTATTTCATCTGTTGGGTTCCCAATCTTAAACAACTTCAAGGCAGGCGGGTGAGATAGTTATCTCTGTGCTTTTTGATATTGGTGACTAGAATTTGAATAGAATTTCTTAGGGTCATTTCTTATAGGAATTGTCTGAAATTAATCTGTTTTTTCACAAATAGGATTGAAAGAACACAAGAAGAAAGCAAATGAATCCAAGGAAAAATAAAATTGTTTGATTTGTCCATTCCTATGCTGAATATGGGATAACTATATGGTGCAACCCCAAAATTTTTTAAGAGTTGACACCAGTCTGTAAATGTTTGGAGTCGTTAAATAATGGAATATATGGAAAGTAATTATATTAGATGCAACTTATTAAATACAATTTAATTTAATTTTTATCCTGGCCCCATCTGTTTCACTGTCTTGAGCCTATTTGCTTTTCTGAATGTAGCTTGCTAACTCAAGTTTCTTCCTTAGCAATCTCCCCACCCCTCATGTACATCCCTGCATTAAATCTTTATCCATAGTTACATTTTGCCCTGATCAATATGCATCAGCAAGGAACAAGCTATTACTCTTCTACAGCATCAAGCAAAAGCAGTACAAACCCCCAAAGCATGGAATTTGGAATAACTGTAGAGAGAATGAGTGAATTAGAAGAGAAATCACTTACATCTGTACTGTTAGCAATGAATGTTGATTCTTATGAGATTTTTTTTAATTTAACTAAACAATATTTAAGTATGTTAATATTATGTAGGCATTCTGATCTATTTCCATCACTATACTCTGGGCAATAAGGGCTTCAGACTGTGAGGAGGCAAGCAGAAAAAGTAAAATATCCAACAGGATCATAGACCTTTTCTCATTCAAACCTGTCTTGCTCAATTTGATAGGTATTTGTTTATTTAAAACTTTTATATGGCCACATTTGTTGTCATCGTACGTGATTCTGATCTAAGTGATTTGAGATAATATTTCTTCTCTCAAGAAACTCTTTAATTTCAGCCTGAAACTGAAAGATGAAGAATATATGGTTGTGCAGTGCATGTACCAAAAGAATAATTTTTTATTTTGTCCACTTTTAAATACACCTAGTCAGCAAAGCCACAAAATCTACTCTTGTGAAAGGCAATGTTCTTTCAAAACTGTGACAAGAGCTAGTTAACACAAGGTCTTTCTGTGCTTGATCACTCAAATTCTATGAAACAATTATTTGTGCAATAGGAAATGAGTTGGCTTTGAAATAATATTATTTTGGGAGATTTTAAAAGCCACATGATATAAATCTGCCTGAAGTGAAACTGTTCCAAGGAGAAAAACTAATCAGACTGGTTTTCCCATAACGAAAAGTAGAGTATTAACACTGAAGCCACGAATGCTGATGTCGTTATGAATATCACCGCTGAGGACCTTCATTACCACTGATTGAGAAACATGCCAAAAAGCTTACAATTCCAGGTATATAATTAACAAGGAGATACCAAAGAGAAATGTCTTTAGCAACTGCCAAGATTGAAGTGCCACATGGTGGATTGTGTAATTTGAGGGGAAAAGATCTGTAACTGTAAATAAAGCCTATGGCAATGTACCTCATGTTTGCACAGGTGTGATGTTAACAGTCCCCATGCTTTCTTTGACAAACAGGCAGGATATAAAAAAGGTTACAATATTATCTAAAATAATTTGGAGGGTTTTCAAATTGGAGCATTGTTGTAGGGATGGCTGGTTCTTGTCTGTGATATATCAAAAATTAAAGCCAGAGGCCCCTATCTGACTGGGAAAGCACAGAGCAATCAGAGCTGCATACAGTCGTGCCATTTTAGAAGCAATGCACATCTGACCAGGAGGAATGTCAGAATGCTGAATTCTTAAAAGTGGCAATAGGTGTGCAATCCCTACCTCCACCACACCCTATCCCACCTCCAAGTGTTTTTGGCAACTGAATCACATGCACAGGAGATCTTTGTCCTTTGGAGATATGTGGCCATTACATGATTTAGGTCAGAGGACTTTGCCACACACCATCACATCACTTCATTGTAAATAGACAGAGTTTGAATGTCTCTGGGATATATCTACTTTCATAAGAGGTATCACCTATCTTTTCAACTTTCAGCTTTGTAATTTCCCAAGCATAGGCTCATTCTTACAAATCACACTTCAGGGTCAACTTGGCTGTAAGGTTTGATTCAAGCGTCCTTGTTTTTCACAGCAGAGATAAACTATATGAAAGAAATGCGCCCCTAAACATGCAACAAATTCAAAGCACATTGCACATCATAGCCACTGAGCAGCGTAGTTTCCTGACTGCTTCATCTTGAAGACAGATGAATTTTGAGGATTCAGTAATGTACGTAAGTGGAACAATTCAAGAATTATTTTCAGTGCTGGCCATACAGGAGTCATCAGATGACATTTTCTTATGCAGTGGTAGCAACAGTATTTGAAGCTCATGGTCAATTTCAGCCTCATAAACTGAAGCTTGATGATAAATTGCTTGACTATCGAATCTATAATACTGCTTAGCCAAATGCTTCAGGGAAATTCACAAGAAGGATGTAAAGGTTTCCATGTCTCTTCCTTGCTTCCAACAGCAGAATAACAGAATAACAGAGTTGGAAGGCATCTTGGAGGTCTTCCAGTCCAACCACCTGCTCAGGCAGGAACTTTATACTATTTCAGACAAATGGTTGTCCAATCTCTTCCAGTGTTGGAGCACCCACAACTTCTGGATGCAAATCATTCCACTGTTTAATTGTTTTGCTGGAAATTTCTCCTTAGTTCTAGGTTGCTTCTCTCCTTGACTAGTTTCCATCTGTTGCTTCTTGTCCTGCCTTCAGGCACTTTGGCAAATAGGTTGGCCCCCTCTTCTTTGTGGCAGCCACTTAGATATTGGAACAATGCTATCATTTCACCCCTAGTCCTTCCCCCCCCCATTAAACTGGACATACCCAATTCCTGCAACCATTCTTCATATCTTTTAGTCTGCCGTCTCCTAATTATCTTAGTTACTCTTCTCTGTACTCTTTCTAGAGTCTCAACAACTTTTTTATATCATGGTGACCAAAACTAGATGCAGTATTCCAAGTGTGTCCTTACCAAGGCATTGTAAAGTGGTACTAACACTTCACGTGTTCTTGATTCCATCGGTCTATTAATGCAGCCTAGGACGGCATTGGCTTTTTTGGCAGTTGCAGCACAACCTAACTTAAGCAGAACTTAAATATTCATTTAGTGGTAATGACTAAAATAGACATAGACATTTCCTCCTTAAAATATACATGAGGCAAGCAGAAAAACCTACCCTATCAGGAGGAGTTTCAAGAAAAGAACATTCCTATGCATGTTAATGTATGTGTTTCTGTGCACATGCCTAGGGGAAAAAGTCAGGAAGATTAGCAATATTATAACAAAGTGCAGGAAGAATCAGAAATTTACTGTCTGTCTCCTGCTGCTTCTTGTGGTCTGCAGATTGTAAGATTCTGAGAGACAGGGTCACGGAAACCAAACCATCAAAATAATTCTGCTTTAAAGCCACTAAGTGAGTAACTACTGGTACCACTATATCACAGGTCTGCAACCCGCGGCTCCGGAGCCGCGTGCGGCTCTTTCAACCGTCTCCTGCGGCTCCCAGTCCTCTGCCATGTGCAGTTCAAAAAAAAAAAAAGTGGGACTAAAAAAGTTCAACCAATCAATTCAAATATGCAGGGTAAGTGCATATCTCACCTTGGCTCCACTCTTCAGTCAAACCCTGTTCTGCGCATGCGCGCATGTGCGCGCATGTGCACACATTTTTTGCGGCTCCCAGTTTTTCCTTTTGTGAGGGAACCGGTTCCGAGTGGCTCTTTCACTGTTTCAGGTTGCTGACCCCTGCACTATATCTTAGGGTAATTTGTATATTGATTTGACACTCCATAATAAAATCTCTTTTTTCTGGTTTTATTTTTTTAAAATTAATTAGTAAAAACAAATAACAAAAAGGCAAAAAACAAAGAAGAGGGAAGGGACATATATACATACATAAAATAAATTTTGCACTAGAATGATAGTTGAAGTTAAAATACTATTATTAAAAAAAAGTTAAGAGGAAAAACAATAACAAAAAAGTAAAAGGCACAAAAACATTCTAATAGCCCCTCCTCTATTTTTCTTTTCTTTTCCCCCCAACTGTAATTGCTACATGTTGAACTCTTTATTTGACTTGAATCTGCAGCTCTATTTCCAAATATCTCCTTCTAACATGCACAGAACCCACTACCAAGCACCAGCTATTAAGGAGACAGCAATCAGTATACTTAATGTAAACACAGACAGCTTCTCTGCAACGTTATCAGATTGTGAGTGTAATTTTGAAACTCATCTTACCAATAAATAGAATATATATGGTAATATTAATTCTTGAGGTTTGTCCTTTCCCTCGTACTTCAGTGCTTCTGTATGTAATTTTGAAACTCATCTTACCAATAAATAGAATATATATGGTAATATTAATTCTTGGTTTGTCCTTTCCCTCATACTTCAGTGCTTCTGTCTAGGGCTACTTTGGAAAGTGTAATGAAATAAAATAATAGAAGGTAATATCTATCCCAACAATTTGAATATTTTATCTCTTACCACCAGCACTACTATATACAGTATCTCATGTTTGGACACTAAGTAGCTGCTGGAATTCCAACAATTTGTATCCAGATTGTTTTAATCCACTATATTTCACCTTACCTATGTAGCCTACATCTGTGGTGAAGAGAAATCTTTCGTGTGTGTGTGTGTGTGTGTGTGTGTGTGTGTGTGTATTAATGTATCTTATTCTGCATTTCTGAATTTTATTTGGAATGAATCATCGAGTTTTCCATTCTGCAGAACATACTCAAAAAGTTATTTTCAGATTCAATGCATATTGAATGTTCATGTTTTCAATGCAATCATCATTTCATTTCAAATATTTATACCTTAAATATCACCTATTATATTCTTATACTCAAGCAACCTTTCTTTAAGAAGAAATAGGTAAAAATCTAAAAATAGTATGCCAAGGAGGCTTATGAATTGTTGAGAAGATATAAATTATTATGCTTGATGATACAATCTGCCAGATATTTAGACTGTCTTTGGCATTTTTATCCACTTATTGAGTCCTTCCCAAGGAACTGAGATAGGCAATTTCTGATATTTGGTGAAGTTAAAGGTATCATCTCAGAATGTAAGCTGTTCCGAGTAAAACTGTTTTTTGCAATTGACTAATGGTGATGTGCCGATGAAGTTCAAGTGGTGTTCCAGATGTTTTGGAATTGTACCAATAACACCTATTATTATTGGTAGTATCTTTATTCCTTTTTTAAGACCACAGTCATTCTACTTCTTTTTGCAGGTTTTTGTATTTTGTGATTTTCTCCAGTTCTTTTGCTACTATTCTGCTGTCTCTACTACTACCATATCCATTATGCAGAATAATTTGGCTTTCCTCCTACAATGTACAAAACCTGTGGTGAAATTATAGGGGGAAATGGTAAAATTATGGGAAAAAATCTTTTAAAATCTTTTAAGCAATTATCTTAATATAGGTGCAATGGAGATATAGTCAAATGACTAGTCCAATATTTTTTTTTATTGCATTCTATAGGCGTAATGAAGCAAGGAATGGAATAGGTAGGGAGAGATACATTTTATCTCTTTAAAAACACATGGACTCAAAATATCATTTTAAAAGAAAAAGAACAAAAGTCATACAATCATATTCACGTCATAAAAGAAATTATCACAATGATGGCACACAAATAAATTAAAATAATAAAACTGGGGTGCTATGCTTCATGATTAGCAGGACTGCCCCAAAAATGCTTTTTCAGAACTGAAGAAGCTTTATGGATGAGAAGAAAAACATCTTCAAGGAAAAACAAAGAAAGTCCAGTTGCCTTTTGAAAAAAACATCTTTTGGACAACCATGACCTGGATGACTAAAAGTTTCCATAGATATTAGCAGGACTATATATTCAACATTATGCTGTGGCTAGGAATATGAGAGAAGCATTGAAATAATTCTATACCCTAAATAAGTACATGAACTCATGTTGACTAGAATCCAGTGTAGCCAAAATACATACAAATAAGCACCCGTTGATTTATCTTTGTTCCTTTGTTCCTTCTGTGTTCTTTTTTCTTCCTTTATTACAAAATAGACTTAAAAGATTTATGTCCTAGCAGCAAATAATACCTCAGACTTGTCCTGGTAGAATTATGACTGAGACAGTTGAACTCCAACAAGCCTTGCATTAAAAAACCTACTACAACAATTTTTTATTCATAATTATTATTGAGTAGCAAAAGTCGCATTTAATTATCTCCATTATTGACCTGTTTCTGTGCAAGTCATTTATGTTATAAATCCTGGCATTATTGCCAAAGAGTAAGTTCATTGCCTGCATTCACCAGGAGACCAATGAAAAGCTCTCTCTTTTTATTTATCCTGCTGTAGAACAATACCAACAACAACAAACAACAAAAACGGATTGTGTCTAAGGCAGTCTATCCTAAATGTGGAATCTTTGTCCACCCTTGACCAGTCCGGAGCATTGTCCAAATCCAGTGGAAGTAAATTGATGTATTTATTTATTGAATGCATATCCATCCACAATTTTACAATTCTCAGTGCTGTATAAGACACACACACACAAAAATCAAGCATCCATGATAAAAGTAAAAGACAAATGACATAATGGCTTGATCTCTACAAGGAAGCTGTCCTACAATACCAGCTTGACACTGAGAAGGATCATCTTTTAACTTCTGCTCCTGCAAGTGAGGTGGTGGTGAGGAGTTTCTCCCTAGATGTTCCAGTAGCTTGGGCCAATTGAGATTGGAGGAAGAAATCCTGCAGATGTCCATGTGCTAAGCCATAAAGGACTTGTAGGTTAAAATCAGCATATTAAATGGTACCTGAAATAAAGTAGAAGGTAACAAGGGCAAGGCCCATAGTATTGGTATTATACATTCCTATCATCAGGAGCCTGATAACACATGGGTGGTTACATTGTGCATGAGTTGTAATTTCTGAGGAGTCTTTAACAGCAGTGTCATGTTGACAGGCCTTTGAAGGTAGTTCAGATAAGAAGTACAACCAAAGAGTGCTGACACTACCTTTATTATAAGATTGCAATAACAGAATCTTGCAAGTCTGAAAGCCTGATATTCTCCAAGAAATGATTTTTGTCAAGGACATCAGTATCACTACTAATGATTATTTCCAAATTTGGAACAGTTTACATCCTGTGATACCTTTAATATCATTTTTTTTAAAAAAATGTCTATCCCAGGTCCTTATGAAGGAGCAATAAGTGGACAAAAGTACCAAATCCGGTCTAACCTCTGGTTGGCTGTGTGCCCAACCATAACTGTATACAAATAATAAAAGTTAATGTTATATTAAGAATTTCATTTTAAACACACTCTCTCTCTCTCTTTTCATTCTAAACTCCCTCTCTCTCTCTCTCTCTCTCTCTCTCTCTCTCTCTCTCTCTCTCTCTCTCTCTCTCTGTGTGTGTGTGTGTGTGTGTGTGTGTGTCTGTCTGTGTGTGTGTGTGTGTGTGTGTGTGTGTTTAATGAACTTGCACTAAAATTGTATCTTTGGGCTAAAATGCCAGTTCCAAAAAACAAAGCTTCCATGTTTATGTTCATAGTTTCAGGTTAAAAAAACTTATAGAGGAATAATATTTTATGTTAACATATATGGATGCCCATATCTGAGCATTCCATTGCTTTTAAACTATTTAAGTTCATGTGAATCCTAAAGGTATTAGATTTCTTTTTTTAAAAAACCCACAACTTTAATTGAAATACGCAGCTCTATAGGTCTCATGTTATCCTTCTCTTAATAAGCAAGATCTGTAATTGAGCAAACTTTGCAATGAGAAATAGGCACTCTGCCACATGGATTTACTTGCTGGACCAACCACAATCTTTCTTTCCCTCCCTCCCTCCCACTTTCATTAACATGATATACTTCATTAAACACAGAAGTGCTTTGTTGCATTAGTAGGTTTATAGAAAGTAGCCAGGTAGGCTCTTACACTTCCTGTGAGAAATGAATATTGACTTCCCCCAAAGAAGATGTAAATGGATTTGCTTAATAGGACTTGGGGCAAAAGAGCAATTAATAATAGCTTATGTCATAGTGAAGGCTTTGTTCATATTTGAAGCAATAAATTGCAAGTATTAAATTTATATTTATTCAAAGTTAAACTCATTTGTAATTGACAGATTACTTAGCCTTAGGCTTTTAAGATCTTTTAGTATAATTAAATTAATAGAAGGTTATAGATCATGGTATGATAAGCAAAAAGCATGGACTTTAATATGACAGATATACAGAGAAAAGGCCATGTTAGTAGATCATTATTATCGGCTTACCTTCAGCAGAAATGCTACTGAAATCTTAAGAAAAGGAGAAAGGCCTTCCTAAGCCTAGAAAACAATATTTTATGAATATTCATTCCTTAACGCAAAACACTCTAATAATCAGAGGCAGTGAAGGGTTACCTACAGTAAGATCCCAGATGGAAAATGAAACTTCCCCTCCTTCTTGTTTGCTTCTTCCATAATGCCAGAGCGTGGAGTCAACAATCATGTCTCCTTTGTGTTAAAAGGAGATACTTTTCACCTTGAGATATCTGTAGATTTGTTACTGCCAGTAACTGCTCATATCTTCAGTTAGACATTTGGTGTACATTGGAGCAGAAAGAGGAGGAGCTATTCAGAATATTCTAATCTGATCATACTATCAGTTGAGGTAGAATATCTGGCCATTAATGACTACTGATCTGATTGGCTGTATATACTATGCCCAGATCATAGGCAGTATTATGTAAATATCAAAGAACAATAATGGAAGATGGACAGGTCACTTTTCTGTCCATTTTACAGGCTTCCCGAATGTATCTGGTTGGCCTCATCTTCGCAAATCTACATAGTCCCAAGACCTTAACAGGAGAGGTCTTTGTATGTTCTTACAGTTTTTAATCTTGTTTTAACTGGAAATTCAGTGATATGGGGACACACAGAGAGAAAATGAACCGTGCATCTGATTTGTCTAAAGATTTTAGGCAAAAGTGGTCCTTCTAAAATAGAGGTTACCATTACCATGCAGCATGTTTAGCTCATGTATTAACTGATGTGTGGCCCCAAAGCAGATGAAGAAATCTCCCAAAGCAATAGTATAATTTTCCCTACTCTGGAGCCCTCAAAATAAATTGGATTTCAGTTTTCAGCCAGTATGCCCACTGGCCAGCCAATCCAAAATACTGGAAGGTATCAGACTGGTATAAGAGCTGTTTCCTGGTAAGCTTTCATCTACATCTATTTCAACAGAAGAAAACTAGAAAACCAAAATTGTATTTTACTTACTTCCCAGCAAAGAAGGCCAAAATTAACCTTGCATGAAACTTTCAATTTTAAATACTAACCACAAGAACTTCCAATTAGCATAAGGATTATAGTTCACAAGAAAGAGAAAGTCAATTCTTTCTTCCAATGTCACAGTCCTAAATGCCAATTCCCCACATACATGAACACACACTATCTCTGTCACATAATCAGTGTTGCTCGATTCAGGAGGGAAGTTCTCATTGCCCTCTATGGTATATCATTCAAAACAACATAACATTATATTGAGTTCAGAAGCCTATGGTACAGCTATGGCCACAGAGGTTGGTCAAAACCAATCTAGTCAACAGCCCCATCCACATCAATCTGTAGACCACAGAGGCAAACCTTCAACTGTACATAGTGTCATTCAGAAGACCCAATCATTATATTTCAGATACTTGATGGGCCCTGTTGCCAAGTCTATGTGATCCTCTGCTACTTTTCTTAGAACTGCCATGCAGTGCATCATGTGCATTTTGGAACTGACTCCTGCAGTAAACAGTGATAGTTTGGGAAAGTGCAAGTATGTTACATGTGGGCTGAGCCTCAAAACATTCCAATGAGCTAAAGTGTGCGGTTCAAAATAGGGCTTGCAAAAAGTAGGGAGCAGATGACGCCTAACCACAAGTATTAAGCCTTTTCTGTCTGGAACACTGATGTCTGGCAAATGTTAAAAGACAAGGGAAACAACTGTGGGCACATCCAAAGTTGCTGATTGAATTTGTTGCCTCCGCTGTATAATTAGTGGTGTGCCTCAATTTGGATTTTTAGCATTTTTGGGAAGCTGGTTAATTGTGAAAAACTCAAAAATGACTGTTCAATGAAAATGAAGCCAACGTATGTGGACTACATTTAATGTTTCCCTTTTTCTGTTCATGTTAGGATGAACAAATTTTAACAATATTGATCCAAATGTGGTTGTCCTTTGTGTTTACCCCTTTAAATTACTGGATGTGGGTTAGTCTCTAACTCAAGAAACACTATTAAGACTTATTTCAAAACTTTCTCTGTCAGACAATGCTTCCTTTTCTCAACTTTGTGCCATACTTTGGGAAAAAAAGTTCCACATTCATTTTTATTAACCCGATCTTGATCTCACTTAATTTCTCTTTTCATAATAGATAGCACTATTATTTAAATCTATTTGGCTGTCTATATTTAATTGGTTAGATTCAGTGATGTGAGTAACACTTAAGGGAAAAGGAAGCTAAAACAGGGAAAGTGGTACTGCCTCATCAGTTGTAGCCAATGCAGAGGGAATCCAGCAACTGTGAATGTTTGCGCACCAAAGTGAATATTATAACAGGCATAATTTTAGCAACAACATGAGCTGCATACTTCCAGAAGTTGAAATAATCTTCATCCACAAGAGAATGTTTGACTTGTAATAAGCCTATGTTAATGAAAGTTAATGACTTTGGTGGGTTTACTGTTACTCCAACGTAATCTGGAAAAAAGAAATTGCATGACTTTATTCCATATGAAAATAAGGAGAACATTCAGTATAATTTCAAAAATTTCTTTTCTTTTTCATTTTCCCACAAGGAAGACTTATTTAATTTTTGACAAGTACCTAAAGACATATATCCACATGTGTATGTATTATGTATTATTTAGAAAAACACAGGATTTGCTATTAATTGTTATTGAAATTATTAATCAACCACCATCACAACTCTCAGACCCCATTAAATACAAATTTAAGAGAATATGCAGCAACAGTCTCCAAACCCTTTGGTATAGGATACTATGGAGATCAGTGAGAGTCACTTTAGTTAGGTGGCTATGACACAAGGCTAAAATCCAGAAAACGAGTAATAAAAAATGACTCAAAAGTACACACACACACACACACACACACACACAAACACACACACAGACACACACACACACACACAAAGATACATACATTATGGTGGTGGTTATTTTCCCAAATGAAATTGCTAAGGCCAAATTACGACAAGTGCTATTTTATATATATGAACATAAAACTCAGCCCTAAGTATCTTAACAAGTAGTAATAGATACTATAAAAGTTATGTTTTTGATGATTTATGATATTGCAATTGTAGACATACATTTCTGTTTCATGAAGGTTTTTTAAGACCAAAATTTATCCATGATTATATACAGTAGTATATTCCTTCAAGAAATATTAATTTTGTTTTTGTGAACATGGAAAGATCTTGCTTGGGTCCTAAATATCTAGGAACTCTTTTTAAAATCCAACCATTTCTCACTATTAATCCTCTTCACTCCCTCAGCCTTAAGAGTTAAGCAGTTAGACTTTACATTGAATATTTTTGTATTTTTAATTTTTGTAAAACTCTTCTCAGCAATTTCCTTTGAGAACATTTATTTCTTCAGTGTGACTGCCAATTCACTCTGGGCAACTAGCATCCAGTTAAAAACAATAATAAGATGGCAAAATGTACAGGTAGTCCTCAACATACAACAGTTCATTTACTGACTGTTTAAAGTTACAATGGCACTGAAAAAAGTGACTTATGACCGTTATATGTTGCAGCATCCCCATGATCATGTGATCAAAATTCAGATGCTTGGCAATTGACTCATATTTATGACGGTTGCTGTTTCCCAGGGTCACATGATCCCCTTCTGTGACCTTCTGACAAGCAAAGTCAATGAGGAATCCAGATTCGCTTAACAACCATGTTACTAACTTAACAAATGCAGCGATTCACTTAACAGCTGTGGCAAGAAAAATTGTAAAATGGGGCAAAACTTACTTAACAAATGTTTCACTTAGCAACATAAATTTTGGACTCAATTGTGGTCGTAACTTGAGGATTACCTGTATTTATAACTGCTATTAAAATCAAAAGTCACTCCTTTCCTTTCCTTTCCTTTCCTTTCCTTTCCTTTCCTTTCCTTTCCTTTCCTTTCCTTTCCTTCTTTCCTTTCCTTTCCTTTCCTTTCCTTTCCTTTCCTTTCCTTTCCTTTCCCTTCCTTCTTTCCTTTCCTTTCTCGTTCCTTGCACTTTTTCATTTACTTATTACTTTACAGTACTTGACTTACTTTTTTCCTTCAAAATTTGTATTATTTTTGTTCTTATAAAATGCCTTTAATAAAAAGTAAAATAATATGCATTTCTAAAACAGCAATGGAAAAACACTAGAATAGAAACTAGAAACAAAAATCAACATGCATCATGCCTGAAGACACTCATATATCTATACAAATAAATCCCTTAAAAATGAAGTCACCTACCTCCCTAGCCCAATGCCCAAGGCAAAAAAAAAGCTTTCGTTTCACAAAGTTAAAATACCGCAAGTTTGAAACAATTTTTTGTCCAGTTTTGCACATGTACACATGTGAACCCACAGACAGACAAGATTGTCCCCAAATCCTGCCTTTTTATCCTGCCTTTTGTTTTTCTTTTTCCATGTACAACGTACGATGACAGACATACCTAGTACTCCTTCCTCCTGCTATTTTCCCCACAAGAACAAACTTTTGAGGTGGGTTGGGCTAAGAGAGAGTAACTAGCTCAAAGTCACTAGCCCAGTTTTTATGCCTAAAGTCGGATTAGAACTCAGAGCCTCCTGGTTTTTGAGCCACAATCTTGAGCCACCATCTCTTGAACCCCTTATCTGCCTCTGCTCTAAGAACTTATAGTATAACCCTTCTCCTTATTTGAACTTCTCATTCACTATCCCAAATAATAATGGATGTGCAAGTGAAGCTTGGGTGTACTCTACATGTAAATCAGTGAGCCAAATACAGTCTCACTGTAGTCTCTGGCATGGCTCATTCTTTAGATCCTGTAGTAGTATCATCTATTTTTAAGTGATATCTGTTGTGTGTCTGCATCAGCCTTTCCCAACCTGGAGTCTTCCAAATATGTTGCCCTGTAAACCCCATTGTCCCTGGCTAGTAAAGCCTATGCTGACTGAGCATTATGGGAATTGTAATACAGCTCTTCTTGAGCAGGGGAAAGAAAGCTTATACAGAATATGGCTTCCAGCATCAAAATCAGATTTATATGTTTTATTTGTGCAGTGTGTACTGTAAGATTTAAACTGCTGTCTGAGAACCTTAGGGTTGCTATATTTCACAGTGAAAATTAATTTGTTCAACTAAAAAGGATTTCCCTTCCATTTGTAACTACTCTAATGTTACTTTGGATAATATTCATAATATCGATAGCACCAATATCATCCTGAACAGCATGAGAACTGCAGTGGGATAAAGTCCTCGGTTTGAACAGGAGATCTGATTGGTTGTTCTGAAGCTCTTAGGATGGTAAAGGTAAAGGTAAAGGTAAAGGTTCCCCCGCACATGCGTGCTAGTCGTTTCCGACTCTAGGGGCCGGTGCTCATCTCCGTTTCAAAGCCGAAGAGCCAGCGCTTGTCCGAGGATGTCTCCGTGGTCATGTGGCCGGCATGACTAGACGCCAAAGGTGCACGGAACGCTGTTACCTTCCCACCGTAGCGGTCCCTATTTTTCTACTTGCATTTTTACGTGCTTTCGAACTGCTAGGTGGGCAGAAGCTGGGATGAGTAACAGGCGCTCACTCTGTTACGCGGCACTCGGGATTCGACCCGCCAAACTGCCGACCTTCTGATCGACAAGCTCAGCGTCCTAACCCACTGAGCCACCGCGTCCCTTAGGATGGTAGCACTCGCTAAATTATTTCTTTTTATAGCAGCCTCCCCATAAGCTCCCCAAAATTGTGTGCAATTGTTTTGAATGAGTGATTCCCCACCACCAAGCACACGCCCATTGCTAAAGGAACTTTGGGTACTTAACACTGAAAAGGGGGTGAAGCCGTATACTAGTGAAGACGGCAAAAGGATAATAGGGGACCACACCTGCCAATTTGACTCAGTCTTCTTTTAGAAGAGGCACACGCACACACACACACATAAACACAAACATAATTGTGACACACACACACACATGTTGAAATGCAAAATATTTGCCTTTGAAATTATCTGATTCTGAATTTTAAGAATATTTTGCAAATGTGGGCTTTCCCGCCAAATTATGAGGATTCCATATAGTTCTATGCCAGTTCCCTATTTCTGTACATCCTTGTTATTTAGTGAGTTTGTGTTTTGTAAAACTATTTCTTTCCATACTGATCTTTAAAGAAAAATATTCGTAGAAAGTCTCTTAGCTACTGCATGCAAAATAAGATCTTGTGTTAGTATCATAGGTGTTTCCATCCATCATCAAGCAATAGAGGGGGAAAAAAATCTGAACAGCAATACAGTATACCAGATGTCTTATAAATAAGAAAATGGATTACATAATAGTAAGCTATTGTGAAAGTTATGAAATGTAGAATCACACATTGTTCACTAACATTAATTGCAATTTGTTTCCCTATTTCAAGCCCTCACTCCCCACCCCCATACATCTTTTCAGAGTGCTAATGAACTTTTGAACTATAATAAAAAAAATAAGCCCTTAGGAGATCAATATAAGTAGCTTCCTATTGCTGCATAGACAGAATATGTATCCATTACGTAAAACAATAAATTCTGCCCCAAAATTGGGACTTAAATGGTTTGTGTTGCATAACTACTGCTTTTTAAGTCCCTTTTTTGGGGCTCTGGAGCTTTGAATTCATTCAAGGCAGTAAGCATTCCCCGTGTTTCTTTCAAACTTGAGTTGCAGTCTTTAATCTTTAACCAGTTTTTTTGAAATGGCTCAAATGAATTCATAGCCTTTTCTAAAAGAAGACTGAGTCAAATGAGCAGGTGTGGTCCCCAATTATCCTTTTGCCATCTTCACTAGTATACTGCTTTCCCCTCCCCCTCCCCTTTTTCAATATAAAGTACCCAAAGTATCTTTAGCATCGTTCACTAAAATTCAGATTATTCTGAGCTTTAGCTTTCCTAGCCTTATGTTTCTAAATCTGGGCAACTGTTTTTAATGGACTCTCTCTTTTCTCATCTCAGATATATATATGCTATTGTTCCACAAAGTTTTTTTGAAGCCCTACCAGCTTCTTCGCAGCTCTTCAAATTGGGAATGTCTTCAGTGTTGTTGTTTTTTTTTACTATCACTTTTTAAAAGAAAAGCTTCTTTCCCAGGTAATTTTTCTTGCTGTTAGATCCTCATCATTGTTCTGAGTCTATTAAGATATATTTTCTGGATGGCTACTCTATACATTTCTCTATGACTGGATGCATTTCTTTATACTCTAAATATTTTTTAAGAATATGTTTTTGAATATATCCCTAAAATCAAACATTCCAGAATTTGATAGTGACTGTTTCTCTCAAATTTCCCCTACATTGTTTTCTACTTTCTTCCTAATAGCATCAAGTCTAGAATAGTTAGACTCCTTTGGCCTTCTCCTATGAAGGAGAAACTCATCAGCAAGAAAATCAGGATTTTATATATCACACACTATTATTCAAATAAAAGCAAAGACTCAACTATATATTTTTTAACAAACTAAAGTTTCATTAAACTTGTAAGTGAACTAAACTTTAATGAACTAAAAGTAGCCATTGAACAGTAGCTAGCAACCATATTATTTAATCCTACATTTGCTATAACTAACTCCATTCTCCCCTCCCCAAATAATGTATTGTTTAGAAGTTCACATAAAGTTTATGTATTCAACTAAACCTCAGGAGCATAGTTATAAGAAACACATTTGACCCTTTTTTATGAGAAGTTACATACTGTTCTAATTTGCAGAGTTGCCAAGTTATATCATTCAAGTGAAGAGTTGTTTCGGGGGGGGTGTTCCCCAAACTTCTCAAAACATTTGATTGAAATAACCAGATAAAGGGGAAATCTGACTTTAAAAGCCAAAAGATCTCTAGCCTACAAAATAAGGTTATCAGACCATATAAATTCCTCAGCAAGTGAGCAAACGTTATTTAGAGTTATTCTTTGATACTAGACCACCATTAAAATTCCTACCAGTCATATATTTACTGAATAAAAACTGCACATCCTAAACAAGTCAATCCAGTCTGCCAGCCTAATTTGAAACAAGGGTGTATTGGTTATGTTTTTCTCCCTTCTAACTTTTCTTATGTTGTTTGCTTTGATAGCTGGTATAGATAACCCAGTGACATTTTTTTTTTCCTTTTAAAAATCTTGCTTGCAGAAGTGATTTATTGTCAGTATCTTGATACCATCTGCAGAATAGAAACAATTAAAATATGAGAGGGGAAACAGAAAGGCGTCTGTGTAAAGAAAATGATTTGGGGGGAAAAAATTGGCTCAAGCTTTTTCTGAGAATTCCTGGTCTTCAGCCTAAGGCCTGGTTGACAGACGCCTTAACAAATGATGCTACTTTTTCTGGTTCCTTTGTATTAAATTAATTACACAAAGAGAAACGTTTTGCCTTTAGTTTCATATAAGGAAGAACCATTTTTAAATCAAACCGTCCCCACATCTTCTAAACAATCTCTCATGGCTGTTTGGACTTTTCGTCTATTTTCAGTTCCAACTAATGAGCATCTTTTGTTTCAAAAATGTCATTTCAAGTTTCTAGAAGGTTTAGGAATTGGCCTTTGAAAATTTTCAAGACGATCAGGAGAATTCTAAACATTTTGAATAGCATATCTGAGCTTTAAACATTTTCCAGAAGCAGGTAAGTAGGGCAGAAGACTGGACAGTGCACCTCTCCCTGTCTTGTCGTGCACATCTCTTTTTGATGAATTTCCTAATGAGGAGGAGAGTAAAGATTTCATTCAGGCTGATTTAAATCACTATTTCCATGATTTGTGGCATACCAAAAAATTGAGATGCATAAACAAATAATATCATTGGTCCATTTAGAAGCAGCAAAGTATTACATTTTTTTAAAAAAAAATGCTGTGGTTAGAGTGTTTACTTTTCCTTTGCTTTAAGTTCTGCTTTTTTTTCTCTGTCACATACACAAAACAAAAATATCTATCATAGTAATAGTGGTGTGGGCTTGCGTCAGAAATTGTTTCTGCAGTCTTTTAAAGGACAGTATGTTGAGACAATGTTGCCTGATTCCATAGCCATTCCAAAAAGTTCAATAAAGAAAAGATGGTCTTTTAACCAAATTCTCATGGGGGGGGAGGAGGTGGAAGGCCTCTTTGCTTAAAAAAAGTATATTTTCAAAATTATACATTCTTAAAACTGAGTCAGACTATTTTTCCCCTTGGGGAAGAAAAGCATTAACTGGATTTTGTGCTTGCTCCTCATAAATCTTTTGGAAACAAAACACCCATTCTTGCTTCCTTGTGAGATGCAGTTAAATTTCAGAGATAGAATTTGTTTCTTTGTAAATAATGTTTTTTTAAGTAATAAAATAAATTATCAAAACACTTTTGCAGAATATCAACTGGAAGAAAAATGGGTTATTATTTTCAGGTTTGTCTTGTTGCTTATAGAAATTCTTAAGGAACCGATTACAATAAATATTCTTTGGGTGTTATTCCAATACCATTAACTCTAGTTATTTGATTCATTTCAGAGAACATATAGGAGAGAAACCTATATCATCTGCCTCTTTGAGAGGAGGAACATTAAGAAATTTGTGTCTGAGAAAACACATGGGGAACAGAAGAGTATGTGCTTCTAAAAGCAGGAATTTGCTTGTTAGATTTAAGAACACTAGTTTTTTATCCCAATAAAACGGGGTTAGAAGCTGGTCACTACAGAGACATACAGCCTATGGTTTCTTTTAAAAACAGATCTAAAGGAAGTTGGGAACACTGGGAAAGATCAGTCTAAACCACATAAGAACAAACATTTGATACGCCCACATAATAAAATCAATTTCCAATCAGGCATACCAAAATAGAAGAATCTCTTGGTAAAACAGGTCACACAAAGATCCTACAGTTTTTCCATAATTCCTTTAAGAAAGAACATATCCTTTATAGGAACATGCACACCCATCATTTTCCACTTTGGGATAGACAGCATTATGTAGAGCAGGGGTGTTAAACTGGCAGCCCATGGGCCGGATGCGTCACACACTGGCCATGCCCACTCTGGCTCCACAAAGGCAAAAAACATTGCGCTACATCGCGATACATCACGTGACACGATCAAGTTTGACACCCGTGATGTAGAGCATAGTCAGTGCTTTTTTTGTAAAAAAAAAAAAGTGCCGGAACTCACACACGTCATACAACCCGGCTTGCCTACCCTACAAGGTTCCATCCAAAAAAGATGCCGGAACTCGGTTCTGGGTGTTCTATGAGAAAAAAAACCCTGAGCATAGTAAATAATAGGCCAAATAAATGAAAGGCATGGGTTAAGAAAAAGAAAAAAGAGAGCAAGTTTGATACAGTAGTGAAGGTGCTGACCTAGAAAAAAAGAGACTATCAATTCTAGTCCCACCTTAGCCATGAAAGCCGGCTAGGTGACTTTGGGACAGTCACTTTCTGAGGATGGTTGTGGTGAAAATAAGAGGAAGAAGGACTATTGGTAGGTTCGCTTCCTTGGTCTGCACATTAAAAAGGCAGAAAAAATGTAAACAACAACAAAAGAAAGAAAACAATTGTACTTTTTCAAACCATTTTTACTTCTACCATAACTATACAACAATCAGTACATTTGATTTTTGTTCCTGAGAATTCTTTCCTTTCTCTTATTCTATTGAGCAACAGCTTTCTCAGTCTTTCCCTTCTGCTTAACTCATTCCTAGATTTCTTTTGCAATTTAATCTTCATTTGTTGTCTCTATATTAGGGGTCCCCAACCCCTGTTTGGAACTGGGCTGTGCAAGTGGTGGGCGAGTGCACATGCACGCCCACTGTTTACAGAAATGGAGCTGCGCATACTCACACGTGCACCTAGTACTCACACAGAATCATCCTCTCCCCCCCCCCACCGCCAAGCCACCAAGACAGAAAGATTGGGGACCTCTCTTCTATATGACCAGCCTCAATATACTTCTTTCATACGGGAGATTATTTTTGATTTCATCCCTTTTTTATTTAATCTGGAATTTTTCACACCATTTTCTTGTCAACACCTTGATCTTTAATAATGGTTTCTCTTTTTTGCATCATAGAATCTATCTAATGTTCACTGAAAACCACTTTTGTTCTCTTCTCAGCCCATAAGAGAAGTCTGATGCAATATTTCAGTGTTCCAAGAATTGGTGCAATGTGAACTTGTTTGTTTTCTTGCAGATATTTCATTACCCAACAAAGTAACATCATGAGTGGCAGAAAGGAGTAGGGTTTGCAGACTGTTTAAAGTGCTTTGCCCTGTCACGGATACCCACACAACTTTATCAAAAAGTGTCTGACCACTTAATCCACTACAGCACAACTAACGCAAGCATTGACATACATCAAAAACCTACCAGAAACAAACCCACAACCAACTACAACCACATGGCATCACCATAGCACACAAACCAACTACAGCCCTCTAAAACATCTTAAGTAAACCAAAGGATACAGGAGCTCTAGAAGACAAAAACCTGGAATCATCCACTGTTAGGACTGCATCAGCCACTATGCAAGACAAACAGGCAGAAAACTAGCAATGTGCACGTATGAACACAAAACTGGAAATCAGAAGGCATGACAAAAACTCCTTAATTATATAACACATGTATAACGACCTAATCCAAGAACCACCAAGACCACTTTCACCAACACTGACACGGCAAGCCACTTGTGTATGCACAGAGTGCAAACCCCACTCCCTTCTAGCACTGACGATGCTACCTAATTAGGTAATGAAATGTCTGCAAGAAAACAACCAAGATCAGAAAGCAGCACCTTTCTGTGTGTATTGAATTACATTACTTCCAAATTTACCCTGCTTAGGAAGGGCGCTTTTTTCTATTTCGGCATATTTTTCCACATATTTGCAAATCTTTTAGATTTGTGCCAGCGGCAGGTCTACTACATATGCTTGGCAGTTCTTTATTACAGACATTTTGAGCAATATAGTAACTAAAAAAATCCCTTCAAAGGTATTATTTGTTTCTTTTGCCCAGTTTGACTCATTGCTTATGACTTATCAAATAAATGTGGACCCATTTTCTAGTCCAGATTTCCTGAGCTTATTTATGAGCAAGTCATATGGAACTGCATTGCCAGATCAGGGCTTTGTGAGCTTTTAGACATATTTGGTCCATTTACTGCCAAGAAAATATGAGTTTTCCCTCTTATGCTTTTGAAGAGATATTCTCTGCCAACATACCAATAGAAAAGTGCTGTGGATTTGATCATATCTATTTTGGCAGATTTGTAATTGCAGATTTATTAATTCATTTATAGATCCAGAAAAAAATATTATTAGGCAGTATTTTTTTTAAAAAAAACCTTTTTTTAAAGCTCACTTTTTAAAAAGTTCACTTTGGTATGCTGACAATTGAGAAAACTTAATATTTTAGTTTATTAGAAACCAGCACATTGATAAATGAAGAGAAGAATGTTCTACCTAAATATGAACCTTGGTCTTTATCCCCAGCGATATCTACACTGGGATGGCAAGAGGGGGAGACAAAGCAGTATGATGATGGATACATAAAATGGTCTTCCATGACCTCTCCTTTTCAACCACCATCATGCCTCCCCGGCAGATGTTTCATTGTTTACCCTTAACAAAACCTTAAGGCTCACATTGGTCCACACAGTTAATTCAGAATGGTGGTTCGCTAGACTAGTCCAACTGTTTTCCCAGGCCCTTCAGCTCCAGAACCCCAGCCTAGGTTCCAGGTTTTGGTGGCATTCCTAGAATTACATAATCTGTAGTTATTCTATGGAATTATACCAGTATCTTCTGATCATTTCTGCATAACGATGTAAATTTAACAATTCTACAAAATTAATAAAATATCACGAAACTCTACGTTTATAATTCTATAGGGCCACATCAGTTAAAGTGCTCCAGACTGCTGCTATATGCTACGTGTCAGACCAGTCTATGTGCTACACATAGGCAGCTGGAGAACACCTCATCTGCCATAAAAATGAATGGCTGCCATTCACTTTCATAACAGATAATAAAGCCTTGCATATATGGATCATCGCTGTTATGGAGGCAATCCCATTAGAATAGATATATATGCCTACTTTAGATGGTAGAGCCATGGAGGCACAGTGGTTAGAATGAAGTATTGCAGGCTAATTCTGCCAACTGCCAGTAGTTCGATTCTCACTGGCTCAAGGCTGACTCAGCCTTCCATCCTTCCGAGGTAGTTGGGGGCAATATGCTGATTTTGTAAACCACTTAGAGAGAGAGCTGTAAAGCACTAAGTGCTATTGCTATTAAATGATATACTCCTAAAAGATATTGAATTCACAGATGGTCCAACAGCTGCTGTGAGCATATCTCTTCCAGGTTACTTCTTTGCCAAGCACAGCAATCTCGGTTTTCTAAGATGTCCTGAGCATCCAAGTGATAGGTTATTGTGATCATTATTTATTGCACATAAAACATTTTTCTACCACTCATTTTCTCAGTACTAAATTGGTTTTAACAAGATGGGACAATAGTGAAATAAAATATTGCAGCACACAATAAGCCTCCCCTAAAAGAAACCAAAGCTGGGCAATCAGTGACCCTGACACAGCTTCTCCCTTAAAGAAATGGGAAGCATAATAGTCATAATATTCAGCATAGAGAAGCAGCTCCAACAGGTGGAAAAGTCCTTATGTGCCAATGTTATCAGTAGTTGCACAAAAGTATAGTATAGTTTTTAAAGCTGTCAGTGTACAAGAGCGTGATTTGCTAAGAATACTGTCAAGGCATTGTTCTTTCTCCTTGCTTATATATACATATAAATTGTGTTATTAATAATATTAGATTGCTACCCCAATATTTATTTGTTTGTTTGTTCTGTTAAGGTTGCTCCACTCCAGAAAGACTCTGGCAGCTTACAACATGTGCAATACATAAGTTTAAAGCACAACTAAAGCAACGTGACTGCCTGGACTTCTTTACATTCTCTTTCTGATTAAAACTAATTGTGGGACAGCTTATGAATTAATTACCGTATACCAAGGCCTGATGGTGACAAGTCTCTTTCAACCATTGTGATAAACATTCTCCAGATACGTTTATCATTTAGTTGTCAGAGAGGCAAAGTCATTTAGTTGTCAGAGAAGCAATGTCGTTTTCACAAATAATCTGTGAATATAGAATGAATGCCTTGTGAACCTTTGCTTAAATGTAATTGAATGTTTTTGCAAACAAATGCAACAATGTTAACACTTTAACCCAGTGGCCCCCAATCTTTTGGGCACCAGGGACCATTATTATGGAGAGAGGTTTTTTCCATGGACAAAAGGGGGCATAGATTTCATGTACTGTTTCTGGCATGCCTTGGACAAGAGGTTTAATCTGAACCAAGTTGCTTGACTTGCCACATAGGCAAGGCTTGTTCCTCTTAACGATGGCTAAAGCCTTCAGAAACAGCAGAGCCATCAAGGTTGAGTATGTGTGGCTCTGAGAATACTGTGTAACATCCAATGGGGTATTAATGGTGAGGAGTGCCTAGAGTCAGAGGGATATTGTCTGTTACAAATCTGTTAAATAAAGATTTGATTGATATGATTGTTCCAAATCATATCAGGACAGAAAGCCCCTTCTTTTCTTCTTGGAGCAGAATGGTTCTCTGCTGGAAGGGAAATACTCTACTTATGAGATCTTTTTTCCCAGCAAAATTCATCTTGGCACCCCTTAGATTAGTACTGAAGGAAAAGAGAAAAAGGAATCTCAGCTAAGAATTTGTGACATCTGAAGATGCTGGCAAGGTAGCTAAGAATAGAGAATGGAAACTTCTTTCATTTATTAAAATATTTGCACAGGGTTGTCTCAATGACTGAGCTAGTCCGTAGAGAATTCATCTCCTTTCTTATAATCACTGATGTTTCAAGATTTCTTGACTAATGCATAGTACGACTCCTGGCATTTGATCCCATGTCAAACAATCATTGCTATAATTATGCCACCCAGAGCTATGAGTTTCAGGCTGCATCCTGTATCTGTTTACCTGGATTCTGATCAGGATTTACCTCTGAGTTGACAGGAATTAAATTAAGTCCCTGAGCTGCCTATCAAAAAGAAACAACAAAGGTGAACGAAGATGTATCAATGTTTTAAACTATATCTAGATTTTGGGAAGGGAAGTATCTTGGCCTTCAAAATACTTTCAGAAGATTGTATAACATACATGGTTATATCACACCAACTTTTCGCTAATAAGGGCAAAAGGGCAAATATACAACAATAAGTTGAATTAGCCCCAATCTGCATTTTAGAAATGCAAACCAGATGGTATTTAAAAGCTAAAAATAATCTCTCAGGATGTTCTTATAACAGAGAACTGTGGCCAAAGACCACCTCCAAACCACTTGTATTTTCTGGGCATCTGGTTTCTGTTCTGTTCTGTGTGTTGTGTAGTGTCTGTTGCCAATGAGCTATTTCCTGGGCTTTTAAGATCTTTTGAAGCTCAAGAATTTCTTCTGTGAAGGCTCCAAAATCTGTCTGGACTAAAAAGGTAATGTAGGATGGTGTAAAGCAGTCCCTTACTTCTGACAAATAGGACTCAGATGCCAAGGATTAGATGAATGACTCACACCATGCTAGCTGATTATTCCACAAGCTACAGCTTGCCCTTTCCTTTCATTTTTTTAAAAAATGGGTTGTTCATCTGACAATTGATTAACTCCTCTGGGTTGTAGCAATCTTATTCCATGATGGGTTTCCTCATCCCTCAACCACAAGATCCCTGGTGGTGCAGTGGTTAATGTGTAGTATTAACAATAACAATAATAGAGTTGGAAGGGACCTTTGAGGTCTTCTAATCCAACCCCCTGCTCAGGCAGGAAACCTTATACCATTTCAGACAAATGGTTGTTCAGTCTCTTCTTTAAAAATTCCAGTGTTGGAGCATTCACTGCTTCTGGAGGCAGGTTGTTCCACTGATTAATTGTTCTAACTGTCAGGAAATTTTTCCTTAGTTCTAGGTTGCTTCTCTCTTTGATTAATTTCCATTTGTTGCTTCTTGTCCTGCCTTCAGGTGCTTTGGAGAATAGCTTGACTCCCTCTTCTATGTGGCAGCCCCTGAGTTATTGAAACACTGCTATCATGTCCCCACTCATCCTTCTCTTCATTAAACTAGACATACCCAATTCCAGCAATCCTTCCTTATATGTTTTAGCCTCCAGTCCCCTAATCATCTTTGTTGCTCTTCTCTGTACTCTTTCTAGAGTCTCAACATCTTTTTTACATCATAGTGCCCAAAACTGGATGCAGTATTCCAAGTGTGGCCTTAGAATACTGCATCCAGTTTTAGTCACCGTGATGTAAAAAAAGATGTTGAGACTTTGCAAGCAAACTCTACCCATAGCCTGGAGCTTGATCCTGATGGGGCTCAAGGTTGACTCAGTCTTCCATCCTTCCGAGGTTGATAAAATGAGGACCCAGATTGATGGGGCAATAATTCTACATCATAAACCATCCAGAGAGTGCTTATGCTAGACTCTAGGAGGAGGGTGAAAAGGGGGAAATTACAAGGTACTTTGTGATGGCTAGAGACAATAATTCAAGGACACTCAGCCAGAGAGAAAAATGCAGCTGCATTCCAAGGATGACCATTCTGAAAAATCTGCTTTGAATATGATTGGACACAAGGGGACCAATGGGAGGGCAAATGTGGGAAACACAGGGGATTTCACTGGAGAATTGGTGTGGGAACCTCAGATCTGGCTTTGCTTTACTGTACCTCACTTGACTTCAGTAAAATTATACCTTACTCTAAAAATGGAATCATGGGGATTTCCAGTTTTGTGCCATAGCACATGACCGCATGATAGCGAAGCTCCGCTCCTTGAGGCCAGTTTCATCCTGCCAGGGGGACCCTAAATGAGTCTGAAGTTGCCCCAAAAAGGTGGCTGTGAAGGAGGGTTGCTCCATTGATCATGATGGCGGTCATTTTGTTCAATCTGGGGGAAGCCTTCTGACCCAACAGGAGAAAGGCTAGCTGTACATCAGCGTCTAGCCCAAGCTACCTGCAGCCAAAGTCCAAGAGCATGAACAAGAACATTGGTGAACAGCATGCTTGGAACTGGTGAGAGTATCGAACTTCTCTCTTCTATCTATTAACTGAATCCTTGGGAAAGACCCCCAAGGCAAGAAAACCTCCAAAAGTGAAGGGAGGGGACTATATCCCCATTCCCTCATAGACAGAAGCGGTGAATTAATACTAAGGGGGAAAGAAATAGACTGAAATTCAATTTAAAATACTAGAGTCTGGACAAATCTAGAAACTAAAAAAAAACCTGTTAAGACTACACCTAAAAGAGTTTTAATGAAATTATAAATATATATATAACAATAATAATTTTTGGTCTGAAAAAACTGGAAAATGAACAACTACTGACACCTAGTGGAGAATTAGAGCACAGAACACTAACAACAATGACTCAGAAACTGGCAGGACGCCTAGAAACAAAGAATAATCTGTTCCCTTAAATTTAAAATAACCTTGAAGAAAAGCTGGGAACAAAGAAAGAGCTGGCTCAGCCATAAGATTAAAAAGTGTCTGAAAGAAAAATATCTGGACTGTTGACTAAATTTAAGAATTGTTTAGAGAAAAAGAAAAACTTTGGCTCTTGGCTAATCTTTTAGAGGAGAATCTACAGGAAGGACTTAAGGTGGCTTAACATACTGAACTGCAATTTTGACTGATTGATAATTAACCCCTGAACTAATATTTTCATATTGATGAAAGACTATTTGAAGGGGGGAGACAACATAGATATCGTACACTTATCAACAAATGAGAGGATACCACACTCAATATTTCTTTTCGACCCCAAACCACCCCAGTGATGCCCTCAACGTGATGTCCCGTTGCCTGGAGGCGGTTCGGGTCTGGATGGGGAGGAACAGACTTCAACTCAACCCCGACAAGACTGAGTGGCTTTGCATACCTTCATCCCGGGTCTATTCGGACATTCCACCTCTGGTTATGGGGGGTGAACTATTACCCCCCGTAGATAGGGCTCGCAACTTGGGAGTCCTCCTAGATTCACGGCTCACCTTGGAAGACCATATAGGAGCTGTGACTAGGGGGGCTTTCGCCCAGGTTCGCCTGGTGCGCCAGTTGCGGCCCTATCTTAGCCGGGATGATTTGTGCACGGTCACTCATGCACTCGTGTCCTCTCGTCTGGACTACTGCAACGCTCTCTACATGGGGCTGCCCTTGAGGACCACCCGGAAGCTCCAACTGGTACAGAATGCAGCCGCGAGAGTTGTGCTAGGAGTCTCCCGATACTCCCACGTTACACCTCTGCTCCGTGAGCTGCATTGGTTGCCAGTTGTCTTCCGGGTGAGATTCAAGGTACTGGTAACGGTGTTTAAAGCTCTCCATGGCATGGGGCCGGAGTACCTTAGGGAACATCTGCTGCCGGCATCAAGCTCCCTGCGCCCTGTGCGTTCCCACAGAGAGGGCCTCCTCAGGGTGCCACCGATCAGAGAATGTCGATTGGTGGCCCCCAGGGGGAGATCCTTCTCTGTGGGCGCTCCGGAGCTGTGGAATCAGCTACCGGTAGAGCTCCGGATGGCGCCCGATCTTCGCTCCTTTCGTCGCGATCTCAAGACGTTTTTGTTTGTACAAGCTGGCCTAGCCTGAGGGGGATCGGTGGGGTTGTTTTATCTTTGGTTTCTTAATTTTATCTTAGGGTTTTTAGAATTGTACTTCTATTGTTTTAACTAGGGCAACTGTTTAATCTCTTTTTAATGTTTGTATTTGGTATTTTATTCTGCCCTGTGAACCGCCCTGAGTCCTCAGGGAGAAGGGCGGTATATAAATGTTATTAAATTAAATTAAATTAAATTAAATATTCGTTCCTGACTCTCAGAAGCAATATTTCAAGGCAAGACAAATACTTTCCAAGAGGAAATGTATGCAATGTTACGACAGATACAAATGACAAAAGATTTAACCGACAAGGAAATCCAGAACAACTTTGATGACATAAATAAGCACATCTCTAATGTAAATCTATAGTCAAAAACCACCCAGAAAATGATGGCAAATGAACAAACAAATCAGATATCAGAACACAAATTAGAAGAACAAGATCATATCGACAAAGCTACAAATGAAAAGAATTATAATCCAACACAAATAGGAAAAATATCTACAAGACTTTGATATAACAATAAAAATGAAGTGGACTATAGAATTCCCAGTAGAATCATTAGTGTTTGGAAGACAGAAAATATATATCCTATCTATTCTATCTTCTTACTACCAAGAATACTTGCAAAAACACAGGAACTTCTGGGTAAATGGAATATATCAACTTGGAAAGCTATTCGGCAAAAGAAGAAGGCCAGAGACAGATTCAAGAGATTTGACTCACCCTACCAAAAGGAGTATTACATGAGCAAACACTTGTTTGAATATGGTTAAAAGAATAGAGAACTTTAAACATAAAGGAGACCTATAACAAGAAGGTTAAGAGATTTAAGTAATATAGTATGTTTTACAATATATGAAAAGTAAAAATATTGGGATGATGTAACTTTTATAAATATAAGTGAAATATAAGCTGATCAGAAAGGATGTTATACCCAAATGTTATAAGATAGACAAGAAGCACAATATTTTTTATAATATATGAAATATGAAAATATTAAGATGGTGTACCTAAATGGAAAAATTTGGATATCTAGATGACTAACTTTGAGAAAATTGTCTGATAAAAGTGGATTGAATAAAAGGGGAAATTAAGCTTAAACAAAAATCACAAAAATAGAATGCATGGTGAATTAATGAGACGATGGTTATAAGAACTATATACGCTGATAAAAAATGTTATACATAGATGTTATCACTATCTGTATAAATATCAAAAAATGTCTATATTTAATCATTTATATATTGAAAATATTAAGAATTATATTTGTTTAAGGTTGAAGAAGGAGAATACAAATGGGAGAAGGGAAAATCAAAGAAATTGTTATTAATTAATACACTAATTTTGGAATTATCAAATTTAATCATTATTGACTGTTAATTAATTATTATTCCCTTCCTCCCTGCCCCCCTCAAATATATATAAACCAAGACAACATGTTGTACAACAGGCACTAGAGATTGTTATTGTTAAAAACCAGTAAAATATTTTATAAAAAATAAATAAAAATGGAATCATGGATCGTTCTTCCCTAGGGTTCAAGTCAAGGCAGATGTGACAAATGCCAAATGCTATTACTGCAAGAAGTAGTTATTGAAGAGAAGCAAGGAAGATGTGCAAAACTAGATATGGTAATGTTCTATATCATGTAAAGGGGAAAACTATTGCCTCACCTTGCCATCTATATACAATATCTGGCCCAACATTATGCCAGGTTTTTTTTCCCAGGATGGACCATTTGCTAGGCTTTCTAGGAGCCTGGGTATGATTTCCAATCAGAAAAGATCAGGTTGGGAAGGGCTGAAAGTTTAGTTATTCTGAGTAAGGAGATTCTTATAAATGGCTTTGTGCCCAAGATTTATGATGGAATTGAGGGAGCTAGTAAATAAGAGACCCAATTTATTGTAGCAGATAAGGCTCCAGACTAAATACTGGGAGACTGTGAGTTCTAGACCTGCCTTAGACAGAAAGCAACTGGGTGACCCTGGGTCAGTCACTCTGTCTCAGCCCTAGGAATAAGGTAATGGCAAACCACTTCTGAATTCTTGCCAAAAAAATTTGCAGGTATGAGTCTAGGCATTCACCAGGAGACAAAATTGACTTGAAAATGATGATGATGATGATGATGATGATGATGATGATGATGATGATGATGTAAATAAGTGTCCTTGATAACTGTCAATAGCCAGTTTGGTGTAGCGGTTAAGACAGAAGGCTGGAAACCGGGAGACCATGAGTTCTAGTCCTGCCTTAGCCATGAAAAGCCACATGGATGACCTTGGGCGAGTAACACGTTCTCAGCATACCTCACAGGGTGGTGTGGGGGAAAATAGGAGGAAGAAGGATACATTTGCCACCTTGAGTTTATTATTTATTTATTTATTTATTTAATGGGACTTATATGCCGCCCTATCTCCCGAAGCACTCAGGGCGGTGAACAACAGTAAAATACAAATAAAAATACAAATATTAAAAATTAAACTATATCTATAGCCCCAACTACAACCAATAAAACCTTAAAACCATATTAAAAACCCCTTATCATCAGTCCAGTTCGGCCTGTTGGAAAAGAAATGTCTTAAGGTCACGACGAAAGGACCGGAGGTCTTGGGTCATCTGGAGCTCCAGGGGAAGCTGATTCCACAGGGCAGGTGCCCCCACAGAGAAGGCCCTCCCCCTGGGGGTCGCCAGCTGAAATTGTCTGGCCGACGGCACCCTGAGGAGGCGCTCTCTGTGAGCGCACAGGGCGATGGGAAGTTGTTCCTGGCAGCAGACGATCCTGCAGGTATCCCGGGCCTAAGCCATGTAGGGTTTCATAGGTAAGAACCAGCACCTTAAATCTCACCCGGAGGGCAACTGGTAACCAATGCAGCTCACGCAGGAGGGGTGTAATATGGGAGTATCGAGATGCTCCCATCACAACCCGCGTGGCCGCATTCTGCACCAGCTGAAGTCTTCGTGTGGTCTTCAAGGGCAGCCCCATATAGAGAGCCTTGCAGTAATTAACACGGGAGGTAACGAGAGCATGAGTGACCATACATAAAGCATCTCTGTCCAGATAGGGGCGCAACTGGTGCACCAGGCGAACCTGGGGAAATGCCCCCCTGGCCACGACTCCTATATGATCTTCCAAACTGAGTCGTGCATCCAGGAGGACGCCTAAGTTGCGCACCCTATCAACAGGAGGTAACACCTCTCCCCCCATAACCAAAGATGGAATATCCTGGACTACACGAGATGCCGATACATAAAGCCACTCGGTCTTGGCCGGGTTGAGTTGGAGCCTGTTCTTCCCCATCCAGATTCATACCGCTACCAGGCAATGGGACATCACGTCAAGGGCATCACTGGGTTGGTTTGGGGTAGAGATGAAAAGCTGGGTATCATCAGCATATTGATGATACCTTACCCCGAAACCACAGATGTTCTCACCCAGTGGCTTCATATAGATGTTGAACAGGAGGGGAGAGAGGACCGATCCCTGGGGCACCCCACAATCAAGGGGCCTCAGGGTTGACCTCTGCCCCCCTGCCAACACCGTCTGTGAACAGCCTGAGAGGTAGGAGGAGAACCACCGTAGAACGGTGCCTCCCACTCCCAATCCCCTGAGATGTCGCCATGGTCGATGGTATCAAAAGCCGCTGAGAGATCTAATAGGACCAGGACAGAGGAATAACCCCTATCCCGGGCCCGCCAGAGATCATCCACCAGCGCGACCAATGCCGTTTCCGTGCTGTACCGAGGCCTGAAACCCGATTGGTACAGATCCAGATACTCAGTTTCCTGCAGGACCAGCAGGAGCTTCCGTGCCACCATGCTCTCAACAACCTTTGCAAGAAAGCGAAGGTTGGAGACAGGACGAAAATTATTCAAAATAGCTGGGTCCAAGGCAGGTTTCTTGAGGAGGGCCTCACCACCACCTCCTTCAAAGCAGCAGGGAAGCACCCCTCACTCAAAGAAGTGCCTGGAGCCCCTCACTCAAAGAAGTGCCTCACTTAATCACTGCCTGGAGCACCCCTCACTCAAAGAAGTGCCTCACTTAATCACTGCCTGGAGCCAGCCTTGTGTGACCTCCCGAGCTGCATAAACCAGCCAGGAGGGACATGGGTCCAACAAACATGTGGTGGCACTTAATCTACCCATGATCCTGTCCACTTCATCTGGAGTCACAGGGTCAAACTCCTCCCAAATAATGTGGGCCAGACCCGTCGCTTCCCCCTCGTCAGATACTGCCCAGTCAGAGTCCAGACCGGTCCGGATCTGAGCAATTTTGTCCAGCAGATGCTGACTAAACTCCTTGGCCCGTCCTCACATTATTGTTATTATTATAACAATAATAAAGGTGGTATATAAATTAATATAGGGATATTTAACTAATTTTGGAAATTTTCTATTTTTTCCCAAAAATTCTCCTATGTTTTCTCTTGGATTCAAACATGCCAAAGATGAGGAAGAACAAGAAGAAGAGGAGAACCCTCCCAATATCTGCTTTTTAAAAAACATAATGTGTCCCTTTTGGTATTATGTTTCTGTTGGGTTTTATTATTATTAAAGGTAAAAAGGTAAAGGTTCCCCTGAACATGCGTGCTAGTCATTTCCTAGGACGTCTCCATGGTCATGTGGCCAGCATGACAAGATGCCAAAGGCGCATGGAGCGCTGTTACCTTCCCACCGTAGTGGTCCCTATTTTTCTACTTGCATTTTTACATGCTTTCGAACTGCTAGGTTGGGAGAAGCTGGGACGAGTAACAGGCGCTCACTCTGTTACGCGGCACTCGGGATTCGACCTGCCAAACTGCCGACCTTCTGATCGACAAGCTCAGCATCCTAACCCACTGAGCCACCGCTTCCCAAAGTTATTATTATTACAGCGTGTTATTTTAAAGCTTTCACTGGGGACTTCTTTGTGGCAGAAAACAAAAATATCATAAATAGGGATTTAAGAGAAATCCAAATTTCACTACCAGAATTCCAAGGTTCCTGGTCTCATTTTCAAATAAAGGATGTCCAGGAGCAGTTACTGTTCCCATAAAGATATAGGCTTACTGTAAATGCCTTGCCTTGTTTTCACTCCTTACTTTTAATTGTAGGAAATTCTCTGGATAAGTGGCATATCTTACACTAAAGTTGCTTCTGGATGAAGGTGGGAATTGTCTCCTTTTTCACATTTGAAGTGGTGGAATCTCAAATCCACTTTAATGTAGGATATTGTCTCGCTCTCCACCCCCCCTTTCTCTTTAAGAAAATACTGTGTTTCTTAAGAGATTCATTTTGACTTCTCTCTTAAGCTAACATATAAGTAAGCTATTGTATAAGTGTGCTTTGATTAGTAACTGAGCAAAAATTCAGGGTACAATTTGGGTGAGGTCAATTACCCCCTCCCCTCTTCTATGCATACATCACAGCAGAGGTACTGCATGAGTGTCAGAAAGCAGGATTTTCCTTCGATCTCAAGGTAGCTCCTTTTTACTTACACTACTGCCATAGAAATGAACGTTGGCTGTCACTCATTTTTATACAAGATGTTAAAGTTGCTAAGGCATTTTAAAACTTAAGCCTTATGTAGCTGTTGCCTCCAGGCTGTGGATTGTCAAATGACATCTCCTTCACATATATTCATCCAGTAATTTAGGAGTCATTTAATGAACCACTTCGTAAATTAAAAACTGTGGCTGCTTGTGTAGGACATGTTGGATCCTGTGTGAAATCACGGGGCACAAAAACTAGGATAGACAGTAGTAACAATTCCACCCAAGAGCACAATATAAAACAGAAGTTATCAGCTCACAGAATCCTAGAGTTGAAAGGGCCACTTAAATTATCAAATCCCTGGTCTGTGCAGAAATTCAGATTAAAGCATCTGGCCATTGATTGAATAATTTATTGAAGAAGAGCTCTGGGTAATACTTTTTATTGTTGAATTGTTCTTATTATTGGGTCTTTCATAATATTCAAGTGGAACCTACATTCCTATGTGATTTATGTGTCCTGTGGTGATTGTAGAGAACTGATCATGATTTTCATTTTAAGACATGTTTTCAGGCACTTGGAAAGCTCTATTATATCTCCCTTCAGTCTGGATATCTCTAAATGCTCAAGATAGGAAAATCACAGCAAAGCTATCTAGCTAAAAAGCATTGCCTTATGTCAGCTTCTGAAATTTTGTAGTAAGAAGACAATCTTTTTTGAAGTCTTCAAACAAAGAATTCCAAGAAGCTAACCTGGCATCACAAGAAAATGAAGAATGAGGTTGGTTTTTTTTAATATATGTTATTATTATTTTTACAATAACATTCTTTAGGCTTCTGGTTTTGCCTCATAGCGACACAGCCTATGGATTGCAGAGCTCCGCACCACAGGGCTGGTTTTGCCCTGCCGAGGACCCTAAATGGGTCAAAAGTCACCCCAGAGAGGTGACAAAGAAGAAGGGGCACCCCGATGATTGTGGAATTATGGCAGTCAATTCATTTGATCTGGGGGAAGCCCTCCAATCTGACAGGAGAAAGGCTAGATGCACATCAGTGTCTAGCCCAAGCTACCAGCAGCCAAAGTCCAAAAGCACGAATCAGAACAATGGTGAACAGCATGCTTGGAACTGGGTGAGAATATTGATCTTCTCTCTTCTATTTTGCAATTGATTCCCTAGAAAATATCCCCAAAGCAAGAAACCCTCCAAAAGTGAGAAGGGGGGGGGAAGACTATATCCCACCCTTCCATAGAAGGAAGTGGCAATTTAATTTTTATGGGGAAAAGAAATATACTGAAATGAAATTAACAATATTATAGTCTGGATAAATCTGAAAATTAAGAAAACCATTAAGATTTCACATTTGAAAGAGTTTGGATGAAATTAAAAAATAAATTCTTTGTTTGAAAAGTTGGAAAATGAATAACTACTGACATCTAGTGGAGGATTAGGGTGTAGCCACACTGACTCAGCCACACTGACTCAGACACAGGCAATGTGCCCAGAAACAAAGAATAATCTGTTCCATTGAACATTAGTGACCTTCAGCCAAATAGAAAACAGTTGGGAACAAGGAAAGAAAACATACTGGGCCATCTATTACAGACTGAGAACTATATTTGTTTTAAAAACTGCTGACCTTCTGGGATTATAAATATTATAATAAGTGAGCTGTGATCTTTAAGCTCAAGAATTGTCTGCAGAAAAAGAAAAACTTTGACTTCTAGGGGGGGATTTTACTGGATAGTCAAACATTCTGGACTGCAACTTTGGCTGGTAGATAAATTGTAAGACCCCTGAAGAGAAGAACTGTTATAAAATACTGCCTTTAATGAGGCTTTGATAATTGGGAATGCATTGGATTAGAAAAAAACTATATAAAAAAATAAGAAACATATAAGATTTGGTTGTTTGGACTTTAATACTGGCTGGTTTAAAAGGCTAAACAAAGAACACAGAGACTATGGTCTAGTGAAAGAATATCTGGAAAGGGGAGATAAAATGGATGTTGGATACCTATCTAAAAGTGGTAGGAAACTACATTTAATATCCCCTTCTAAAGGCCCTAGCCTGGAACATCATAGATCTGCAGGACTAACACTTCAAGACAAGGCAAATACTTTCCAGGAGGAAATGTATGCAATGTTGTGACAGATTCATTTGACAATGATTTCAAATCAAGATGAGATTAAGAACAACTTTGATGCCATAAATGAGCACATTTCCAACTTAAACTTACAAGTAAAAATTTCTCAGAAAATGATGGTAAAGAATGAACAAACAAACCAGATAATAGAACACAAATCAGAGGACAGTGACCCAAAAAGGGAAGCTATAGAGGAAGAAAACTACAAATTAATACAAACAAAAGAAAACTTGCAAGGTTTTGCCACAACAATGGAAATGGAAAAGATATCCTATTTGTCAAGACCTCAAAATCAACTAGATTGGAAAGAAGACCTAATAAAATGGTCTATAGAGCAACCAGGCCAATCATTAAAGTTTGGGAGACAAAAAATACATGTCTTATCTAACTTGTTTCTTCTATTCCCAACAACATTTACAAAAACACAGGAAAAACCCCTGGGTAAGTTGAACACGCTAATTTGGAAAGCTACCTGGTAAAAGAAAAAGATTAGAATCAGATCTGAGAGATTTGATGTGACTTACCAGATGGAGTACTATATAATTAAATACCTGTTTGAATACAGTTAAAAGAATAGATAAATTATGGATATAAAGGGGTCTCACAGTGAGAGAGATAAGATATATAAGTAGTATACAAATTTCTATAATATATGAAATATATAAATATTGGGCTGGTGCACATGAATGAAAAGGTTGGATATTTAAAGGTTATTAACTTTGAGAAAATTATGACTGATAAGAATAGTTTGAATACAGAGGGGAAATTAAGCTTAAATAAAAATCTTGAAAACAGGACATACAGTGACCTAACAAGATGACTTTTATAAACACAATTGAAATATAAACTGATAAGAGAAGATGCTATATGCTGATGTTACTGTTATTTGCATAAACACAAGAAAAGGGTTTATATTTAACTTTATATGTATTGAATTTTAAGAATAATATTTGCTTAATGTTGATAAAAGTAGAATACTATTGGATGAAGAGAAGATCAAAGAAATATATCATTAATTTATATATTGATTATCGAACTTTAGAAATTAATTATTATTGCTTGTTTTTTAAACATATGAACCCAGTCAACACACTGTTTACTGAAGAACCAGGGTTTTTTTTGGGGGGGGGGGTGGAATGGAAGAATTGAAGAGGGCTAAATAAAATAGGCACCAATTTTTCTTATTATTTCATTAAACAAAATAATACTAATAAGGGTCATGTATCTGTGAACTGTTAAGTAAAGAGAAAACAAAATTGGTGCTGTAGAAAGCTTGCAGGTCATGAGTTCCTCATCTCTGCCTTATGAAACCTGGGGACCATCTGATATGGATAATATTGATTCTTCTGGAGGCTTCCACAAGTTATGAGCTACAGCAGGATTGAGGAAATATGGCAACTTACAACTTTACATGGCTGGCTCAAGAATTCTGGGAGTTGAAGTCCACAGGTCGTAAAATTTCCATAGTTCTTCACCCTTGACTTACAGGCTACTGTGGACCTACTAATTGTGCTCAGCAATGTCCCAGAGGCTCAATAAACTATATAGCTGGAGCTTTTCTGAATTTACAAAATTAGTGTGTGTGTGTGAAATAAATATCTAGCAGACCATAATAGATTTCTTATTTGTGGGATTTTTTTTCTTAGTCACTCTGCAGGCCTTTTCAATGTTAATATAATTAATAATACAATTACTTTTAAGTATAATTAAAAGTAAGTAAAGGTTAGTAACATAATTAACCTATTGTTAGGACAGACAGAAGATTCGATTTGAAAACAATATCTTAATAATATCCGTAGGCCCCTGGGGCCCTTACAAATCTTACAGTCATTGTTGTTAGTGTTGTTGTTACAGTTTTCTTTCTGACTGCTAATACACTGGGATTATGGTTCTGACCTAGAGGGAGTGTGGTTTCTCTGACACTAAGTTTATTTTTTCTAAACCCTCAGCTTGATATTCTAGCATTTAATTTCAGAATGCAGCTTAAATCACAAGAAGCCCATAATATGTCAAATGATCCCACAGTTGCAGGGGGAAAACAGTAAGTAATGAAAAAGCTATGATTGCTTTTCTGTCCCTCCAAATGACAGTTATCACCTCAATGACCTGCTCCGGGCTGAACCATCTACACATGACACACTAAGGGATAACGTCATCTAACAGAGTAGTTACAAAAATCAATACAAACCCCATTTCAAAGATATTCTGTGTAAGAATCCTGGTGTAACGTTCATTTATCGAATAGGCCTGGGGAGAAAAGAAACCACCAACATTTCTGATATATGTGTTTTACCTCCCCAGCAAAAGAACTCTGTAGGTAAGCAATAATTGTATTTTTCAATCTATTACTTAGTCTTGCCATGGCTCAGCCTAGAATCTCATAGGGCAATGACTGCTATAAGTCAGTTATAAAATGAAGCAGCAACCTAGCAAGCCAAAGAGGAAAACAACTAGGTAGCTTCCCACAATCCTTCAATTTGGGGAAAATGTTTAATGTGCATATTGGGAAACAGGCCAGGAAGATAAGGTACTGGTACAGCATTTCTTTCCATAATGAGGAAAGGCTTAATCTTTTGTTTTTGTGGAACCAAAGTATAATGCAATCTTGCAAGAAGTCAGCCCCCCCAGATATTAGTGGAACTTTTCCCCAAATAAACAGTGATAGATGTTTTACCAACCCAGACCTTTAAGCAACCTGTTATTGACAACCATGAGCTGCTTTAGATGCTAGTTCTTTGAAAATATCTATAATTTTTGAACTACTGTATATATTGATAGTAATGTAGGCAATATTTATATTAAAAGGACAGGATCCTGGCTTTCATTCCAAAACAATGATTATGGTTAAAAACAAATTAGTCCTACTTCAATCCTTTTGACATTACTGGGTCTTAGGTGGATTAAGAGGGTCTCACAGATGTCTTAACTGAAATAAGATGGTGGCCTAACTAAGATTTAATTCATACAGGACTACCATAAGAGGGAAAAGGGAAGTTATTTCTCCAGCTACAGTATTTTAACTCACAAATGCTCTTCTAGGACTAGATCAGACAAATGCATTTCCCTCAACTTCTTAGGCAAGATCCTTGGAAGAAATCCCAACTGGTCAAACCAAACTGAGTTAGATTTTCTCATATTTGGATCTCTATGGTCCCTGGATCCAAGCACAAAGTCACACCTTCCTCAGAAATTAAATTCCAGGGAGTATGTCTGCAGTGCAGCTTCTTCCTGAGGGGATTGGCATCTAGGTTGACATTCTTGAGGTAATACTGTACTGAAAGGTGAAGTAAATCAAAGACCCACTTAGGTTGCCAAAAGTCCAATTTCTCCAGTGGATAATTTTAGCGTTAATGTAAAGGGGTGGAAAATGTTGATGGTTTGACATCCTCATTGCCATGGCGTAGGTTCAGACATGACTTGTTTCTTCTTTTTTGGCAAGATTGCATCCGTTCTGGGAGGAGGAGGAAGAGGAGGAGGAGGAGAAGGAGGACGAGGAGATGGAGGACGAGGAGGACGAGGAGGAGGAGAATGGTGTAAATGGAAATTTGTGCTTATGAGAGAATTGAAATAGTTGGAATAAAACAACCCTTCACGGTACAGACTAGACATAGAATCCAGCCTACAGAAGGATGGAAACGATTGTGGTGATGAGGTGGAAATGAAAATGAGTAAAAGCTGACAAATATTCTAAGTAGATGCCTCCCCATTCATATATGTATGCAAAACATACATACACACATAGACACACATAGACACAATTTCACATGTACAACCCATTCTATCAGTAGAACTTCCTTTTTAAACTATATGATTTGTAACAGAGTATAAGATCTCAGTATTAAGATCCTTTTTCATATTTAAATTTGCACTACCTATTGAAAATATATTTTATTGTTTAGTTTCATGACATAGTTAAATACAGAGTTAAATGCATGCTAGGCTTTCTTCCATCGATAAGAGTTAACACCGGCTTTACCGTGTCTTTAATTTTCAGCAAATGGCAAAAGCTGAAATTATTTTTGTCTCTGTGTTACCTAAGACTGACTAGCTGAATATTATTGATCATATTTTCTATTGTCTTTCTAATTTGGATTTTTTCCTCTATACATAAAATATTATTCAGTGCTACCTAAATTAGCATTGATGGATTTCCATCGATCATTCCCTGAAGTCATTGTAATTTCATCTTAGGGTTGATAAATCAAATCTTTGTCTTGAAGCTCCCTTTTAAAACCTGTTTCTACACATAAGCAGAGTTCAAACAGTCCGTGTAATGTATTCACCTAATACAATGCATTACCAATATCAATTTTTTCAGGTTATTTATATCCTGCATGGGGCATTTTTGGTCAGCGATGAAGGGGGTTGCTTTCTGCCTTACTCATTCTCTCAAATTGAGTCATAGCGGTGCCAATATTGGCTAGCCTTATATCTTCATTACTCCTAGGAATATGGATTGCTCGAAATCTATCCTCTCCCACTTCATGCATCACTAGAAACACACCCCAAAGAGAGGATGCCGAGCTTCTCCTGAAGGACAGAATAGGCATCCCCAAAGTGACATTTCAGTTAGTCCAATTGCAAAATCAATTCCATTGTGGTTTTCTGACAATCATACTTCAAATGAAGGAAAAAAATATTGGCAGCTCTTTCAATGACCCTATATCTTAAATGCCACCATATATCAAAAACATTATGGAGCCCTTATTGATGATACTGTTGTGCATTATTTGCCTTCAGCTCTAAGTAAAAGATGGGACTGGTTTAGATTGTTCAATACACAATCCTCAGACATAACGACTGGGGTTGCATGCCTGAGAACAGGAATTATTTTGCACTGTTTCCAAGTAATTTTATATTTCACTGTTGGAAGGGACAGAGGTTTTCAGAAGTGGAGAGCAATTTTGCAAATCTAAATGCTTTGGATACGGTAAAAAAAATTAAGTCTCTTAATTTCCCAAAATGAATTGTGTGAAAGAGGCGTTAGAACGATATTAGATCAGGATATGCTCTGTGTAGGAATATCTGCAGGGGTAACTGCAAGTACACAATCAAAATCCCAACCCTCTCTTTAACTGGGTCTTCATCTCCAGTGGACTGCAAATTAGCTGAACTGGTTGCACTGAAGAATCCCTTTTTCACTGGGATAATCTACGTCAATATGGAAATGGCCAGGATACTCTAGAAGAATAGTTGTTCCTTCCAGAAAATTGATGCACAAAATGAAAATCTATACTAAAAAGGGAAATGAAAAGTGCATTTTGTGTGTATTCATGTGATTGAAGTACTTTTTTTATATTCTGTGCATCATAGTAGCATAAGAATTCCAAGCATTTCTGAACAAAAGTGATTTTCTGAATCCATTTCAATCTGATTTCAATCTAGATCATGGTGCAGAATTGGCATTAGTTATCTTGGTGGACCATCTGCTGAGAGAGTATGATGTGGTCATTTGTTCCTGGTTATATTTGATATTGTGACTTTTTTATTTTATTTTATTTGTATCCTGACTGTATTATTTTTACAAATAACTCAAGGCAATAAATATACCCAATATATTTAGATCTTACTTATAAATACTTCTTCTTCCTCCTATTTTCTCCATAACAACAACCCTGAGAGGTGGGCTGGGCTAAGAGAGAGTGTCCAAGTTCATCCACCTGGCTTTTATGGCTAAGGCTGGACTTGAACTCACAGTCTCTTGCTTTCTAGCCTGCTATCTTAACCAAACTGGCTCTTAATAGCCCCTATCCTTCTGGACTGATTCAGGAGTTGGAGGCACAGTTATGTTATGGTTGTGGGCTGATTTCAAAGGGTAGTACTGGAGAATACTATTTCCTGTCCCCCTCCCCACAGCTTTTGTGCTGTAGGGCAGGGGTCCCCAAGCCCTGGTTCGTGGACAGGCAACCAGCAACCAGTACCAGTCCACTTAAACAAGCAAAGCCCCATCCATGGGATGCAGGCAGCACACAAAACCATGCACTCTCCTGTCTGTGGAAAACCTCTCTCCATGGAACCGGTCCCTGGTTGGGGACCTCTGCTGAAGGGTAATTCTAGCTTCCCTTCTAGCTTCCCACAAGCTATATAATATCTACTTGAAGCTGCTAGGTGAGGTTATTAGGAATTGTGGATGGGGAAAACTCCTTTATGTGAATAACACTCAGATCTACTGCACTTATATTTTTCTTCCTTCAGATCTACTTATATTTTATTTCCTTATTAGTGTGCTGGCTAAAGTTACCACCATAATGTATGAACAGACCACAAAGGTGTGTGTTTCTCAGGAAAGCCATTGAGAACTATATAGCACCCCTCCTCCAGTCTCCTATTGAATGCCACTGATCTATAATAATGCACATGGACATTTGGATAGTTTTCTTCAATAAAGAAAAAGCTCAGGGCACATGCAGCCCATTCTTATGTCCCATGCCACGTAGGTGGTGCACTTGATTTGGTAGGGAAGACAAACCAATAATTCAAGGCAATCAACGGAGTGCATTACAGGAGAAAATGCTGAACCTGCAAGCCACGCAAGCAAAATAGCAATCAGAAGATTTAATGCATTTCTGATGTACATTTAAGGCATTGACACTGGGCCACAGATGTACATGTGTTGTGTTTTATCTTGTTGAGATATGGCCTGGGAGAACCAATTATAGCATATCATCAGCAACGAGAGGGACTGGGAAAAGAAAGGATTCTATCACACATTACTCCTGCAGTTATATTAGAGAAACAAATTGTACCTGGGATTGAAAAGTCACAGGGTTTATTCCGTCTTAATAAATCCCTGCCAAAGGCTAAGTGTAAAACTCGAAATACTTCCCAAATGTTGTTACTGTATTATCATCTTTGACATCTCAAGGGCTGCTCAGGGATCATCTTGATATCATTCCCCAGTTCTCACAATAAGCCTGTTTATTTTTAACCTGTGCTTGATTCTGGTTGTAACCACTTCGACTCGCTGTTCTTGTGATTTAACATCTCCTTTCCCAAAAGACTAGGGTTTGTTTGTTTTATACAAGGAAGCCTGACAACAGAACAATCAAAAGCATTACCGTTTTTAAGATGGGCTGTATTGCTTCTATATGGTTCTTATTCAGGCTACAAGAATTAATTAGCATACCATGCAGGGGAAATGCATTTTAATCATGGATAGTAAGAGTAATTCCAATTTGCTCCGAAATATTTTCTATGAATATTTTCAACTACCACCCAGAGATTCATTGGATCCCAAACTAATCCTTGTTCTGAAGAGTTTCTGGCTCTTGGGCTGGAGTGGGTAGCAGCCCCTTGTATGTTCAATAGTTCCTTTTGGAAATTGTAGGGTTCACACACACACACACACACACACACACACACACACACCTGTTGTTCTTTTGTTTATACTTTCAGATTGATTTAATGTTATATACTGCTCAGAATGGCAATAGAGTTGGGCAGCCCTATACATTTAATAAGAAAATATATAGCATGACAGACTGAAGTTTCAGGTCCATTTATTTCTTTACCACCTTCCACAGTACCATCAAAAATGTGTGCATTGTTCTTTAATCACTTTGAAATGCTTTAGCCTTTTCTACAGTCATACTCAGGTCTTTTTTTGTCATAGAACGCTCAGAACGGAGTTCCGGCACCTTTTTTGGATGGCACCTTGTAGGGTAGGCAAGGCATGTGTGAGTTCCGGCACCTTTTTCTTTTACAAAAAAAGCACTGGTCATACTGTACAGGCTGGAGAAATGATCCTATAGAGAAAAAGAACCTAGGAAAATGCTATCTCGTGGCAGAGAGTCTTCTTGAGTTTAATAAGATCAGCTGGTAGGTATAAATGTTGCCCACAGTTATTGTTAAAAGGAGTGATATATTTATATTTCCCCCCAAAACTACAGGAGATGACCAGGCTAAGGCAGAGGGAGGGATCAAACTTGCCATACGTCATTAGTGTCAAGACTGATTCGCCCTTTCACCTACATTTTCTCCTTTGCTCATAGCTTGACAAGATTGTGGAATGCACAGGGGGGAAGGATGATATCTAGGCAACTGAGGCATCTTTAAGACCTTGATACCGATAATGCCAAGGTCACTTACACAGGTTCCCAATGGAGAAGTGGACTTTTCCCATAACAAGAAGTATTGGACAATGTGAAGGCCCGGTGGGTGGAGGTGAGGGAATCTATTGTTTAATTAAGTAAGCTTTCAAGCAGGAAAACCAGAGCTGGTTTCATAAATTTTCAATAAAGTATTATACTCTTGGTAAAAATCATGTCCCAAGAGTTTCTTTTTCTGGAAATGCCAACTGGACAAATGACAACTAGTCCCTGCGCATCCACAAAAAAAATATACTGTAAGTCCAGCTCATCTTGAATGCCTCACTTATCTCCCGCTCATTTCCCTCAACTGCTACCATGTTTCCCTGAAAGTAAGACCTACCCTGAAAATAGCTTGATTTTTGGGGGGTGGGCCTAATATAAGACCTTCCCCAACAATCAATCTAGGCTTACCATTGCAGCCAGGCCTCCCATGGATTGACACTTGCCTCGCCGGGCCTACTTCTTCTAAAGTGGAAGAAGCAGCTTCATTCTGCAGCTGAGTTGGAGTTCGGGCCTTCATTTCACCCTCAGAGGCCTTTCTGGAAGGCCTGTGCAGCTGAAAACCAAGCTATGGATTCAATCCGTAGCTTGGTTCTCGATTGCACAGGCCTTCCAGAAAGGCCTCTGACTGGGAAATGCAGGCTGAAGCTCCATTCTCGGCTGCAGAATGAAGCTGCTCCTTCGGCCACAGAAGCTGGCTGGGCAGGGTGGTCAGTTCCAAGGTGAGTGGAAAAGACACACATACACATCCAGAAAATAAGACCTGGTGCCTCTTTTGGAGGCAAATAAAAAATAAAAAAATAAGACCAGGTCTTATTTTCAGGGAAACACAGTAGTTGGTCAGATTCTTCTTGAGAGTTTAAGCTTGCAATTAATCTTTACTGGTTTGAACTGCCTAAATCTCCTGATTGCCCTGGTGCTTGGCATAAACCACCCCAGCTGCTGGAGTATCTAAAATTTGCTAAATATTGTTAAATATAGTGGTAAATAATAGTAATGCTATTTTTGGCTTAAAAGGTGCCAACTAGAATTGGGAATGAGTCCATAGTCTCTGGATTGTGAAATGCTCCCATTCCTACCCTTAATACATGTCCTTGAATTTTTTTCAAAAATAGGTCAAATATTCTCAATTATCCCCTTCAGTCCCACGCTTCCTGTGGACTGCCTGTGAATCAAATCTGTACATCTGCTGGACTGTAAATTGGCCCTAGTAATACATCAGATCCATACTGATCCCAATATTCATAGTATTCATTAACTGAAATATCTGAACTAGATGCCTGCACTTTTTATTTATTGATTTATTTAGATCCCACTTTTATTATTTTTATAAACAACTCAAGGTGGCAAACATGTCTAGTGCTTCTGTTTTCCCCACAACAACAACCCTGTGAGGTGAGTTGGACTGAGAGAGAGTGACTGGTTTAAGGTCACCCAGCTGGCTTTCTTGACTAAGGAAGGACTAGAACTCATAGCCTCTGGTTTCTAGCCTCCTGCCTTATTCATTAGCACAAATTGGTTACATTCATACATTCTATGTTCATGGAGAACCAGAAAACTGAGCACAGAGAGTGGTCTAGCTTATCTGTCAGGATTTTCCACACTGAAACACTGCTTGCACTCTGAACTGATGTATTCAGCACCAGTAAAGGCAAGGATTCATATTTTATTTATTTAATTTAATTCCATTTATATCTCGCCCTTCTCCGAAGACTCAGGGCGGCTTACAAGCTTAGCAGTAGTAGCCTTCATTCTATGTATATGCCTGCTTATTAGGGCTTTCACACACACCCCCAAGCGGCATTATTACAAAGTCAGCTTAATTGCCCCCAACAATCTGGGTCCTCATTTTACCTACCTCGGAAGGATGGAAGGCTGAGTCAACCTTGAGCCTGGTGGGACTCGAACCTGCACTAATTGCAGGCAGCTGGTGTTGCTTAAGGAGGCATTAGCCCACTGCTCCACCAAGGCTCTTTTTTTTCTTCTGTTTTTTTTAAGGGAAACAAGTATCACACCAGACAGAATATGAGCATGATTGAAAAAAGCAGCTGAACTTGGTTCTTTGGCCAGTGTGTGTTTATGATCCATTGCACTCTACTTCATATGTGCTCCTCTATTAAGAAGCTGTTAGAAAATGCAAAGCTATTTCTGACCCTTTGGTAAGACTTTACATGCACACAGTGGTCCTAACTGCTCTTCACTTTGGAAGTGTCCAAAGTGGCATTACAAAAATGGATTGGACTTCCCATTCTTATATTGTACATCTTACATGAGATGACCTAACTCCTCTAGAGTCTCTTATCAGGGAAGAAAAATAAAGTCTTAAACATCTTCTACTTCCTTATGTACTCCTAGGATAATAATAGAAGTGATTATGGTTACAGGTCCAAATAGAATTGGAACAATGTAGGAACTGAAGACAAGAATATGTAATCATTGAAAAACGTACTAATATTAATTTGCTTTCTAGTTGTACTCTTGCATTTATATTGGGGTTCTAGAAGCACTGTGCAAACTCTGGGAAGTGTAAAGGAGGAAAAGACTGTTCTTCAATAATTAGGCAAGATACAGCCTAATGGCCAATAATTTACAACATGTTAACATGCTACACATGAATGAATGAAAGCAATCTGATCCAGCAGTATGGTGATAACATGAAAAGATCAATATCCCTATGATAAACTTAATAAGCAACATGCTTACACTGCAGAGCCGTAGCCTCCCACTAAATTGTCCAGCCCGATGACTTTATGCCAAAGTTGTTAATCACAAAATCACCTCAGGGAAACCACATACAGCCTTATTTATGGGGAAATCAAGAAACTGAAATACTCAACCCTGCCTGATTAGCTGCCCTAATATGCTACTTGTGGCTAATTTCTGAGCTGCTTAACTTACAGGTGTTGCCCCAGCCAGTAAATCATTTATTTTGCCTTGACTTTCTACCCTCAAACCTGCTATGCATCTATGAAGCCTATTTAAGTGACAGGCAGGAAATAATTGATGGAGCATTAAATCATGCTAGTGTTTAGTGACCTGCAGCCCTTTGAAACAAGTAAAGCTACATTCTCAGGCTTGGATTCATTTCAGATGTTATTGTAACCCTAAACTTCTATGCCACTGCTACAACTTTTCCAAGATACAATGTGTGCATTTCCTCATTTTATTTGCCACACTTGTTCAGACCAACCTTTGCATAACATGCCGCTATTATAATTTCCCACGCTATTTAACGATCCATGCAACATAGAAGAACCAAAGTCCATTTGGCATCTGAAGGGAAACCATTCTGGGAAGTTTAACGTTCCACTTCTTCATTTACTTTTCTGGGCATAAGCTGCAGCAATATAATAGGAATTGCTTCTAAGTAGACATGTACAGCGAGTGCTTTAGCAGAGAGTTTTGCTTAAATGCATCCAAAGAGGATTATTGAACACACAGTTTTCAGTCTGAAAATCAAACTGAAACCTTTTGTAAAAGCACATAATACAACTTGTGTGAAGAATGGAAAGTACACAGTTGCACCGTGTGGAAGAATTGGGAAATACAAAGTACAAACTGTTCCTGGTTGGAGGAAACTTATAGAAATGATTTGTCAGACTGCTTAATTGTAGAAAGCTTAATTTAATAAATAATTTCCAAAGAAAAGTTAATTCACCATACAGGATGCAGATTGAAAACAAAATCAAAAGTCCAGTACTACTGAAATTGAAGCATTAGTTCCTTGTCAGATACATATTTGACTAAAAATACTCAGCCTCCATTCTTATTCAAGGTTGTTGTTGTTGTTTTGTTTTGTTGCAGTTCTGGCAATTATGTCTGATTTGCAAACTTGGCTTATGACCAAATAGGAAGTGCATTGCATAAAATAATAAGTTGGATGAACCAAGCCTTTCAAATAGTGCAAATATATAAACCTGGCAGCAATTATAATTTAAGGAGATCCTTTGGTGAATTATGATGATTGCCTAAAGCATGGCAGTTTGTATACTCAGCATCTCTATTTCCTCATCTACTAAATGGGAAGTTACAAGCATCTCTGTTCTTTGCCAGATGGAGTTGTGTGGCAGCTAATGTTCATCTTAGCCACCTTATGAAAGTATTGCTTATTAACTTTATCACTTTTGCCTTCTTGGATAAGCTTGTAGAATAGCTTTTAACTGAGAACAGGAGAGAGTTCTTATAAATGGATATTTCTATAAGAATTTAGACCTGACACTGGATGTACTGCATACAAGTTAACAGTTGTATAATTAATCATTTCCATTGATGACACTTATTTGATACTTCATAGAATCATAACTACTGGTGGTCATAAACGTGTTATTTCTGATACTGAGCATGCCTTTGTCATGTGCATATTTTCTTCATTTTATTAACAACTTATCTCACTGCCTTAGTCCTTATCTCAGCCTATATAATAAAATAATTTGAGATGCCATATTAAGTTCTTAAATTTATTTATTTATTTTTATTTTTATTCCATTTATATCCCGCCCTTCTCCGAAGACTCAGGGCGGCTTACAAGTTTAGCGGTAGCCTTCATTCTATGTATATGCCTGCTTATTAGGGCTTTCCCCCCCCCCCAAGCGGCATTTTTACAAAGTCAGCTTATTGCCCCCAACAATCTGGGTCCTCATTTTACCTACCTCGGAAGGATGGAAGGCTGAGTCAACCTTGAGCCTGGTGGGATGCGAACCTGCACTAATTGCAGGCAGCTGGTGTTACTTAAGGAGGCATTAGCCCACTGCTCCACCAAGGCTCTTTATTATTTATTATTTCAATTTAATTTATTATTAAATTTATTAATTCATCCAGTCTTTAAAACCTATAATGGAAGAAAGAATGTCTTCCTGATGGGCAATCATGTCATTTAGAAATTCTAAAGAAGGGAATGCATTTCCGATGTTTGTTCATTTAGCTCTAATAACTCGCTGTCATGAATGTTCAACTCCCATGAATTTGTCCAAGTGTTTTTAGGAAGTCCATTTTAGGAAGGACATGACATGGCAGTAAGGTCTGTCAGTACTATGTGGGAAGAAATGTCTTTATTTCTATGATCAGAATCTTCAGTAAATTTACTTTGATCGATAAAGTCCTGTAACATGAGAAAAGAAGAAAAGGGTGGCTCTTCACGGTATTCAGGTTGTTGCAAGACGGTACTTTTTCTTCCCTTTAGTTATCTTTTCTTTTTAATCTAAAAAGCTACAGAACCTTTAGCCTTTCCTTGTAGGAAAAGTGTTCCTCCAACCTCTTCATCATTTTAGCTGCCCTTTTCTGTACCCTTTCCAGTTCTCTGAGCTGTCAGACCTGTCAAATATAAAGCCAAAAAGGTAATTCCATACTTTAGGTATAGGTTACTCAGCCTGAAAACATTTATTTCTCCTTCTTCTTGTACAATTTGTGATATGTAGTAATTGAAAGCCAATGTTCAGGGTAATATCTTCTGGAGTTCCAATCTAAAGGGCAATTCCCAGACCTTTCCCAGACCTGTGATGACTTTTAGCTGGTCCTGTAGCAATGGATGCTTGTGGAGGAACTGTTCTTGTCAATGCTTTCATCATACACCCTGTGTCATCCCATTAGATACTTAGCAAGACATTTTTAGATATCCAATGTCAGGGTAACATAAGCAGTTGACAAGCTTGAAGTCAGTCCGTGGAACCTGTGAGACACTGTACATTTTAGTGGTGGGCAGTTAATTTTCCCAAGGGGTCACATGAGAAAGTGGGACTATTGGGGAGGGCTGCCACACCCTATTGCCCTTGCTGCTGGCCCCCATCACCACCGCTGCTACAGGCTGGATAGAGACAACGAGCCAATTGTGGCCCATGGGCCATAAAATGCCCAGGTCTGGTACAGGAGACTCAAAATGTACATAACTTAGATAATTATTCCACTCCTTGAGAATAAGATGCAGAAAAACATTATTTGCATTAATATAGCAACACATCATTTGTTCCCTAAAGGAACATGCTGAACATGTCATGACATAAACATTTCAAATGTAGGGATTCTGTAATTATTTCAACAACGTTAAAGACTTTATTTAGCTGCACAGTGCTGTAATTTACACTACTCTTTTGGAGAAGTTCCCATATCACAAACAGTTATTTGTTTTCAAATTCCAAGATGAAATTTTGCCAGCTTTCATTAACCAGTGAAAACACAATGTTAGACATATGTATTCATACTGCCACTGCACTCAAAAAAGATAAACAATCCATTCTCCTTAAGGTGTTTTAGACTTCCTAGATTCCATTCAAAGATACATGTGTAGCAATGACTTTACAGCTAACTTTAAACTGCTATGATAGTTATACAAATGTAGGTTTTGCCAAAGTGGGTTTCCTAGGCTTCTTTACTGCGTATTTCCATTACTCTTTGAGTCAATAACTAAAATAAAATGTTGACATTTCTAAAGGTGGGGCTTTTTAAAGTGTCATCATGTATTACTAAGAGATTACAGAATTTTGACGTAGCTTTTCCTAAAGAAACAAGAATACAGAAGACTGAAGTTCAGCTATTTGAGAATTAAATATGTGGCAGCTTTTACTGTCAAAAGATGGTTTCAGGATGCAGCAGTTGAAGGATTATATCACAAAGGTCACTCAGAGGAAGAAAGAATGTCATAAAGTTAAGTATATCCAGGGGGGAAAAAAATCAGATAATAAGGAATATATCTAACCATGCCAACCTAGAATGATAGATTGCAGGAGAAGTAAAGTAGTGCACATGGAAGAGATAAAGGGAATTCAAGACAAGAAGCAAAAATAAAATAGAAGGCTGATATAATAGAAGGGCCGCTGTAGAAATCACAAACAAAGTATGTAAAAACAGAAGTGAAACTTATTGAATAAAACTGAATTTATTCACAGTATTCAGATGGTGAGATGCAGAAATGGGGAAATGTCCCACTGAATGGCATCCTGATTGACTGCCCAATGCTAGAAGAATACATTTTTAAAATTGTCATGTTTTCATATGACATCATATGAATAATTGAACAGGGATGCCAAGTTTTATTACAAGAATATTATCAGTGAAATGCAGTCTCCAAGTATTCCAGCCTTTAGAATATGATAATGATTTGTTATTGGTGGTGGTAGTGGTAATAGCAATAGTACTGCAATATTGCATGTTCAGTTTTTAAGCACTTATAGCAATAAAGGAAAGGAAAGGAAAGGAAAGGAAAGGAAAGGAAAGGAAAGGAAAGGAAAGGAAAGGAAAGGAAAGGAAAGGAAAGGAAAGGAAAGGAAAGAAGGAAAGGAAAGGAAAGGAAAGGAAAGGAAAGGAAAGGAAAGGAAAGGAAAGGAAAGTATTTTGAAGCAAAAACAGTAGTTTGTTGGCATCTAAAAAATAGTTCATTTTGTTGTTGTTAGCTGCGAAGTCGTGTCCGACCCATCACGACCCTATGGACAACGTTCCTCCAGGCCTTCCTGTCCTCTTCTGGAGTCCATTTAGGCTCATGCCTGCTGCTTCAGTGACTCCATCCAGCCACCTCATTCTCTGTCGTCCCCTTCTTCTCTTGCCCTCAATCTTTCCCAGCATGAGGCTCTTCTCCAGTGAGTCCTTCATTCTCATTAGGTGGCCAAAGTATTTGAGTTTTAGCTTCAGGATCTGGCCTTCTAAAGAGCAGTCAGGGTTGATCTCCTCTAGGACTGAACGGTTTGATCGCCTTGCAGTCCAAGGGACTCGCAGGAGTCTTCTCCAGCACCAGAGTTCCAAGGCTTTAATTCTTTGGCACTCAGCCTTTTTTATGGTCCAGCTTTCACTGCCATACATTGCAACTGGGAAGACCATAGCCTTGACTATACGCACTTTTGTTGACAGGGTGATGTCTCTGCTTTTTAGTGTGCTGTCTAGATTTGCCATTGCTTTCCTCCCGAGGAGCAAGCATCTTTTAATTTCTTGGCTCCCCATCTGCAGTGATCTTGGAGCCCAGGAAAATAAAATCTGTCACTACCTCCATTTCTTCCCCATCTATTTGCCAGGAATTGAGAGGGCCGGATGCCATGATCTTGGTTTTCTTAATTTTAAGTTTCAATTAGTACATTTATTATGGCACAATTTTTGTGATCCATTGTGTAATCATCATTCAGCAAAAGTAGAATATTTATTGATAGATTTTATTTGTCATTGGATGTCACACTCAATTCCTCCTCATACTCTCTTTCCAATATCAGGAAAGAAAGTGTGTAAATAATGTTTACAAATACATGGAGTATCAAAAAGGAGGGGACCCACTCCTCCCAAAAAAGCTTTTGCTTCTACCCTTGCAGAAAAATGTAGAAAAGTCAAACTTCTGCAGAAAGAGGCAGCAAAGATAACTCAAATCCCTGGGCTATATTCAAAGAAACACAAGATGAAAAAAATGAGGAACAATTTGGGGAAGAAGAATATGTGCAAAGTCAAGAAACCAGCAATTATCATAATTGGTTAGAATATTCAAGGATCATCTCTGAAGCAATGAAGATATATGATTAGGGTTCAAGAGTGGAGCAAGTCTAGATTCTTAGCAAGAGGTATGGCTGTGATAAAGATATAACATAATGTGAATGCATCCTTTAATTGCACATTATCTAGTAATAGTAATAGCATTTAGACTTATATACTGCTCCATGGTGCTTTACAGAACTCTCTGGGCTATTTTAAAAGACGCGGTGGCTCAGTGGGTTAGGATGCTGAGCTTGTCAATCAGAAGGTTGGCAGTTTGGCGGGTCAAATCCCGAGTGCCGCGTAACACAGTTGAGCGCCTGTTATGCGTCCCAGCTTCTGCCAACCTAGCAGTTCGAAAGCACGTAAAAATGCAAGTAGAAAACTAGGGACCACTACGGTGGGAAGGTAACAGTGTTCCGTGCGCCTTTGGCGTCTAGTCATGCTGGCCACATGACCACGGAGACATCCTCGGACAAGCGCTGGCTCTTCGACTTTGAAACAGAGATGAGCACCGGCCCCTAGAGTCAGAAATGAGTAGCACGCATGTGCGGGGGAACCTTTACCTTTTACCTTTACCTGGGCTATTTACAGTGTCAGCATATTGCCCCCAACAACCTAGGTCCTCATTTTATCAACCTCAGAAAGATAGAAGGCTGAGGCAACCTTGGTCCAATCAGGATCAAACTCCTGGTTATTGGCAGAGTTAGCCTTCAGTACTGCATTCTAACATCTGCATGACCAAGGAAAATGATGCTTGGTTCACTGGGAGAAGAATTCTGAGCTTACTGCTGCCACCACCTGCAACAAAACCAAGTTTTCAAGCAATTGCCTTTAGTTATAGTAGAATAACTTAAATGTTCAAGGATTCAAGACACTTCAACTTGGGGACAAAAGGGATTGGAGTCACATTGTTATTTGGTAGCATAATGTTTTACTGTCCCAGAATCCCCAAAGCAACAAGTCAAAAGAATTCACAGCAATGTCAAATGGATTGCTGTGCCATCTACTATACACCTATTGCTTCCAATTCTCTTTACCCTTCTTGGAGAATATTGGAGTGCTTCCATTCACTAGGGCCTAAGAGAGAAACACATAGTTAGGTTTTGAAGTTTCCCCTCTCTTGAGCCCTTCTAGCCTGTGTCATCCAAGCCTCAAATGAGTAAATCCTAGAATTTTCAGTGAAAAACAGAGGAAAGTGGCAGTGGCAGAGGCATCAGTTTCAAGGGAAAACTAGCTCTTTCAATGTCATCCTTAGCCTTTTAACACAGTATTGTTACCACTGAACAGAATAATATTTAGTCCTTTAGTGAGATCCATAGCAAACCACAGTGACAACAAAATAGAAACATGTACACAATAATGTAACTAAATAAATGCTGCCATGATGTATTTGCAATAGGAAATTTGACACAAGTTAGTCATAGCATCGGCATAATTACGTTATTGCATAAAATTCTTCATTTCCCCCATCCTGTGCCTATTTCTCTGTTTGAAACAGAGGCAAGTGGTCTTTACCACCATCCTATTTAAAGTAATAAACTGTTTTGTAGAAGCAGTGAACTGTGGTTTTGAGAAAGCGTGGATTTCTACCTGCTGTTTCTCTATTTTATCTCCTCTCAAAAAGCAGAATCCTGCCCCATTGGAAGGACGATGGTAGAGATGGTTAAATGCTCTCTGCTCCATGTCTGATCATTATAATTCCCCCTTAAACTAACCTATTCATCCAAGGAAAGGACGTTTGAGTTTGTGTGTCATGGTTCCGACAGATGAAACTCTTCAAAGAACTTTGAGGCATTGTTTACCTTAAAGAATCTTTGTTTGAGTATCATAGCATCGGCACTAACATAACTGAAGCCAAAATCTGAATTCCTCTCCCCTGAGCACATAGTATCAAAGCACAATTCCCTCCTCCAGTTGACAGTCATAAATCACATTCCCACATTTCCCTCCAGCTCTCCAGCCCACCAATTCTTATCATCTCTTATTTCAATAACCTTGGTTCTCACACTAGGTTCAGTATTATTATGTCTAGCTAGACTCTCATGCACATTCCTCCCCACTCCCAGCATCATCTAACTCTAAAAGCAAAAAGAAGAAAATGGCATATCCATCTATTGTCAATGCAAAAACATCCGATGTTAGCAGTGTTAGCATTGTGATTCAGACTTTCAGCTGTTTATATCGGGACTGAAAGCTAAGAAAGTTCTGGAAATTCTGGCTTTAAAATCTTTTAATAAGAGATGTTTTGATATTCAAATCTTCTGAATAAAACAGAGTAAAGCAGAATTCTTTCAAGAAGAATAAAAAACTTCGACTGCTTCGAGTGGATAAGTGGACATTATTGAGACTACTCCCTTTGTCCACAGCTCACTCTTTGAACCAAGTACATATAGTACACTATTGTTTAATATGCTTCTATTTATTTTCTGGGGTGGGTGGGTGGGGGAGACAACCAGTAGTAAAATAAACATTTTTTGTTATTTGAATTCTTATTTTTAAACCCATCTGATGTTTACAAAAAGATTCATAAAACACTGCTTATTAGTATACATACTGAGAGGTAACTGCAGCAAAGGGACTTAGTTTTGCAGCAAATGGAATTAGACACCCTATCCTCCTTGTGAGCTTGAGTACACATGCACACATGCACACACACACACACACACACACACACAAGCTTAAGTAAAATTATTGCAACTCCTCAGATATACAAACCCCTCAGGAGAATAAATATCACACTGAATATTGACAGGGTTAGTGCTATATTAGCCATGCCACAAACTGTGAAATAAATGGCCATGATGGATGTGAAATATTTATTGCTTTGCTGCACAGCAAATCTGAATTTGCATTTGGAAATGATCCAACCTAGAAGTATCCGGAGTTGGTGGGTGTTAATTTGAGAGTGCTGCAAAATACTTCACCTCAGCAGCTCAGGAGTCCAATTTTGACTGAGAAGTTCATTTATTGGTCAGAGGCTATACATTGTAGTAGCCACTCTAACTAGCTAGACATTATATTCTTGGTAATCATTCACTGAAGAGCAGCTTCTGGTTTCAATTTCTCATCTGATGCTATAAACTACAAGGGGGGAAAGGATTTATGAGCTGCCTTGCCAGATCAGAATATGTTTCAGTCTGGCATTGTCTCTAGTTTCCACAGTGGTCAGTCATACTGAAGGAAACATACTAGGAGGGCATAATGAAGATCCTGAGACGGACTCAAAATATAATAATGATGCTGAATGAGGAAAACAAGTTTAGTTCATAAAGTAAAATGTAAGGGGGGGAGAGGATATTTTGGCTCTCTTGTGATGGTGCCATGCCAAAACTGTTCAACAGATAGTTAAGAAAACCATTGTATGACAACTTTGACACAGCACGTTGCTTAAAATACATCTTGATGGATTATTCTGCATTTTAAAAAGTAGTTTACATTCAGTAACTGAACATTAGGATTTGGACAAAGCTTTGGCTGCACTAACTCATCTTCTTTAAATCCAATTTTCCAGTACTTCAGATAAAAGTAGACAAAAAAACCAACTCCCACCTATTGTATTTTCAAATACTAAAGCCAAAGAAAATGTGATGAATAATGATGCTAATTCCCTTGCTGGCTTCATCCATGCATTCAGAATTGCTTTAGTTCAAAACTGTCTTCTAATTCAGCTACTTTTCTCCTACCCCAACCTACTTGTAGTATTAAACCAGTCTTAAAGAATAGAATAGTTTCTTAAACTGAGTTCTGGAAAAGTGCAGAATGTTTAGATGATCTCTCAGCCAAGTCACTGTATTTTATCTTATGCTACGATGAAATATATCTTAGAATATCTTGGGTGTAAGCCCTACTGAGATCAGAAGGTCTATTTGTCAAATAACCCAGAACAGAACCTCTGTAAGATGAAGGCAATACTGATTGTCCAAATTATTCTGAGTATTTCAGAAATAAATGATTTCCTTGTACACAAACATAGATGCAGCACAATTCCTTCTTCATCTGCAAATAGCAACATGATTCTGAATTTCAGACCCCCCCAGATATTATACCAGAAAAGATCACCTGCACTATTTATAAAATATATGAAGTTTAGACCCAAAATTTCAACACCAAAGCATACACATATGCACTTCCCTTAGAAATTATAGCAGTGATTGGGGAGGGGGAGAATTGAAAGAAAATTAGCAGAGATTCTCAAGTGTAATGGTAAAGGAGGCTGGATCTGCAATGGCACTGGATAATTAGCATTCATCTCCCTAATTTATTTCATGGGATAAAACACACGTGGGTTCTGAATGAGATAATTCTTGCACAGGAGTAGGCAAGACACTTTTTTTAAAACAAACAAACAAACTATGACAAAATAGCTTCAGACAAACTTCAGACATGTGAATGTCTGAAGCTTGTCTAAATTAGTGAATGGACTAATTCCATGTGAATTAGTCAGCCCTCACTTTAGAAACTGCTCTAGAAAGACAGTCTAGAACTGGAATGGACAACAGATGATGCTAAGGCTGTTGGTGGCCTTCAGCCTAATTTCATGAGTCCTTTATGAGTCTTCAGTTCAGACCTTAAGCAAGAGTATTTTCTCCAACCATCATACTAGGGGCTTGAAGAGCGAGTTCAAAGAAAGGAAATTAAATTAAAAAGAGCCTTGGTGGAGCAGTGGGCTAATGCCTCCTTAAGTAACACCAGCTGCCTGCAATTAGTGCAGGTTCGAGTCCCACCAGGCTCAAGGTTGACTCAGCCTTCCATCCTTCCGAGGTAGGTAAAATGAGGACCCAGATTGTTGGGGGCAATAAGCTGACTTTGTAATAATGCCGCTTGGGGGGGGGGGGGCGAAAGCCCTAATAAGCAGGCATATACATAGAATGAAGGCTACTGCTAAGCACATTGATTTGTGCTTAGATTGTAAGCCGCCCTGAGTCTTCGGAGAAGGGCGGGATATAAATGGGATAAAAAAACAAAAACAATATGGAATCAAAAATAAAAGGAGAAAGAAAGAAATGTAGAAGAAGCCCATGACAAGGAAGAAGTCTCCTCCCGTAGCTGATAGAAAAATAAATCACTCATGGGGAAAAATGACTGTAAAATGATAAATGTGAAACATCACATATGTATTTGCTTGCTTATTTGTTTATCTAATTTGTATAGCCACCCTTCTCACAAAAAGCAATTCTTATTATTTTGTTTGTTTGTAAATATTTTGTGATATTTATATAAACTTAATAAGATGAATTTTAATAGGTTAAAAGCTGGTTGTTCCTGAGAAATACAAAGTTTTATCAACCTGTTTTCAAGATGGGTTTAGAATTGTTAACTTAACTAAGCACTAGCAACAATAAACAGTAAAGCGTAAAACCTTCCACATTTAGAATGGGAATAGAAAACCCACTTCATCTATACCAGGGCTTTTCAACCTTTTCACCCATTGTACCACTTTTAGGATATGGCAACATCCGAGTACCACCAGCTGCCTAGCAAGGTGTCAAAAACTTGAAGACCAAAGAAAAAAAAAAGAAAGGAAAAAAGTGATGAAGTACAGGTAGTCCTCAACTTAAAACAGTTCACTTAGTAACTGTTTGAAGTTACAATGGCACTGAAAAAAGTGCCCCCCAAGCCACAGCTGAGCAAGACACCTGCCTGCCCGCCTGGCGGCGCTCTTCCTCCTGTCCGAGGCTTTCATTGTTGTGAGCATTTCTGTTGAGGATTGTTCTGAACCAGCCTGCTACCGGCCTTGCAGAAAGGCAACCCCTGTACAAACGGCAGAGGCTGGAGAGCGTCTGAAGCTGGAAGGCGTCTGCCAAGTTTAATTCACAAGCAAAACAACAGAACAAGAAACAAAACACTGGAACTTAGATCCTCAAACGGAGCGGTTGCTTTCAGCAACCAGCCCTTCCCCAAACACTCCTTTTATTAGAGTTCAGGGCGTGGCCTCCCTGTGCCTCCTTCCGAGGAGTCCCACAGCCTTTCTCTGCTTGTTCCTGCTTGACTGCCTCCTGCATCGGGCATCCTTGAACAGGGCCAGCTGTGGGTCATCATCATCCGCACTGTCGGGCTCGCGCAGCTGAGAAGAGGGCCCTGGCTGGGGGCTCTGCGAAGCCTCCAAGCCATCATCAGCAAGTTCATCTTCAACACCCTCCTCCTCCCCCTCGTCTGAGTCATCCGAGACATCCGAGCCGGCTGCCGGACCCACAGGCTGGCCCTGAATCACAACAAGGATTGGCAGTGGGGGTGGGTGTTTGGTTTTTATCCCCACCCCTGCTGGGTGATTGCAGCAGGTTTTGGTTACTTCACATGACCCTGGGACACTGTGACCGTCATAAATATGAATCAGTTGCCAAGCATCTGAATGTAAATCACAAGACCCTGGAGATGCTGCAACATTCCAGCTGATCGGTGCTTCTTCTGGGCTCAGAAGCACCAGGATCAGCACCAAGCTCCAGCTGGAGCCTGGCGCTGATCCTGGTGCTTCCGCTGAGCCCTGACTGCCCCGAAGAAGCGCTGATCCTGGTGCTTCTGCTGAGCCCTGACAGCCCTGCAGCTCCAGCCATCTCTCACTCAGGCTTGTGCGGTGCTGCCACCAGTTCAGTTCATTCCCCTACCCCACTACCACTTTTCTAGGATGGTCACGTACCACCTGCTAGGTGCCAATGTACCACAGGTGGTACCCATACCACTGGTTGAAAAGTCCTGATCTATACCACAGAAAGATTCTGTATTTCACCAAATAATCATCACATCTATAATCATAATCAGCACTACTAATGTTTTGTTTGAAAAAATCAACTTTCTTCATCTAGGGACTACAGAAGTTAGATAGATGATAGACTGACTGACTGACCGATAGATAGAAACAGACAGATAGCTAAGAGAGAGATACAGAAAGAGAGGGAGAAAGAGAGAGATGGAGAGAGAGAGAGAGAGAGATAATAGAAAAATCTATACATTGCAGTAAGCATGGGAGAGGGCCAAATTCTTCAGATGTGGGGTTTATTTTGGGGTGGGGGAGAAGGGGAAGAAAATCAGCAATGCGATTCCAGAGGGTTTCTGGTAAGAGGCACAACAACAGATAATATTTCACTTTTTTTCCTAAAGGGCATCAAGGGATAATTCCACATAGATTCCCTTAAGGTTGAATTAATATGAAGGGAGAAGTTCTGTTCTAAACACAGATGTTTTCCAATGTTTTTGGATGTTTTTATGCTTGCAAAGATCTAATCTCAGTTTTAAGAATGTGTATTGTAATCTGATGTTACATAACTATGTCCTGTTATTGTAGTTCTATAACATTACATTCTGGTTATACACAAAGCACACATACAGATTCCATGCAGATGCAATCATTGTTGTATATTGCATGCCTATTATTATGCATCATTGGCTAATTTATGTATCAAGACCAGAAACCTCTTTTTACGTTTGAATTGGAATCTAAATCACTGTTAACACATCTTGTATGGTTGTAAAGAAACAGTTTATGCATTTAGCCTAAATGCAAACTGGTTTTTCTTTAGAGTAAATGGCATATGCAAAGTGAACCATAATGTCCATTGTAAAAAAACATTTTATATTTGGAAAAAGTGAATAACAAGTGTACAGTAGCAGAAAGTTGCATGTAAATAGTATACATAAGGAATGATTGCATTGAAATCACATTAGGTTGGGAAAAGTTGTATTCAAAACCATATTTGAAAGAAAAGTCCTGTATATGACTTTTTTCATTAATTTCTTTTTAAAATAATTTGCAGAAAAAATGACAAAAAGGAAAAGTAAGTAAATACATATGATTCTGATACAAATCAAATCTAGATTGAGCCACATACCAGTATTCCTAATATTCAGGTACATTTTTTTTCTGGATAGTACTGGCATTTATATAATCATGCCAATTATTTATTTGGGACAATTATTATTAATACTTATTGTTTTTGTTCCATAATCAGAGTAGAAAATTGCTCGTGTTCATGAAATTTCTACAAATGTATTGCTCTTAAAACATATTTATATCCTAAGTAATTGACATAATTACTCGCTCATTTCGCCGGGACCTGAAAACTTGGCTCTTCGAGCTGTTTGGCCCAGACTGAGGGTTTTTTAATTTTAATTGGGTTTTACATTTACTTTTGGGGCTTGAATTTAATTAATTGTTTTAATTGATCTTAATTTTTGTATTTCATGGTTTTGACTGCCCTGTAAACCGCCCTGAGTCCTACGGGAATAGGGCGGTATACAAATTCAATAAATAAATAAATAAGTAAATAATTTACAGTAAGGCAGAGATCCACAGATTCTTGTTCCTTTGTAAAAGAGATTGGGATGTGTAAAATAGATGTGCTCCATTTGTATAAACAAGTACCTTCATACATATAACATGTCTTCCTTTATAACAGGGGTGTCAAACTCAATTTCATTGAGGGCCGCATCAGCTTTGCGGTTGCCGTCAGGGGGCCGGGTGAGTATGGCCTGGGTGGGCGTGGCCTACTGGGTGGGCGTGGCTAGAGTGCGTATGGCCTACTGGGTGGGCGTGGCCAGCTCTACATCGTTTGCATCAAGGGTGCCTGTGGGGGCCTGGGCAGGAGTGGGACAGATCTGAGGGTCTCTGGCAGAAGGAGGGTCTCTGGGCCAGGGCCAAGGCAGTGGGGGCCATTCCCTCACTGTTTCCAGGATGGCTTCGTGGGCCACATGAAACCACTTTGCGGGCCGGATCCGGCCCCCGGGCCTTGAGTTTGACACGTCTGCTTTATAATAATATACACTGAAACCGAAACCAATCTCACTGTATTTATTGAACAAAGAAATGGTGATAGTGGAAGAAAAGGACGAACTGTGAAATTTAATAATAGTCAACATGAATATTAAGAGTAAAGATTTACTAAATATATGAGCAGAAACTAAAGCTTGCTATACAAATTATTTTTTGTATTTTCCTTTCTGCAAAAATAAAAACACCTCCTAGTCTGTGTTCTTGAGAAATATACAAAGACAGCACAATAAATTTGTAGCTTATCTTCTGCCAATTGTTCATACATATACATCATTTCTGTGTAGATGTCCATGTACTTTCTAATATTGTTTTGCCCATCCTAGAAGATTTGATATAATCCATAATTATTGTATTATATATTATCATTTGTTCAGAATGAGTAAGTTAAAATAGTGTGCGCTACCAGATTAAGTTTGACCTTTTTCTTAAATTCATAATAAATACACTTTTTGTGGAAAGGTAATTTCAGTAAAGTGTTTGCATGTGTATTCCCTACCTCACTCGTGCTTTCTTAAATGACATTTTTTGAGAGTGCGGAAAAATATATTCTTTTGCTTTCCATAATGTAATCAATATAACTTCTCCAGATGAATTACATTACATGTAGGAAAGATGATGAATATTGACTTGCTCAAGTTCCTACAATGAACTTAGTAGCCAATTCACATTAGCTGATGTCCCTTTGTCTGCTCCTCTGGTCATTCAGAGAAATCATGGAAATTGATTCAGCATTCTACATGTAGAGGTATAGTTCTACACATATTCATGCACGAGGCCTTTGATGGCATTGACCACTAATTCCAGACTTGTTCCTTGTACAGGAACTTCCTATCAGTTAAATGAAAAGTTTACCAAAAATTAGAGGAAGATGAAAATGCCTGAATTTGTCTATCAGTAGGGTAGAAACATCAGCATTATAGCTACTAAGCATTTCTGGAATATATTTAACTTACAAGTATGTGTAAAGGAAGCAAAAGTAATTTGAAGGCTGATAAAATGAATTGCTCAAGGACTCTGATTTCTTAGTTCTCTGAATGACATTTTTTAGTGTAAATTAACATTCTTCTCTCAATATTCCAGCAAAAATTAAAGAAGCCAGTTTAGTTTAACTTTTAAAAGTTTGTGCTCCTCTTCTACTCTCTAGAAACTGAATGGTATTCATGCTGGTCAGATTTTGGCATGTGCAAAAAGTCTAGTGGAAGATTTCCATGTTTCTCCTGTCCATGACAGCCCTTCTTGGCATTCTAACAGGTGAAAGCATAGGTTCCTCTGATCCTTTGTGGAAGACTTTCATGGATAGAAGTAGCAGAACTGCACTCCATAGCCAAGAACTATGAGCATCTTCAAGCATAGTGAAGAGACAGGAAGAATCACCATTCGCATCATGGCATCATTGTTCAGATAGTCCTTGAGATATGATTGTAATGGTCATGATGATTGTTAGGTGAAGCATCTCACCTAATGATTCTCCATCCTTGTTCACCCTAAAGAATTGTTAAACAAACACCCAGATTGTTAAGTAAAGAACAGCATGCCTCAGGGTAGATGTTGTGTATGTAAATAGTTATGTAAATAGTTAGCAATAAGCCCTGGAAGAGATTGCAAACACGGTGCAGATTTGCAAGGGTAAAAGCGGGAAAATAAGGTGCACTCATTGGACGCCACAACCAAGGAGCGGGAAAAGAGACTGTTCCTATTGGTTACCGTTCAATCGCTGTCTCTATATAAGGTTGCAACATTTGACAGTTGCCAGTTGACTTTGTGTATTCAATAAACTCGTTAGTGTTAACCACTCTGAGTCCTCGTCAATTCGAACCAAACAACTGGCGACGAAGGTGGGATTGACAGAAGACCAGAGATTAGTTAGAATTGTCGGAAGGCGGCAAATTCAGAGCGAGTTAGAGTCAACCGAGCGGCCGCGGCAGAATAGGGAAAAATTCTCCGAATGGCGCAAATCGGGTCACTGAAGGAATTCGACCCTAACTTCCCCGAAGATTGGGAAGAATACATCGGTCAGGTCGAAGGATTCCTGTTAGTGAACGGAATCACTGACGACCGGAAAAAAGCGGCGGCACTTTTGACAATCTGCGGCACACCGGTCTACAGAGTTGCTGTCGGGCTGTGCCAGCCACAACCAGTCTCCAGCGTGCCCTATGCCGACCTCCTCGCAAAATTAAAAGTTCACTTTACTCCCCGAAGGTCCGAACTCTTTTGGCGGCGCATCTTTGAAAAGAGGAATCAGAGACCGGGGGAGTCCATACAGAAATTCGTCGCTGCCGTCAGGGAAGCCGCAGTGCGTTGCAAATACGATAATTTAGAGATTAGAATTAGGGACAGAGTCGTGCTGGGCTTACGCGATGAACAATTGCAAAATAGAATAATCGCCAAACCTACCGGCGATTTACAGGAAGTGTTAGACGAACTCCTAACGTATGAGTCAACCGGGTATCGCGACCCCCCCCGCAGTAGCATGGCGACAGCACCCGAAATTAACCAAGAGGGCTATGTGGACTGCGGGGAGGTGGATCAGCAGTGGGAGGAAGAGATCGCCGAAGTTTCCAGGCGATTCGGAAAGATGGCACCAAAACAACTCAGAAGCGAGGGGCCTGACCCTGGCCGCCGGCAACAACCCGCAACACCGCAAAGACCACCGACCGGGGCACAACGACCGTGGCGGGACACAGCAACCAGACCGCGCGACAACGAAACGCAGAACCGATGTGGCAGCTGCGGCGGCAACCATCCCCGCGCTTCCTGCCGATTCCGCACCGCCAAGTGCAGGGCTTGCGGCAAGACCGGCCACATCCAGGCCATCTGCAGAAACCGCGTTCGGGACACCCGTCTGAATGAAGTCGATGTGTGGCCAGAGGGTAAGGTAACCCCCAAAGCTAGTGGCAAGGAGACCCCTAAAAACCGGGGGAAAGTTCCAAACCTAAGGGAGGTGGCCCGAGTCAACCGGAGATGGCGGGGAAGGGGTCACAATTTTCCGGACGGAAAATTAAAAATCACAGTCCTTCTGCAAGGAGTCCCTTGCAGAATGGAAATCGACTCAGGGGCTTCAGTGTCGATAATTTCCACTGAAACCCTTAAAAAAATAGAACAACTAAGTGGAAAAAGAATTCCACTTAGTCCAACAAATATTCAATTAATGGACTTCCAAAAAAGTCCAATAATCGTAAAAGGGAAGACCAGCCTTAGAGTAAACTTTAAGGGGTTTAAGGGGGTCTTAGATTTGATAGTTACGGAGGGAAATAGGACCAGCTTAATAGGGCTTAATTGGTTCCCTGCCCTGGGAATTTGGATTGGGGGAATAAATTCTGTAATTAGGAATAAGACCCTCGAATCCGTCTGCAAAGAATTTGCAGACGTATTCGATGGATCTCTAGGCAAGTACAAAGGGCCCCCCATTAACTTTAACCTAGACCCCTCAGTAAACCCGATCAGGCTAAAGGCCCGGAGAGTACCTTTTGCCTTAAAAGAAAAAATCGAGGCCGAGCTCGACCGGCTTGTAGGCCTCGGAGTTTTAGAACCTGTTGAGGGCGGTTTGTGGGAGACGCCGATTGTCACACCCCTCAAACCCAATGGGGATGTGAGAATCTGCGCCGACTATAAAGCCACCCTCAACATTGGGATGAAAAAACATGCTTACCCGGTCCCGACGGTGAAGCAGGTCCTCGCCACGATCCAGGACGCCGCCATCTTCGCCAAGCTCGACTTGGCGCATGCGTACTTACAGTTAACTGTTTCCAAGGAGGCTGCAGAGGCACAAACAATTGTTACCCACAAGGGGGCGTTCCGAGTCCACAGGCTGCAATTTGGAATTGCAGCAGCTCCAGGCATCTTCCAAGAAGTGATGGAGAGGACCTTAAAGGGCATACCTGGAGTATGCCCTTACTTTGATGATGTCCTAATAGCTGGAAAAGATGAAGGAATGTTAGTAGAGCGGCTGGAACAGGTACTGGGCAGATTTAGAAAGGCTGGGTTAAAATTAAAAAAGGAAAAATGTAGCATAGGGGTTAAATCCACTGATTTTTTGGGGTTCAGGATTGACAAAAGTGGAGTCCATCCTACCCCTGAAAAAATCAAAGCAATAAAAGGGGCTCCTGAACCAAGGAACAAGGCGGAACTACAGGCCTTCCTAGGCTTGGTAAATTTTTATCACACTTTTGTGCCACATAAGGCTGCCATTGCAGAACCTCTGCACAGACTCCTAGATAAGAAGACCCCTTGGCAATGGCAGAACAAGCACAAAGAGAGTTTCCAAACTCTAAAAGACATCCTTTCCAGTAATTCAACTGTGACTCACTTTATTGAAAACAAACCAATCTTCCTGGCGTGCGATGCTTCGCCATATGGCGTAGGGGCTGTGATCAGCCACTTAGACAACCAAGGAATACAAAGACCCATTGCATACTACTCCCGCACACTAACCAAGGCAGAGCGGAACTATGCGCAAATAGACAGGGAGGCATTAGCTATTGTGGCAGGAGTTAAGAAGTTCCACGATTACCTGTATGGTAGGAACTTTACTATACTGACTGACCACAAACCCTTGCTGGGACTGTTTACCACAGATAAACAGACTCCTCAGATTATGTCACCCAGGATGCTGAGGTGGTCCATTTTCCTCTCAGCATACTCATTTTCCCTCCAATACAGACCAGGTAAGGACATGGGTCATGCAGACGCTCTTAGCAGATTGCCCCTAAGCACAACAGAGGAGGACCCTGCCCCAGTGGGACAAATAATGTCCCTACAGGATATTCCTGATTTGCCATTAACGGCAAAAGACATTGCTGAGGCAACCAATAAGGACCTCATCTTAAGGAGAGTAATGGCCTGGGCCATGAGTGGTTGGCCCAACGCCAACCCGGACGTAAAATACAGTCCATTTTTCAGAAGGAAAGATGAACTATCAGTTCATATGGGGTGCTTACTCTGGGGAACTCGTGTAGTAATTCCGGAAATCCACAAATCAGCTATCCTATTTGAATTGCATGAGGGACACCCCGGAATAGTAAGGATGAAGGCCCTGGCTAGGAGTCACTTGTGGTGGCCAGGATTGGACCACGACATTGAGGAATGCGTTGCCAATTGCCATCTGTGCCAACGCTCCAGGCCTGAACAACAACACATCCGCACACATAAATGGGAGCTAGCTCGGAATCCTTGGTCCAGGATTCATATTGATTTCGCTGGACCTTTCCAGGGGTTAACGTTCCTTGTAGTGGTCGACAGTTACTCTAGATGGCTAGAAGTAGTACCGGTCAGTTCAGTAACGGCAGGCAGAACAATACAGGCATTAAGGGGCCTCTTTGCCACTCATGGGTTGCCAGATTTAATAGTGTCTGATAATGGGCCACAATTCACATCTATTGAATTTCAGGATTTCCTCAAGGCCAACTCGATTAAGCACAAGACTTCTGCACCCTTCCACCCCTCCACCAACGGATTGGCTGAAAGGAATGTGAGGACCACGAAGGACGCGCTTAAAAGAATCATTCGAGGTGACTGGCATCAGAGACTAGCTGAGTTCTTGTTGGCTCAACACACAACCCCCTGTTCGGCTACAGGGAAAAGCCCAGCTGAAATGAGGTGGGGCAGGAAAATATTGACCAAGTTGGACAGATTACATCCTGACAGACTCCAACCAAACATTGAATTTGACATTCCTAACAGAACATTTGAAGTGGGGGACTTGATTTGGGCCAGGAACTACGCCCAAGGGGACAAATGGATTCCAGGGGTGGTAACTGAAATCTTGGGTCCCCTATCATACATCATTGAGGGGGAAGGGAATAGGATCTGTAAAAGACACATAGACCAGCTGAGGAAAAGATCTAGTGGGTGTGTGCCTGTTGAGGGGGACCAAAGCTTAGTAAGGGGGAACAGTACAGACAATAGTAGGCCTGGAAGCGGTGTAGAGGTTGGGCACTATGACACATCCCCGGATGCCCAACAACAACAACAATTCTGTCCAATCGTCTGGGAAATACCCCTGCGAAGTAGGCCAGTGACCAATGAATCCCAAACACAACCTAATACACAAGACAGCACATCTGAAGCCAGTAACCCAGAGCCCAGGTCTAGTAGTAACCAGCAGCCAAGCAGTCAACCAGGAAGAAGTATCCCTAATAGCCAAAGTAACAGATACCCGTCCAGAATACATAGGCCACCAAAATACCTAAGGGATTTTGTAAAGAAATGACACCAACTGGGGGGTAAGGGGTGTTGTGTATGTAAATAGTTATGTAAATAGTTAGCAATAAGCCCTGGAAGAGATTGCAAACACGGTGCAGATTTGCAAGGGTAAAAGCGGGAAAATAAGGTGCACTCATTGGACGCCACAACCAAGGAGCGGGAAAAGAGACTGTTCCTATTGGTTACCGTTCAATCGCTGTCTCTATATAAGGTTGCAACATTTGACAGTTGCCAGTTGACTTTGTGTATTCAATAAACTCGTTAGTGTTAACCACTCTGAGTCCTCGTCAATTCGAACCAAACAGTAGAGGAGACCTAGCACCTACCCTAGTCCTCCCAAGGCCTTCCCCACTGCCTGAAATGCCCTATGCTCCACTTCCCACCCATTAGGTCTCTACAGGCCTTTTCGTATTCCCACCAGGTTCCCCCAGGCCTTAGGCCTGGTTCCCATCCCACCAATCCAAATGCCCTCCCCTTTTGAAAAGCTCCAAGGCCTTCTAGAGGGGAGGAATGGAGTGTTTCTTTGTGTGACCTCATGGAGCAATTCCAGAAGCGGCTGCCATGTTGTCCTACCCACAAAATGGCAGCCACATTCAGATGCACAGTCAGATGACAAACTGTTTTATTTTGCTGCCTTAACAAGGTTTGCACAGCACTGCAGAAGCTTTCTGCAGCATTCAGAAAGTTCTGGACTGCTCTATAGACCTTGTTAAGGCAACAAAATGAGGCAGTATGTCTGGCAGCTGCCATTTTGTCTATGCAAAGATAGAGGGTGACTGAGCAAATAAGTGAAATAACAGTATCAAAACTTCACTCAGTTTGTACCCATTGACTGGATCAGAAAGAAAAATAGCTCAGTTTAGTCCATTCCAAATCTTATCCCTTGAATCCAACCAACAATAGGTTCCTGAATTACAACAGGGCTGGGAATCAGCAGAGCAGATTGGTGACAGTTGCTAAAACAAAGAATGATTAGCTGGCTTCATTTTATCCTCTTCCCTAAAGCGAAAGCACAAAGGCCCCTCCCCCTCCCAGCATCCGTCCCCAGGAAGTACACATTCATAGCATATGTGTAACTTAGAAGCATCTCATCAGAGTGCATGGTCCAACATCAATATAAAGAGTCATTTTGTATAGGAATTTGCAAAAAATCAGATTTCTCAAACTTGCCTAATTTACAGTAAATGCCCATCCAGAGGGCTAACTGTTCTCCCATGTTCTGCTGCACAAAAAAAGGTAGATGTGGCCTTTTGCAGAAAATTGGAGTTGTGACTACCTAAAACTTCATCATGTTTTTGCAAGTGAATATTTAGTCCAATTCTAGCTTTATCTTGTAGGCCCACATGTATCCTTGAGATGAAGAAGCCACACCTCTTCCATGCAGAGGTGACTTTTTTGTGTGGGCTTCCAGATGCCTCTTATCCTCCTTCCACAAAACAGAAGAGGCTAAAGAGTCAAGTGCAGAAAATCTGTGCAGGCACTTGGCTCTGCTCTTGTTGCTGAGGTGATCCCATTGCGTCCTAAAGTCGAGGGAGCACTTCACTCAATCCCTCCTCAGAGCCAAGTGACCCCTTAAAGTCAGACAAGTACATAACCCTGGGCACTTCATCTAAACAACTCATGGTGTGAAAAAGGCAACACAAAGCATTTTCTGATTTATTTTCCTTCTCAACAATCATGAGACAAAGTTTTATTCTAAATGCGGTATTGTTTAGATGGAAAGGGGGGGGGGGGAGAAATAGCAGGAGAAAAATGACAGCCAGTTCTGTCAATTGACAGTTTTAATGAGAAACACCACTCAGTTTAATGAATCCTTGGGCTTCAATCTGCTCCCCCCCCTTTTTTTTTAAAACAGAACTTGCATACCAACTATGTCACATCAGTTCTGGCACTGCATTGTGGCAGGGCTTAGACATCTTTTCCTTTTCAAGAGAAAAGGCAAAAAAGTGTGAGTGAATGATCCTAAATACACATTAGTGACAGTTTCAAAATGCTTCATTGGAGCTGGAGTAATTCAGTGTGTCCATCAGAAGGACTATTAAGATGCAAGAAGAGACATCAGAATACCAGGGTGTTGTGGAGGAAATCAAAAGTGACAGGAAATAATTGCCTTGAAGTTGAAATAGGTCAGTGTGGAAACATTAATGAAGCTCTTCAGGTGGATTGAATCTTTGTGGGTTTGATTTAGACTGGAGGGGATAAAATTCTCTGTTAACTTGGATCGTGCATCAAATCTATGTATGATAAGAACCTGCTTCTCTTTATGCTATGATAATTAGCATGGGCAGTTCACAGAAATTAAATCATAGTGATTCCAAAGAGGGTTTGAGGATAGGTCTAAGATGGGGTTCTGTGTTCAACCTTCTGAAAGTTTTGCCAATCATTCAATAAGATTTTGGAACTTCTATTCATTTAATTGAATATTCACACAAAAACACTCCCCTTCATGGATTACTGCCTTGTCGTGGCGAAGGGGCTTGCGTAATTCAATGAAGCTATGAGCTATGCCGTGCAGGGCCACCCAAGACGGACAGGTCATAGCAGAGAGTTCTGACAAAACGTGATCCACTGGAGAAGGAAATGGCAACCCACTCCAGTATCTTTGACATGAAAACCCTATGGACAGTACCAAAAGGCAAAACGATATGACGCTGGAAGATGAGCCCCTCAGGTTGGAAGGCGTCCAATATGCTACTGGGGCAGAGCAGAGGACTAGTACTAGTAGTGCCAGAAAGAATGAAGCGACTGGGCCAAAGCCGAAAGGACGCTCAGCTGTGGATATGTCTGGTGGTGAAAGGAAAGTCCGATGCTGTAAAGATTTTTTCTCCATAGGAACCTGGAATGTAAGATCCATGAATCAAGGAAAGCTGGACGTGGTCAAACAAGAGATGACAAGACTAAACATTGACATCTTAGGTATCAGCGAAGTAAAATGGACAGGAATGGGTGAATTTAATTCAGATGACCATCAGGTATACTACTGCGGGCAAGAATCCCTCAGAAGAAATGGAGTAGCCTTCATAGTCAATAAAAAAATAGGAAAAGCAATACTGGGATACAATCCTCAAAATGACAGAATGATCTCAGTTCGAATCCAAGGCAAACCATTCAATATCACAGTAGTCCAAGTCTATGCCCCAACCACCGGTGCTGAAGAGGATGAAATTGACCGCTTCTATGAAGCCCTACAGCACCTTATAGAACTAACACCCAGAAATGATGTCCTTATCATCATGGGGGATTGGAATGCTAAAGTAGGAAGCCAAAAGATAACTGGAATAACAGGCAAGTTTGGCCTTGGAGTACAAAATGAAGCAAGGCACAGGCTGATAGAATTTTGTCAAGAGAATACGATGGTCATAGCAAACACTCTTTTCCAACAACCCAAGAGACGGCTTTACACATGGACATCACCAGACGGTCAACACAGAAATCAGATTGACTATATGCTCTGCAGCCAAAGATGGAGAAGCTCTATACAGTCAGTAAAAACAAGACCAGGAGCTGACTGTGGCTCAGACCATGAGCTTCTTGTTGCAAAGTTTAGGCTTAAATTAAAGAAAGTAGGGAAAAGCGCTAGGCCAGTCAGGTATGAATTAAATCATATCCCTGTTGAATATACAGTAGAGGTGACAAACAGATTTAAGGAATTAGATCTGATAGACAGAGTGCCTGAAGAACTATGGACAGAGGTTCGCAACATTGTACAACAGGTAGCAACCAAAACCATCCCAAAGAAAAAGAAATGCAAGAAAGCAAAATGGCTGTCTGAGGAAGCTTTGCAAATAGCTGAGGAAAGGAGGGAAGCGAAAGGCAAGGGAGAAAAAGAAAGATATGCCCAATTAAATGCAGAATTCCAAAGAATAGCTAGAAGAGATAAGAATGCCTTCTTAAATGAACAATGCAAAGAAATAGAAGAAAACAATAGACTAGGGAGGACCAGAGATCTTTTCAAGAAAATTGGAGAGATGAAAGGAACGTTTAATGCAAAAATGGGCATGATAAAGGACCAAAATGGCAGGGACCTAACAGAGGCAGAAGAGATTAAGAAGAGGTGGCAAAATTACACAGAAGAACTATACAAGAATGAGCTTAACGTCCCTGATAATCACAATGAGGTGGTCACTGACCTCGAGCCAGACATCCTAGAATGTGAAGTGAAGTGGGCCTTAGAAAAGCTGAGCAACAACAAAGCTAGTGGAGGTGACAGTATTCCAGCTGAGCTATTCAAAATCTTAAAAGACGATGCAGTAAAAGTGCTACACTCAATTTGCCAGCAAATTTGGAAAACTCAACAGTGGCCACAGGATTGGAAAAGATCAGTTTACATTCCAATTCCAAAGAAAGGCAGTGCCAAAGAATCTTCAAAGTATCGCACCATTGCACTCATTTCTCATGCTAGTAAAGTTATGCTTAAAATTCTACAAGCTAGACTCCAGCAGTATGTGGATCGAGAACTACCAGAAGTACAGGCAGGATTTCGAAGAGGCAGAGGAACTAGAGATCAAATTGCTAACATACGCTGGATCATGGAGAAAGCTAGAGAGTTCCAGAAAAACATCTACTTCTGCTTCATTGACTATGCTAAAGCCTTTGATTGTGTGGATCATAACAAACTCTGGCAAGTCCTTAAAGAGATGGGCATACCAGACCATCTTATTTGTCTCTTGAGAAATCTATATGCGGGCCAAGAAGCAACAGTGAGAACTGGACATGGAACCACTGATTGGTTCAAAATTGGGAAAGGAGTCCAGCAAGGCTGTATACTGTCGCCTTGCCTATTTAACTTATATGCAGAGCACATCATGAGAAAGGCAGGGCTAGATGAATCAAAAGTTGGAATTAAGATTGCCGGAAGAAACATCAACAACCTAAGATATGCAGATGATACCACTCTAATGGCAGAAAGTGAAGAAGAACTAAAGAGCCTCTTGTTGCGGGTGAAGAAGGAGAGTGCAAAACTTGGGTTGAAACTAAACATTAAGAAAACCAAGATCATGGCATCCGGCCCTCTCAATTCCTGGCAAATAGATGGGGAAGAAATGGAGGTAGTGACAGATTTTATTTTCCTGGGCTCCAAGATCTCTGCAGATGGGGACTGTAGCCAAGAAATTAAAAGACGCTTGCTCCTGGGGAGGAAAGCCATGGCAAATCTAGACAGCACACTAAAAAGCAGAGACATCACCCTGTCAACAAAAGTGCGTATAGTCAACGCTATGGTCTTCCCAGTTGCAATGTATGGCAGTGAAAGCTGGACCATAAGAAAGGCTGAGCGCCAAAGAATTGAAGCCTTTGAACTATGGTGCTGGAGAAGACTCCTGTGAGTCCCTTGGACTGCAAGGCGATCAAACCGGTCAGTCCTAGAGGAGATCAACACTGACTGCTCTTTAGAAGGCCAGATCCTGAAGCTAAAACTCAAATACTTTGGCCACCTACTGAGAAGGAAGGACTCACTGGAGAAGAGCCTAATGCTGGGAAAGATTGAGGGCAAGAGAAGAAGGGGACGACAGAGAATGAGGTGGCTGGATGGAGTCACTGAAGCAGTAGACGTGAGCTTAGATGGACTCCAGAAGATGGTAGAGGACAGGAAGGCCTGGAGGAACATTGTCCATAGGGTCGCGATGGGTCGGACACGACTTCGCAACTAACAACAACAACACAAAAACACTACTGTATGCTGTATTTTGAGACTCAATGTAACTGGGCCCAAAGGCTCTTTCTCTTCAAAATATATAAGAGGGGGAAAAAACCCCTAACTAATCCAGAATTGATGGTCACGTCTTCACTTTCCAAAGTCAGTTCTGTTTATTGTTAGCATCAAAAAGCAAGTGTTTAATATAAACTTGTAATGTTCCAAAATCACAAGTATCATCAAAAATGTCAATACTGGCAATGAACTAGAAAATCCTTCTAAAAATTATAAATGGGAATCTCTAGCATACCGTATTTTCTGGCGTATAAGACAACTTTTTAACCCATGAAAATCTTCTCAAAAGTCAGGGGTTGTCTTATACACCGGGTGCTGAAACTTTAGGGACAGCGCTGGCTGGAAAACCTGGAGCGGATCTCCCATTTGGTCTGTGCAGGGAAAGCTTTAGGGTGAATTAGGAAAAGTTTAATCCACTTGCACTGTTTTATGTTTACATGTTTGATGACAAACAGCCTTATGTTTATAAGTGACAGTTTTCCTACTAAGTACCTGCATGTCATAAGCATTTGAATTAAAATTACCATATTAAAATCAAATCTGATGTTTTTTAATTTTTATTTGGTGTGCGTTGGAAGAGGGGTAGTCTTATACGGCGAGTATAGCCCAAACCCTATAATTTAACAGGAAATGTAGGGGGTCATCTTATATGCCCAGTTGTCTTATACGCCGGAAAATACGGTAATATTGCTGTAATTTCTCAAACTCAGTTTTCCTTAAATTAAAGGCTTCCAGTTGTTGTACTTGATATACCAAGGATTCCTCAGTAAGTTGTGATATAATTTAACTCTTAATATAACTCTTTATATACGTTTTCCTTGAAATCAGCTTATCCATGTTTTTTCTGCAACCCAAGTTTCTCCTTACCCACCCTGTAAGCAGTGTGTGTATGTCTGTATATAGCTTAAATCAAGAGGAATAGAGGGAACCTCTATATGGCTGATTAAAATGAATGCCTCCTATAAAAGGTTATAGACTCTGTATTGCCTGGGATTCTCTGAATTGCCTGAGATTGTGATTCTGAATAAAAAGAGCTTACTAAAGATAGACAAATTGAAGAATTGCTGTCTTACATCACATTGAAATAAACTCTGCCCATACTCTGAACAGTGCTTTGAGATGACTGAAGGAGAAAGAAATAAGTTTGTGCCATGCAGAAGAAGGGGGGAGGGAGAGCAAAAATTTATTTATTTATTTATTTATTTTTGGGACTTATATGCCGCCCTATCTCCCGAAGAACTCAGGGCGGCTAACAACAATAAAAAACAACAATACAAAAATTAAAAAAGAATTAAATAACAGCCCCAAAATAAATTAACTACACAGTTAAAAATTAAAACATATTTAAAAACCCATCATCAATCCAGGTCAGCCTGATGAAAGAGGAAAGTTTTGAGGTTGTGGCGAAAGGACCGGAGGTCCGGGGCCATCCGAAGCTCAAGGGGAAGTTGGTTCCAAAGGGCTGGTGCTCCCACAGAGAAGGCCCTCCCCCTGGGGGTTGCCAGCCGACATTGTCTGGCCGACGGCACCCTGAGGAGGCCCTCTCTGTGTGAGCGCACTGGGCAATGGGAAGTTGTCCCCGGCAGCAGACGGTCCTGCAAATATCCCGGGCCTAAGCCATGTAGGGCTTTAAAGGTAAGTACCAGCACCTTAAATATGACATGAGCAGAGATTTGTCATTTACTAATTGCAATTGCTGCATTGAAGTCTCTCCTAGGTTTTTGGCAAAACAATTTAGTAGTGTTGAAAATGATTTTGGCAATGCCTGGACAAATATGATTATTTATTTATATTGCTACCTGTGTAAATTGACTCTGTAGCTTTGGGATTATCACATCTGATTAAATATCTATTAAGGTGTTCACCTGAAATTGAAAGGACTAGAACTGTGGGAAAAGAGCAAAGTTCCCTCAAAAGTCATAGGCCCTCATAAATAGTCATGCCAATATTTCTCTCCACACACAGCTGTGTTTAGAAGCCTGCGAACAAGGAACTTACCTCTCATTTCTTCCATGTTCATGACACTAACACCATCACTTTTCAGTGTCAAGATTGTGTCCCATTATCCAGTGATTTCTAATTGTGTGGAATGTACATGTGATTATTATTATTATTAATTTTATTTGTATACCGCCCTTCTCCCGAAGGACTCAGGGCGGTGAACAGGGCAATACATGTTAAAAAGACAGAATACAAAAATTAAAAAAGATTAAACAAGTGCCCAGAACTCTTAGATAGATTAAAACGCATTTAAAAGTAATAAAAACCCAACCCCTCCCATCAGGCCAGGCCAGCTTGTTCAAAAAGATACGTCTTTAGATCGCACCGGAAGGAGTGATGAATTCAATTAAAAGACGCACTAACAAAGAAGGGGGAAAGTATTGGAAAAGCAGTAACAGGTAAGTAAATGACATTTTACTGATGGCTAAAGAAATGAGTCTTTTGCAATCAAAGCTTTTCCTAGGAAAGTTTTTAACAACCCCCCCTTCCCACCCCCAGCCAAAAATTCTAATGACAATATTTGGTGCAGTCTTACCAGCCATAAAACTTGCACAAGGACAAAAAGTACAAGCAGACCAAAAGGAGTTCTGCTAATTCCACCCACCAAAGGTTGCAAACAAATTTATGGAAGGTCAAGCAGCTCTGTACTGTATGTAAACTTTCAGCTGGAATGAAATAAATATTGTCTGGAGCCACAGCAGTTAGAGCTTTGACAATGCTGCCACCTACTGGTAAGTATTGATCCCCAAGATTTCAAGATATGCCTTTCCCATTTTCCCAGGTGTAAGTCTGAAAGGAATGTCCTTTGTTTGCAGCTCATCAAAGAATTTTTGCTGGTTCATTTAGCATCTCTAAAGACTCATTTCCAGAGAAGCTTCTGCCAGTAAACACTAATCAGAAGTGAGGCGGCAACCTCTTCTAAAATGCTACCTCACAAAGCTTCCTCTGGTCATGTTTGAAAAGAATAACAACAGCTCCCTATAAGTATCAGGTTACTCTCTTAAAGGGCTACAGGAAATAATGTGGGTATGGCAGTGATCCTAGAAATATTAGAATTCCATCTAGCACCCAATGTCACCTTCAAAGCTATTTGCTAATGTTTGTGTCTGCATATGGCTGTGTCTGTTGTGTAGTCCATGTAAGAATGTCACCTCAACTCTCAAGAAATCTGAGAATTTAACATTAAATTTCTAAGGTTTCCCAATTCAAAATAACTTTGTAAGCATCAATGAATTCTGTTGGATTATTTATCTGCAACCCTTAGTTGATTTATAATTTTTAAAATAAAAAACATGAAAGAATGTCTACTTGGATAAGATGTGCCAACAGAATTAACATACTTGTTTATATGAAATAGCAAAATTTTAATTCAACTATATTGCTTTATCAATGCCTGCCTTATTATTTATTCCACTTTTGATAATCTGTGTGGGTAATAACTCAAAGTAAATTTTTTGAAAAAATTCTCAAACAGCCCATTCATGTTTTAAATTAGTCTTCCCTGCCTGCTACCCTCTAGGTGTCTTCAATCCCATAATCATCCAGCCAGCATAATCATCCAGGGAATGAAAGATCCAGATTGGGGGAAAAATGTGGTTTCAAATTTATTTATTTTAATATTGACAAAGGTCCTGCTTTCTTAAAGAGTTTTCTGTGACATCATTCCTTTTGGTATTTAGGCATAGATCATGCCACGTCTGAATACAGGAACTTAGGAGAGACCTAACTTAGTCACGTTAGACCCATTGCTGCCCTGCTTTTCCCTCAATCTTTTCACCAGCTCTGCACCATTTAATTAATGCTACGAAACCAAGTCCTATTTGCCTTCTCCAAGTCAAATTGATGGGGACAGCCAAGGGCATCATTGATACAATCCTCCTTTCCCACCCTGCCGTTTTCTTTTATACAAGCAGAAGAATGTTCCTTCTCTTTTTTTTCTTTTTTCTTTTTTAACATGTGAGTGTCACAATGTCATCCTTTACAAAGTGTCAGAGCTCTGGAGCAACAGATAAGGGCCATAGATTTACAGAAGATTTGAAAGAGACAGAGTGGGTTAGAACTGTCTGCTTCTTGCTGAATGTATGGCAATCTGTTCTGAATTGTTCTAGTCTGCCTCCAGATTTGGGATTTGTACACATCTGGAGTGCAACCCTGTTAATTTCAACTTTATGTTTTAAAGAAAAAAAAACCCTAGTTGTGCAGCTCTCCTAGTTTCCACCAAGGATGCCTACAGCTGTTTTCATACATTTAAAAGTAACTATTTTTCCTCTACTATATTTTCTTGGCATGAAATAAATATCTCATACAACTAAAGTTAAAATGCAGTACAAGCTTCATTCTGTTTTTCATTGGTTTATTATGTCCCCCCCACCCACCCGTTCTCCGAGACAGTGTACTCTTCGTTAACTAAAACTCTCAGTTATAGGCCAAATTGTAAGGCTTTTCCAGATGGCTATATAAAAGTGCTATCCACTAGTCGAACTGAGAGAATTGTATGCTAGCATAAATTACGCCAACTTTGATACCATTCTCTCTTTTAACATAGTAATGAAGCCAGCAAACAATGCTGCCCTACTGATTTAATGCAGGCCAAAGTAAAAGAAGTGGTTTATGGAGTTCCTTGGCTTCATCTTCCCTCCAACAAATTATCACCTGCTAGTAGGAAAAACTGCCACTCGCTCTCCTTAATGTTGGATGTCTTGATGACTATAGATCTTGTCCTTGAAATGGCAATTAGAGACACATTTCAAGTTGGCTGACTTACAAGTGGTATCTAGGTGGGGTAAAGCATAATAGAGCATTTTCAGTGGCTTACGGCAACTCCTTCTCTGTACCTGTGTTTTACCAGTTGAACCATTTCTGAGCATAAGTCTAGTGTTCTTATGAAAGTGCTCTAAATTTGTGATCAAAACTAGCCAGTGATAGATCACAGGCACAGAAAAGAGACAAAGAAATATAGTGAATCAGGAGAGAGCTACACCTGTGATCTCTGAGTCGAACTATTTATGAGCATGGATCTAGCATTTTTCTGAAATAGCATTAAAACCACATTAAAAAATAGCACAAGGAGGTAGACCACAAGAGTGGAGGGGAGCATGGGATATAATAGGAGAGAGCAACTGAGGGAAAGCGAGCTCTGTTCTTAACTGGAGCTGAAATGAAATATCAGTGTTGACAACAACAACAACAAGTCAAGTTTGGACCTTATGGCTAGCAACACTTCAACTAGCCAGTGGCTATCTGTGCAAGACTTGTATTTTGTTGTTGTTGTTAGCTGCGAAGTCCTGTCTGACCCATCGCGACCCTATGGACAACGTTCCTCCAGGCCTTCCTGTCCTCTACCATCTTCTGGAGTCCATTTAAGCTCACGCCTACTTTTAAGACTTGTATTTGGTTCATGTTTAATAACCATATTCATCACCATATTGAGTTTTGCTATTAAAGCTGGAATTGAGTACGCACAATATCAGCTATAGCCACATCACAGGAAGCAGCCATGGGAACTGTATCTGAATGATGCTGGCCCCAGAAATATGGACCAATCTTGAAAAGAGACCTCGGAAATAACAAAAATAGTGAACAGTTAAAAAAATATGGGCAGGTCATTTCAAGCAATGGAAAATCTGTAATATGCAGTCAGTGGTGACAAAACTAGCAACACACAGCTAACAGAACCTGGCTCTGCTTGGTTAAATTGACTTGTCAGTGAAGACAGGGCAAGCACAATCCAAAGGACCAGTCAGTCATTATGCAGATAATTGTCCCTGGAGGAACCACATGCCCAGTTTTTCCAGTCACCCAAGATGGAACTGGTGCAGTTCCCAAAGACTGGAGATGAGGGGATGTTCCCATAACAGCCAAAAGTGAGGCTAATCCCAATCACTGATCCCAATAGTTGTGGGTGCAAAGTTTCTCAGATCATATCTGCTGCAAAAACAATGTTTCTGGAGATCAGGGACAAAGACTGCTTTAAAACTGGAATAGTGAGGACAACTTTTAGCTGCCTGAGGACAAGGTAGAAAAAAATGGTTACTGGGCCATCAGTCTGTGTACAAAAGAAGAACTCTTATTGGAGCCTCTTCTAAGCTTTTGTCCTCCAGTTTTGCTGGATTTCAGTTTTCTAAGCCCTAGTGGGCACACTTGCTAAGGATTAGTGGAGCTGAACTCTTAACACATCTGGAGAAGACTATTCAGGAGGAAAATGACTTAGTGGGCCAACAGGTGGTTTTTCTCTTGAAATTTTGAGATTCTTCACACTCAGAAGATTGAAGCCTTTCTTCCTTCAGCAACTCTCCATTAGGATGGATTTCAGTGGTTTCTTTTGCAGATCCAGTGTTTGAAAAGCAAATTATATTGTATTTAAACAGGCAGGGGGAGATGATGGGAGTCTGACATAATGCTATAGTACTGAAAAAGAATTAAGCGGCGGGGTTTTTCCAGAGCAGTATACCTCTACCAGAAATCAACGACACTCATACCTTGACTCAGTGATACTAACTACTGCTTATAAATGGTATGTATTATTGGATGTTCAAGTTTCTAATTGCTTGTGCTTCTGCATTAGTCAAGGATGGTGGGGAACAAATCTACCTTGATTTGTTTACTTAGTAAAGTAGAAAATGCTTCATTGGAAGGAAGGAAGGAAGGAAGGAAGGAAGGAAGGAAGGAAGGAAGGAAGGAAGGAAGGAAGGACGGAAGCAAGGAAGGAAGGAAGGAAGGAAGGAAGGAAGGAAACACTTTCAGCTCTGATTATACAAAACAGTATTTTATTTATTTATTTATTTATTTTAATTCCATTTATATCCCGCCCTTCTCCGAAGACTCAGGGCGGCTTACAAGCTTAGCAGTAGCCTTCATTCTATGTACATGCCTGCTTATTAGGGCTTTCACACACACCCCAAGCGGCATTATTACAAAGTCAGCTTATTGCCCCCAACAATCTGGGTCCTCATTTTACCTACCTCGGAAGGATGGAAGGCTGAGTCAACCTTGAGCCTGGTGGGATGCTAACCTGCACTAATTGCAGGCAGCTGGTGTTACTTAAGGAGGCATTAGCCCACTGCTCCACCAAGGCTCTTAGAAGGTGGGGAAGGAGGCAAAGTGTTACAATATTATCTGTGACAGGTTACGTTGATGGCACAATGATTTTTTTTTTAAAAAGAACCATTTGTAAGGAAAGGAAGTGAAGAGTGTAATGCTACCACAGAATAAATTGTGAGGTGGTGTAGAGGTGTGATCCACTTTTTTTCCTGTTTGCAATTATAACATTGATTCCTCCACAGCCATGCTTAGAAAGGGATACTTAGCAAGCTTTACAGATTGCATCTTATTGTTGTATAATGGTTTTCCCTTTGAGTCTTCCTTCTGTGTTTCAGCTTGTAACAATTAAGATTAAAAGGAACAATGATAGTTTTCTTGGGATCTCTTTTGACAGTTTGTGACTAAGACAATGATAAGATGTGCATCAGGCCAGCTCCTGGTGTTATGCTGTTTACAACCCTTATCCTTTGAAAAAGTAGAGAAAAGTGGCAGGGGACCTCAGACAAATTGAACTCTGGCATTGATCTGAAGACTCAGAAATATGCTAAGCATCAGCCAGTCAGCTCCAGGCCATTGATCTGATGTTATTTCAGGGCTTCCTGACAAGCTGATGGGACACATTCTGGTCTATTTTTCCCTCTGCAACTCTTTTAATATATACTTTACAAATTCACCTGGTGTAATTGTTGAATCCTAGCAACCCATTGGTCTCTGGTACTAACACAAGAAGTCAGAGTTTCCCCAAGAACAGTGGCCACTAGAGAGGAAATTCCCCATCACAGAGATGACAGAAGCCAGGTCCTTTTGATTACACTTCCCGCTACAGTGTTTCATTTCATTGAGTCATGAAAGCAGCCCTCTTCAACTCATCTATTTACCAGACGTGTCTTAAGAGCAAACAAAGCAAAACTGGCTATTTCACTTTGGACTTTAAAATCATGTGGTGGCTTATTGCTCCATGAATTGTTGAAATGTCTTCAAAAAGATGTTTTCAGTCAAACAACTGCCAAAAGAAAGTATATTTTTGAAGTTTTACCCAACCCTAAATTTTCTTATGACTCTAGCTCTGTTCAGTTCCTTCTGACAACAATAATCATGTAGAAGGTAGTATTGGTAAGCTGGTGAATAAGTACCCTTGTGGGATCGACGTATGGTTTGAAACTATCAGCTTATGGTTCAAAATATTTTTTACAGTTTACCTTTATTAAGACTTTCTGTATTTCCCTCTCTTCAACCAGTATAATAATACAGAAATGGATACAATCAAAGTGATGACATCAAAAGATGCATATTACAAAGAAGTAGAAGGAGCTGTATACATAGCTGCTACATTTAGCTACTGTTGGCCATTTGCATTGTCATTATTTCTACTTTGGTCTTCAAAGGAAAGAGGAAACACCTGTAAAAGTATATTGACAATTCATTTTTCAGGCACAAATTATTGTAAAATCACATGCACAGACACACACACACACACCGCCGCCCCAAATAAGAGAAAGTTAATACAAAGTTATTTACCTCAAGGGATTTTATTCCAGAATTTCCTATTGACTTCTCAGAAAAAACAAAAACCATGCCTTCCAGTTAGAAATGTTGATTTCCAAATATTCAATAAGGATTACTTGTGTATCTAAAATCTTCCTTTGCCATTTTCAAGATTTGCTTTTTGCCTTAAATTAAGATATTTTTGCAGAATGTTTTTCCTCTGTAAATTGCAAATTGCTTCTCATACAGAGAATAAAGCAACCCAGTATCTAAGCAAAATGACATAATGTTCTAAATTCCATATGTTGTAAAAAGTAAAACAAACAGAGAGACTGGATCAGAACTTCAAACAGTGAGGAAGAATCTATTCAAAGATTCAAAAATTTCCTTTCTTAAAATCTCACTGAAGATTATTAGACTTGAAACCCAATTAGATCATTGTGGAATGTTGATGATGCTTGTCAGTTGCTACACCAGGTTCCAAGAACTAGTTGTAAATTAATACAAGAAAACTATACAACTCTAGAAATGTCTGCTTAAGTTTTGTGCCATTCAGAATTAGCCAGAAGCAGAGAACCCTTTGTCACCCACGACTCTTCCGTGAAGGTGAGTGAAAGGAAGCCAAGTAATCTTGGCACTTGAATGAGAAAACCCTCAACTCCTGGCCTCATAGTGGAAATGCAACAATAATAAATTAAACAGTGAATAATTTCAGATGGTCAAAACATGATGTTTTATTCTGCTTAATGGTTCAGCAGATTCTAATGGCTGAACAAATTAATACAATCCATCAAGTGGCAATCAACTAATGACTGGGTTCAGTCTCTGTCTCAGATGGAATCCTGATTGAGAAGCCCTGCTTAGCTTTCTCATCTTCTCGTTTAGAAGAGCTTTCCTCTGGTTTAGTGTCTTCCAGATGTGTTGGGACTACAAACCCCAGTAGTCAGAGTCATGCTGGCTGAGAATTCTGTCACATCTGGAGAGCATCAAGTTAAGGATGACTATTCAAAAGGTTGGGGCCATCACAACAACCGCAAGCTCAACTGCATCATTTCTCCCAAATGAATACTGCTCCACCCACATCTTCTCACCTACTTTCAAGATCTAATACATTCCATTAGAAAGCAGGACTGCAAATGTCCTATTTCTTGTCATGGAGAAATTGTAAGGAAACGATAGCATTTTGACTTTGCAGTTGCAATCTATAGTATCAAAGTGCCATACTTTGGATTCCCAACAGCCATATCGCACAGGACATAAATAGTAATGCCAGCATAAAAAAATAGCAAATAAAAGATATTTAAATGTGTAGAAGGTCCTGTCAAGCTCCTTTTAAAGAATGGTGAAATGCTGTGACTAATGACTGAAGCAGTTTAAAGTGAAAAGACATGTGGACATGAACACAGATCTAGACTCTGGGGCATCTCTGACCAGACTTAATTAGAGCCCTCAGCCCACAGAGAAAGAAAAGCCCTGTCATTCAGGGTCAAAGCTACTAGCAAGGCAGAATAACTAACCATGTGTTAACTGGAAATCATGGCCTGGGTTGGGGGTTGAATTCTGAAAACTCATAAGGCTTCTGTGTGCATTTGATAATGCAACTAACAGTAGGTGTTTTGTTTTTGTTTTATTGTTTTGTTTGGTCAGGATGTTATTTATCTGCAAAGTACTCATCATTAGAGATACACTTGTATGGTACAATGACATTGAGATATATTGAACACATGTGTCTGGGTATGTATGTATGTGCAAAAGTGTTCATGTGGAGGTTTGTGTTCTATCTTTCCCTAAGTTTTCAGGTTTTCACTTACTAGAATTAAAATCACAAAGGAGAGAGGGAAAGAGATCAGGGGAGGGAAAGAAAAAGTTAAAAGAGTGGCATAAAGCAGGAAGTAGAACTAGACAAATATAAAATAACAATGTTTTTTGCAGTTTTTAAAAAGTCAAACCAGACAGCTTCTCAAGCTTATCCCTCATTATCCAATAGTCTACTGTCATTACTACCATCACTATCATTACCACTCACCTCTGACATAAACAATACTTACCGAAGGAGACTTTATTTGACTACTTGAGTGAAGAAGAAAAAAATATGGGGACAAGAGGCTCTTTGCTTCCCTTACCCCAGTTGTGAAAAGCTATAGATGTCAAATTTATGGGTATTCAGAGAACTACAATGATTGTAGAATATTGAAGTTATATTAAATCTAGTTTTCTCTTAAAAAAAGAATTGGACTAGATATTTCACTGAGTCTTTTAAAGACTTTCAGTATCAAAATAAGGTTGCCAGATGATGATTACAAGGAATAGAGGCAGAAAACACCAGGAGTAGAAAAAGAAAGATGCTTCAGTTATGAGGAGAACAGCCCAACTGTGTCTGCCTAGCCTGGTAAAGATGGAAATGAGGAATTCCACATATAAAATATGAGACAGTCTTATAGGTAGAAAAGAGCAGCATAACAAGGGAAAAACTGGAAATTTCTGCCTGACATTCTGAGGACTTAGATCAGGGGTGTCAAACTCAATTTCATTGAGGGCCACATCAGCATTGCGGTTGCCCTCAGGGGGCTGGGTGGGCGTGGCCTCCTGGGTGGGCGTGGTCTACTGGGTGGGCATGGCTAGAGTGTGTATGGCCTACTGGGTGGGCGTGGCCAGCTCTACATCGTTTGCATCAAGGGGGCCTATGGGGGCCTGGGCAGGAGTGGGACAGATCTGAGGGTCTCTGGCAGGAGGAGGGTCTCTGGGCCAGGGCCAAGGCAGTGGGGGCCGTTCCCTCACTGTTTCCATGATGGCTTCACAGGCCGCATGAAACCACTTCACAGGCCGGATCTGGCCCCCGGGCCTTGTGTTTGACATGTCTGACTTAGATCATCAAAGGAAGGTTGATATTGCTGATTTCTTCTTACTGTTCTTTTTATAATTATATGTTACTGTTGTATTTATAATATTAACTTATTTTAACTTGTATAGAGGCTTTTGAGCTAGCCAGGCTCAAAAATTATGAAATAATAAAAAATAAAATATTACAGTTCATATTAAAGATGAAATAGACCCAATCTTAACCGAGACCTGGGACAGACAGAAAATATTAAATTATATACAAATATTTCTTACACAGAATCAATCACATTTTATATAACAAGTTCATTTTAAGTCTAGCAAGAACTTTAAATCAACACAGGAGCCAAATATTCACCCACATCATTTCCAGATTCAATCACTTACTAGAGTAACATGGAAAGAAGCATTTATAAGCATCCACAGCTAGTCCTTGCTTAATGATGTTATGATGGACTTAAAAAATGATACTTATGACCCAGCCTCAAAGTTGCCACTGCCACAAACACATAATCCCATCAAATTTCAGGCACTTGGTAACTGGCTTGTATTTACAATCAGTTGCAGTGTTCCATGATTACATGACTGTGATTTCTGACCTTTTTTTTTGCTGTTTTCCAGTACAAAAGGGGGTGGGGGGAAAATGCATTGGGTATGTTGGATTTGCTTAACAACCAAATGTTTACTTAGCAACTAAAGTGGCTTACCTTATGACCACTGAAAACAGGATCATAAAATCAAGTGAGATCAAGTGGAGACCCAGTTAATGACTTACCACCAAAATTCCAGGCTTAATTGTGATTGGTTGTAAGTCAAGGAATGCCTGTTTCAGAAATTTTTATAATCCCTTTCAGAAGAGGATTTACTGATAATAAGCACTGAGGTTATTTTTAGTAGCAGTGTTTGAATCTTATAGGATGCCTTCATTAATTGTGTGTTAGAGGGAACCCATTGGAACCTGCTGATACAATTTGGCTATTGTAGTCATAATCTGAGCAATATTGCCTGTCAATCCACTACTTTAAAAAGGATTGCCTTCCCTGGAACTTTTCAGAATGATGTTTGAGTTGGCAAAAAGTAATGTTTTTCTATAATTTTTTTTTCATAGATGGCCAACCTTGCAGTTCTCAAGTTGATTCATATGTATCCCCTGTTCTTGCTTTCAGTGAAGGATGATAATTGTTTTGTGAGGATTGTGGGGGTGGGGACTGCCATAAGTGTCTGTAGCCAGCAGGACTTTGCAAATCTTAGACTTCTCTGACAGAGTAGTAGGATTATTCTGTAAATTGATTGGTAACACTGGGTTGGATCCAGAGTTAGACACAGAGTGGATCCATTGCAATCAATTAGAGAAGTATGACTAAGGCTGCAATCCAATGCACATTTACCTGGGAGAAAATCATATTAAAGTCAATGGAGTTTATCTCTGGGTCAATAGGCATAACATTGCACTGTAAATGGATCCAATCCAATAGGTCACAGTTACAATATGTATATTCAGTAGATCCAACTAAATACAAACTTATTAATAAGGAAGTCACTAAAAATAACCCAAAGTCTCGTATTATAGATTGATTGAAGTTAATCAGAAGAAATACAATACAGTAAATAACAAATCAACAAATACAGAGAGAAGCAAGGTAGAATAAGTGTATTAATATGTTATGCATTGATATATTTATATTGTGCTAATTTAGCTGTACAATTAATGCCAAAATTGTATTGACCCTCCATGATATTGATGAAAAGACACTAAGAAACATAAAATTTGCAGCTGAAACTAAACAGTGTCATAACTCAGGGCCAGGAATGAAAAACAGGATCAAATCATTATAGGAAAAAAAAAGATTTTTTTTAAAAAACCAAAAGCAACAATATATACTAACATGGAATACTAGAAGAAGTCATGACTTTAAGGTTTGTTCCCCATTTTAAGAGTGACCTTGAAACTGCTTAGAGAAAGCCAGAGAGAAAAGCAATTACATTTTTTAAATTACATACTACTGTTCTCATTCATCTTGATAAGCCCTTTTAAAGAATCCAAAAGAAGGGTAAAATACAGCTTTTATATGGATTACAGAAATTTCACTACAGCAAAATCAGTGTAAATTTTAGATGTAGAATTCTCATGTCCTCGTTTTATCAAACTGGTTGGTATTTTAAAAGAGGACCCTTTTTCTTTCAGAAATAGAAGACCATCCCCACCCCACCACCCCACACATACACAAATGCTTCATAAATAATATTGGTTGGTTTTATTTCTGGAAAACACCAGCTTGGATAATCAAACTGCATGAAACCAACTCTTTTTCATTGTGTTTGTAATGGCTGCTGAATTATATCAGGCAAAGAGGGCATGTGTGAAGAGTAGGTATTATATACATAAAGAATAGAGTGTGTGTATGTGTGTGTGGTTTTTTTTTAAATTTTTTTTAATAAGTTATCCTTTTTTGGTTGCATTTATCTTGTCAACTTGGCAAACCTAAGAAATGTCTCTTGTAGAACCAGGTCCCCACCGCTGCTGTAAACTCAGAGAGAGAGAGAGGGGGGGGAGGGAGGGAGGGAGGGAGAGACTCTGTACAGGATGATTTTTATCTTATACTTTGTACTTGGGTATGGATAGTCAAATATTTGACATCCTTCTCAATATATTAGAAAGGCACTTCTATACAATCTGAAAAAAGAACTCTCAAAAATTCTTAGATGTCAGTTCTATTGATGGCTGATTCTGCTTTCTCATTCCTTTATCTGTTTTAAAGGAGCACAACCTAAAGGGAATATGATTGCCTATCAGAAATCTATTGCACCAAAGAGATTGATTGGCTGGCCAATTGATTGATCACATGCCATCAGGTCATTGTCAACACTTATTGACCATATATATTTTCTCCATGAGAATCTGTCTCTATCCTGGCCCCTCAGCCCTTCCAATGGTACACCCATTGCCACTGTTATTGAGTCCATCCACCTCGTTATCACCTTTTTTCCCCCTTCTACTTTTCCCAAGCATTAGAACCTTCTATAGGGAGCTAGGTTTTTGCATAAAATGTTGAAGCAGGATCATTTAAGCCTGGACATTTATGCCTCAGGTGAGAGCTCTTTGTTTGTTGAATGACCATTGGCTTGGGAGTTTTTTTGGCCTTCCATGGTATTCTCAGGAATCTTCTCCAACCACAAAGGTTAAAAGCATTAATGCTCTAATTATTTTAATCTTCAGACCTGGATATATTTAAAATCAAAGAGCTGAAGTATATCTGGGCCTGAAGCTCTGCCTCTGCCAGAGTTTTAAGACTCTGTGGGGTGGTTCCTCCATATGCCCTTCTGAAGAATGTGAATGAAGGATACCTCACATGCCCCAAATCTAGAATAACACATGGTGATTCTTCCAAGCTGAATTCTTTAACACCTATGGACAAAATCTTGCCAGATTGAGGACTACTTAGCACTTAGCTAACTACTAACTACATCTACAGGAACGCGGTGGCTCAGTGGGTTAGGACGCTGAGCTTGTCGATCAGAAGGTCGGCAGTTTGGCGGGTCGAATCTCGAGTGCCACATAACAGAGTGAGCGCCTGTTACTTGTCCCAGCTTCTGCCAACCTAGCAGTTCGAAAGCACGTAGAAAAGCAAGTAGAAAAATAGGGACCACTACGGTGGGAAGGTAATAGCGTTCCGTGCATCTTTGGTGTCTAGTCATGCCGGCCACATGACCATGGAGACGTCCTCGGACAAGCGCTGGCTCTTCAGCTTTGAAACGGAGATGAGCACCGGCCCCTAGAGTTGGAAACGACTAGCACGCATGCGCAGGGGAACCTTTACATCTACAATATATTCTGTCAACTATTAGGTAGGGGCTGTCTTCACCCTCTTTCTCTCACACATAATATCCAAACTGAGTTGCCTTTTCTTCTCCACACCCCCTCCCTCTTGGGAATCCACCCTCCTTACTACATTCCATGACACTAGGTGGATGCTATTATATATGGCAAAGCAAACAGTGCATTCCACAATAATAAGCTCATATCAACTGTCAAGAATGGGGCTGGCAGTGTCATGGTTTAGGGAAGCTTTTCTGCCTCAGGACTTGAATAACTTGCCCTCATTGAAGGAAGCATGAATTCTGCTTTGTATCAAAGAATTCTACAAGTGAATTTCTGACCATCTGTCTGTCAGCTTCAAGCTGAAGGGCAAGTGGGGTCACACAGCAAGATAACGATTCCCAACATACAAGTACATCTACAAGAGAATGGATAAAGAAGAGCAAATTTAGTATTTTGGAATCACCAAATGAAAGTCTAAAGCTAAACCTGATAAAAATGTTGTCTCAGAATCGGAAACAAGCAGTTCAGGAGAGAAAGCCTTCAAAACAATACAGACTACAAATAAAATAATTAATGAAGCAGGTGTGGAACCAAATTACTATATAACAATGTGAGAGTCTAATCAGTGGCACTTTCTGAAGGTAAAATGGTACAATCAATTACTGAATCTACATTAAAGGGTCAATTACATTTAAACAAGTACCAAGACTCCTTGTGTATATCAGTGGGTCCCACATTTTCAAAAGATATGCAAACATTCAGACAATCTAGAAATCCTGAAACCAAATTGCCTAAAAACACAACTTTGTGCTTTCCACTTGAATAACCATGAAGCATCAAGAGCACTGCAGGTATGATGGAACCATACCAGCCTAAAACATTGCACTACTTCAAAGTTTCTGGGAGTAACTCGGGGCTGCACACTTACCTTTAAGAACCACTGTCTTAATACCAAGCAGAAAATATTTGCTAGGAACTACATGCTGAAGAAAATAAAAGAGCACAAGATGGGGCACCCAAATGCACACATTAAGAACTTCCACATTAGCCCTATGTTACTCTATAGGAGAATTGCCAGCTCTGTTTCGTATAGATCAAAATGTGCAATACAGGTGGAATGGCACTAAATGAAACAGTGAGACTGATCATGGGATATCTAAAATGGATCCCAATACAAAAGGTACATTACCAAAATTCCTCCAGGAGAGTGTTGCATGGAAAGAGCAGGTTAAAGTGAATGTCTACAGAAACACACCTATTATAAGGCCATCAACCTCCAAGGTAAAAACAGATTAAGAAACAGCTTCCCCAAAACGTCCACCTCTCATAAACAACCAGCCACCACAAGGTGCCTTGGAATTATGGAAGGCAAGTAAGGAGCTATTAGACAACTGGGCACACCCACACAACTATCTGCGGCCTGGTCAAGAAGAACCTTGACCTTTATGGAAATTGCTAAACAGACTGTGTGTCAGGATAGGAAGATCAAAGAACAATCTAAGAAAGAAGATACTCTGCAAATGTGGAGAAGAACAATCCATTTCACATATGCTATAGTGCATATGATGTCCTTCAACATGTACAGAGGAGGACTTCATGCTGGTGAGAGAAAATGCTGTCATCATGGCCCAATCCTGGGTGCATGTCCTTTAGTTTTAATCCTATTTATTTTACACACCTTTTAAGCGTGTTATATTTTTATGACCTATTTCATTTGCTCAGTATTGAATATTATGTGCCTATAATTTGAAGGTTCTTCTGACACGAATAAAATGCCACAAAGGACAACATAGATCTCTCCATCAGGAACTCAGCTTCAGGTTTCACTTTAGGTATTTTACCTGAATACAAAATATAATATGAAAAGTGAAATGAAGTGACATGGAGTTCTTAAATAAGGCAGTATCTTAGCTGCTAGATGAACAAAGACTCAACATATGGCAAAGTGGTCATATGCTTTCTTCAGGATATGCCTTGACAGCCTGGCATATTACTGCTAATTTAATGTTGTGGTAGTAGAGAGCACATTAAATTTCCACAGCCATGAAGTTGTCTCGCTTTGGCTTCAATGATGACTGTGCACTGACATTCAGCATAGATCCCTCCTCTGCAGCTGAATAGAAGTCAATCCTCCATGTATCTAGAGAGAGAGAAAGCAGCCTGAAAAGAATTATATCTATCTATATCTATCCGACAGATAGCTGAGATGTCAGACATTGGGAAATCCTACCAGTGACTGGAAAGAGCAGGACTAAAAGACAGCATACAGGCACTGATCATAGTAGCAATACAAGAACAGGCACTAAGCACCAGATCCATAGAAGCAGGGGGTCCACCACCCTAGACAAGATCCAGACTGTGCAGAGAGGCCTCAGAGATAGTCCAACATATAGTGGCAGGTTATAGGATGTAGGTGGGATTAGCATACACTGAATAACACAACCTGACATTGTGTACAGGAACACCTGTACCATGGATAGACTATACCCTCCCAAGTCCAAATGAGAGAATCAGTAGAAGGTTGTGCCTAATTATAGAGCTAAGCTCCTATGAGCCTTCCAGATCCAAACAGGCAGGCAGGTATTGTCCAATCAACCAAATATCATGGTAGTGGATAAGCACCAGAGAACAGTGGTGGTGATAGATATAGAGGTGCCAACTGACAGCAACATCAGACAAAAAGGGTATGCAAGGCTAGAGAAGTGCCAAGTCCTGAAGGAGAAAGTAGAGAAGTTGTGGAAAGTGGTCTTAGTAGTGGTAGGAACACTCAACGCTCACTCTCCTAAGTGAGTTTCAACACTTCCTAAGGACAATATCATAGCTCTTTCTCCAGAAGAGTGCAGTTCTAGAAACAGCTAAGATGCTGTGCAAAACCCTAAAACTCCTGGGCCTTTGGCAGTACATCTGGGTTCCAACACAAGATCCTGGTTTTGCTACTCTCTTATGAAATTCCTAGAAGGCTGAAATACAAAGCCAGTGAATGGACGGATTGCCCATTTTGCAGTCACCTATTAAAACAGCACAGTTGTGTGATTTTGTTTTTGTAATATATACAATATAAAAACCTGGTGGAGGAAGCATATCCTGATTTATTTATTTAATTTTATTCTTAACTTTCCTATCATGGCTTATATTACCTTCTCCCACCCATTTTATAGATTAAGTTGAAAGGGAATAGCAACCCTAGAGTCACCCAAAGGACTTCATGGCTGGGTGGTAATTTCATATTTCTGGATTTTGTCCAGCACACTGATCTCTAATCACACTGCTGCTCATGCTGAAAAGCTTGTTATTCTGTGCTACAAATGCCTAATGTCTAAATCTTCTTTTATGAAATTAGGAATGGGTTCTAATTGCAGCTGGTTAAAGGGAAGAATCGTTCTTAAAAACGTTCAGTTTTGATTCTCTGAGGCTCCCATGAGAAGTATAGTTAGATGAGATTCTGTTGACCTGCCATAGTTAGTTGTCTCTCAAGAACTTACTGTAAGCCCTCTTCCAGAATCAGCATACTTCTACTATCAGCAACAACACTATTGATGCTTCAAAGGAGGAAAATCACAGTACAACTCATGAATGACAGCCCAGGGGGAGGATGGGTTAATGGATACTGGAATCTTATTGCAAATTGTACAAAAAAAGTTGGAGGAAATTAAGGAATGGCTGGTGACCTTAGTACATCAATATATCTTGTGAGTAGCTTCCTATGTGTTTGGTTGACTTATCAGTTAAGTAGAAGTCTCTCATCCATCACTTTATAGGTAAGATTTTACTTGATTCTGAATTTAATTATTTGGATATTATGGCTGGATATTGACAATGAGTAAGAGTGGGTATGATATTTTGTACTTAAATTGAGACACAGGTAACCTTAGAATCAATTACTCTGCCGTGCCAGAGAAAGTTCTCGGTTTAAACCTTTGCAGTCCTGTATAAGCATGAGTTGTTTTCAGTAAAATCAAATCACTTCCAGTTTCACTCAATTTCTCATTTATCCAATTTCAGATTTGGTTCATCCCTTTTCCTCTTCAATCTGCAATTAAGATAACATGTCTGCACTAACATTCTTAAATGTTTTGTATGTATTTCTCCCAGCACATATTTCTGTTGCTCACTTTCTAGCAGAAACTTCCTTCTTGTGTCCAATACAATGTAAGTTTGTGTGCACTTTTTTCCTGATATAAATATTTCTGTATGTAGTTTTGGAGGTTGTAAACTGAATTGGAGATGCCTAGATTTCAGCATATCAGTATGCTCCAATTTTTATGTTTGTTCAGCAAAAAGGACCCAAAAAGAAATATACTCACCAAGATTTTAAATGCTGCCAAAAACAGCAGCTGCAGCAACAAAGCCAATGTCAAAAGTAAGATCATATCCTCAGCCTCCAGTTGAACAGATGTTTTATGGTGACAATCTAAATAAGAGCGAGTGCTGTGGAGAGCCATAACATTTAATTCTGTTCTTATCTTTGCTATTAATCACAAGCTGCTATTAAACCACTGTTAAAGGAACACTTATCAAGAACGATAAACTTGTTAACTTCAAAATGCATTTATTTTCCTGGCACACAGTCCTTACTTGAAATTGAGAAATCATGACAATTCTCTCTCTCTCCCACCCCCCCTCCCTCTCCCCCTCCCTCCCTCCCTCCCCCTCTCTCTTTCACACACACACTCACATACAAAAATCCCCCATCAATAACAGCTATCTGGGGAATAGCACCAGTGAAGATCATGACTCTTTCACTCAATCCAGCTATTGAACACACATTCTGATTTTATAACTAGCTTGTTTCAAATTCTTGGAAGGGAAACAATAACTTCTTTCCAATTGTGTCCCATTCCATATGTGGATTCTTGTCAAAATAAAAGGGGTTTTGTTCCTTGGATTTATAGGAATCTATATTTTATGGGTGAAATATTGTACGACCACAAAAAGAATATTTTGGAACGGATTGAGAATTCGAAGAAATAGCTGAAAACTAAGGATATCCATTAGGTTCAGTCAAATTCTGAATTCCAAATCAAATCAGACTACTTTGTATGTAGATGTGAATGGTAAGGACTTGTGAGTGGGGCTTCACTTAACAAACTGCAAATCCCCCTTTCTGCTCCAAAATTATTGATAACACACTCAGATTTTTTTCAAAAAATACATAAGAGTGATTTAGTGTTTTGTAGGACAAAGGAGTGGTAGATTCTTTAAATTCCCCATTCCGACATGGTAAGTGGAAAATTGTAGTGAAGGAAATAGAGGAAAAGACAAAGAGCTCTTACCACATCATGCCAGTTATGGCACAAAGATGCTTAAAAACCATTTTTAGAGTAAGATAAAGGTAAAGGTAAAGGTTCCCCCGCACATGCGTGCTAGTCGTTTCCAACTCTAGGGGCCGGTGCTCATCTCCGTTTCAAAGCCAAAGAGCCAGCGCTTGTCTGAGGACGTCTCCGTGATCATGTGGCCATCATGACTAGATGCCAGAGGCGCACAGAATGCTGTTACCTTCCCACCATAGTGGTCCCTACTTTTCTACTTGCATTTTTACGTGCTTTCGAACTGTTAGGTTGGCAGAAGCTGGGACGCGTACCAGAAGCTCACCTCTGTTATGCGGCACTCAGGATTCAACCCACCAAACTGCCAACCTTCTGATCGACAAGCTCAGCGTCCTAACCCACTGAGCCACCACGTCCCATATTTTTAGAGTACATATCTTCAAAACATTATTTCATCTCATCCTCCATGGAAGCAACCTATCTTCAAGTTGAAGAAGACCCATTTATTTGAATTAGCCGGTCTGGCCTGATGGGGGAGTTGGGTTTTAAATTGTTGTTTTTAGAATTGTTTTATTGTTTTTAATTGGGCATTGATTTAATCTTTGTTTTAACTTTTGTATGGTATTGTATTGTATTGTTATTTATATGCCCTGTGAACCGCCCTGAGTCCCTAGGGAGAAGGGCGGTATACAAATTAAATAAAACGTAAACGTAAACGTAAACGTATTTGTTTCAGTTTAAAGGTTTTTTTTGTTTTTCATCTTTCTCACTGCCCAAATCATGTCAGACAAATGATCTGAAGCATCTCCTACATGATGAGGGATATCGTGTGACCAGGCATGCAGTCAACGTCTAATTTTATTGCTGTGAACATACTCCTCTCCCTTTGTGGCTTTGGCTGCAGAATACAAAGAGCACCTGACTCTCTCAGAGGCACCAGCTTGCATCACATCTGACTGGTGCTTCACAAAACACTGATAGTAGATAACAGAAGCTCATTTTGCAAGATCATCAGACACCTGGGTTTTTTTTAAAAAAAGAAAATCTCTGAACTAACAAGGAATTAGTGATCCTATCCTGAAGAACACCAAGAATAATCAGGAGGAAGTGAGTCTTCAGACTTAACTATATCTCTGTGGCTCAGGTATTAGATTTGTTCTAAAGAGGATGGTTGTTCTATTTGCTGAAGCTGGAAAACATTGTTTGTTTTACCAAGAAGTCCTTTCACACAACTGAAGGACCAAGCTAACAAAAAGAGCCTCCTCCCTCAGGGCGAGTGATTGCTGTGTGTTTTACTGTGAGCAGGGGATGCCACGGAATTCACCAATCTCTTTCTGTAAATTGTCCCACATTAAATCGGTGAGGACACAGAGACCTTGAGTCTTAAGTAATGATTTCCTAGATTCTGTTCTCTTTTAATAATTGTATCTCATTGGACCAGTAATTTTTAAAGAGTTTTGTTGGAATTTTTTTATTATCCTAGGTAAAGGTAAAGATTCCCCCGCACATGCGTGCTAGTCGTTTCCAACTCTAGGGGCCGGTGCTCATCTCCGTTTCAAAGCCAAAGAGCCAGCGCTTGTCCGAGAACGTCTCCGTGGTCATGTGGCCGGCATGACTAGATGCCAAAGGCGCACAGTACGCTGCAACCTTCCCACTGTAGTGGTCCCTATTTTTCTACTTGCATTTTTACGTGCTTTCGAACTGCTAGGTTGGCAGAAGCTGGGACGAGTAACAGGCGCTCACTCTGCTACGCGGCACTCGGGATTCGACCCGCCAAACTGCCGATCTTCTGATTGGCAAGCTCAGCGTCCAAACCCACTGAGCCACCATATGTCTTATTCAAGTCAGACATATTCCAATTTCACGTGCTGTTTCCTCAGATCTTTTCTTTCCTAATCCAGGCCATTCTATAGACAATGTCACCACCTTTCCTTTCTATGTCACCTTTATTTATTCTGAGTTACTTATCAGATCTGTGTCTCTCGGTGGTTCTGGATTCATTAGAATTAAACAAGAAGAATTATTGATTTGAAGTAAAGGAAGAAAAATACCAAAGCAAAGCAAAGACCAGATCTTAGCACCATATTTCTTTCCCCAAAATGTCACTAGATCTTACTTTGAACTCAGGGGAATTCTTAAAATTATAACAATGATGTGTTATTATGGTTCAACTTTTGTCTTGAAATGGGCCCATCTGGCCAGAAAAATAAAAGACAAAAGTAGTTTGAGCAAAGAAAGAATATCCAAAGTGTGTATAGAGAGCAACTTAACTAATTGATGTTTGGGTAAATTGGTTTTAATAACTGGTTGCCACCATCCCGATGCAAATAATGATAATGATAATGATAATGATAATGATAATGATAATGATAATAATAATAATAATAATAACAATAACAATAACAATAACAATAACAATAACAACAACAACAACAATAATAATAATAATAATAATAATAATAATAATAATAATAATAATAATAATAAAGTTGGAAGGGACCTTGGAGGTCATATAGTCCAACCCCCTGCTCAGACAGAAAACCCTATACCATTTAGGACATATGGCTGTCCAGTCTCTTCTTAAAAACTTCCAGTGTTGGAGCATTCACCACTTCTGGAGGCAGGTTGTTCCACTGGTTAATTTTTCTAACTGTCAGGAAGTTTCTCCTTAGTTCTAGGTTCCTTCTCTCCTTGATTAGTTTCCATCCATTGCTTCTTGTCCTGCCTTTAGGCGCTTTGGAAAATAGCTTGACTCCCTCTTCTTTGTGGTAGCCCCTGAGATTTTGGAACACTGCTAACATGTCACCCCTCACCCTTCTCTTCATTAAACTACACATACCCAATTCCAGCAACCTTTCCTTATATGTTTTAGCCTCCAGTCCCCTAATCATCTTTTTTGCTCTTCTCTGTACTCTTTCTAGAGTCTCAACATCTTTTTTACATCGTGGTGACCAAAACTGGATGCAGTATTCCAAGTGTGGCCTTACCAAGGCATTGTAAAGTGGTATTAATACTTCACGTGAACTTGATTCTATCCCTCTGTTAATGCAGCCTAGCACTGTGTTGGCTTTTTTGGCAGCTGTAGCACACTGCTGGCTCATATTTAAGTGATTGTTCACTCGGACTCCAAGATCCCTCCTCACAGTTATTACTATTGAGCAAGGTACCACCTATACTATACCTGTACTTTTGATTTTTCTTGTCTAAATGTAGAAACTTACTTTTTTCACCATTGAATTTCACAAGAATATACAATAAAATTGAGGAGCGTCTAGGTAACACACAATTTGGTTTCAGAAACAATCTTGGTACACGAGATGCGCTATTCAGCATTCAAGTTCTTGTACAGCATTGTAGATATGCCAATCACAGTGTTTACATGTGCTTCATTGATTTTGAAAAAGCATTTGATAAAATAAGACACAACAAGCTATTAGAAATCTTGAAACAAGTGGGACTAGATGACAAAGACATCCAAATCATAAAGAATCTAATTTGGCATTAGGTAGCAAATGTGAGACTAGGCCAAAAATACTCAGCTGATGCAAATACTGTATCTACTCTGAGTCAATCTTCAATGAGGCACTGGAGAACATTGATGCTGGCATCAAAGTAAACGGTGTTTGGATCAACAATTTAATATTTGCTGATGATACAGTTCTGCTTGCCAGTAAGCATGAAGACCTTCAGCTCCTCATCAACAGAGTCACAGAAATATCTGAAAAATATGGCTTGAAGCTTAACACCTCAAAAACCAGGATCATGGTCATCAGCAAACAACTCGTTAATTTACCACCAATAAATTCAGAAGGACTACCATTAGAAAAAGTTAAAAGGATCACGCACCTCGGTTCTAATTTACATGAAAGCTGGAACATGACCATTGAAGTAAAGACAAGGATAGAGAAAGGTCAAACAGCATTCTTCAAAATGAAAAAGGTCTTCTGCAGTCACAACATAAGCCTAAGATTGAAACTCAGGCTTGTCAGATGTTATATTTTTTTCTATCCTGCTCTATGGTGTAGAGAGTTGGTCTCTGACAGAAGGCCACATGAAGAGACTAGAAGAATTTGAAATGTGGATTTACAGGCGGCTGTTATGTATAAGCTGGGTTGACAAGATCAGAAATGAAGAGGTGATAAGCCGCCTGGGAAAGCCAAGGGAAATCATCAAAACAATTAAAAAATGAAAGTTAGAATATTTCGGACATATGATGCGACACCCAGAAAAATATGACATACTCCATTTAATCCTCCAGGGAAAGATTGAAGGCAAACAAGGTCCAGGCAGAAAAAGAACATCATAGCTTCAAAATCTAAGGGACTGGTTTGGACAAAACTCAGCAGTACTTTTTCATGCAGCTGCTGATAAAAATAGGATCACCAACATGATCCCAATGTCCAATAATGAATATGGCACAAGAAGAAGAAGATGGACATCACAGAACTGATATCACGGAAGTGCCTAAGTGGACTGTGTTCATGAATGAGAACTTAGCTACTAGATCAGACATGCTAAAAATAATCAACGTGTTTGCTGATAAGCAGATAAGAAACAAAAACTTTAGGGTGACTCTCTACAACTGTCCTGCCATGGCCTTCACCAATCTACAGCCAAGGATGGGTTTTCTGGAACCCAGTTCCTAAATCAGTTGGGGAGTACTGGGGTCATTGACTTGGAGCTCCACAATAGACACATCAAATATGGACATTTTGACCAGCAGATTACACAGCCTAGAAAAGAGAGAGAGAGAAAAGGACTGACAGGATTGATTGATTGACTGAATTACAAAATACCACTAGTGTGAAAGATTTGCTGTTATTATTATCATCATATCCTATAGTTTAGGCTGCTGAACATAGTAATATTTATGATGTTACATTATTATGGTGTTATTACTATGACAAGTGGGGCTAATCTTGCTTTTTTTTTGGTAAGATCCAAGTTATTTCCTTGATTTTTTATTTGACCTATATCAAATAATAATAATAACAATGATGATAGCAACAACAGTAACAGAGCCATTTTAGCCCATTTTATCCTAAAGCAGCTTCCCAATTTTTTTTTACATGTATTAAAGGTAAAGGTAATGGTTCCCCCGCACAGGCGTGCTAGTCATTTCCGACTCTAGGGGCCGGTGCTCATCTCCGTTTCAAAGCCAAAGAGTCTTTGGACGTCTTCGTGGTCATGTGGCCGGCATGACTAGACGCCAAAGGCGCACGGAACACTGTTACCTTCCCACCGTAGTGGTCCCTATTTTTCTACTTGCATTTTTATGTGCTTTCGAACTGCTAGGTTGGCAGAAGCTGGGACGAGTAACTGCTATGCGGCACTTGGGATTCAACCCGCCAAACTGCTGACCTTCTGATCGACAAGCTCAGCGTCCTAACCCACTGAGCCACCGCGTCTCTTTTACATGTATTAAGAGTAACCTATTCTTTTATCCTAGGTCAGATTGTATTGTAAAATGTAGGGACCATCAGGAAAAAAGTTGGAGAGGGAAGCAGTAAGGTCAAGCATTAGTTCTGAAAACTGTGAGTTTTACCACAGCCAATAAGAAAAGAAACAATGTCGGCCTTCCCAGGTAAATCAGATGGGAAACGCAACAGATGAGCTAATTCTAATTTATTGTGAGGTTATATTAACAGAATCTTGCAAGTTTGAAAATACAGATCACCAACTGTCACTTTTAAGATTAATATGTTAGGGTGGATCCAATATTTTTTTGCCCATTAAGCAGTTGTTGGCTCCTCCCACTTTTATTTGATTGTTTCCTAGGCATTATCCTGGAGTATCTGACAGCTGGCCCAAAGTTGGAGAAAAACAAAGGCTGTTGGTAATGTAAAACTTTTGCTTCTCTCTCTCTGCTTCTCAGTCTTCCAGGTAGGTGACAGAAGGGCCTACAACAGTGAAGAGCAACTTTATAATAGAGAAGAAAACAATTGATGGCATTTGTTCATCCAGATTGATATGTATCATTCAATTTTACTTGGCATATTCTATAAACAGAAGCTCATTTGAGTTTTGGGATTTAGCCTGCAAAGCACTTGCCATAATACTGCATCACCCATAAGAGATACGAGCTTAAGCATAACTTTCTAATGATCTCACATTTATTTGTTTGTTTGACTTGATGTTATACAATATTGCAACAAACTATAGCTGTTATAAGGGACGTGGTGGCTCAGTGGGTTAAGATGCTGAGCTTGTCGATCAGAAGGTCAGCAGTTTGCCAGGTCGAATCCCGAGTGCCGCGTAACAGAGTGAGTGCCTGTTACTCGTCCCTGCTTCTGCCAACCTAGCAGTTCGAAAGCACGTAAAAATGCAAGTAGAAAAATAGGGAACACTACGGTGGGAAGGTAACAGCATTCCGTGCGCCTTTAGCGTCTAGTCATGCTGGCCACATGACCATGGAGATGTCCTCGAACAAGCACTGGCTCTTAAGCTTTGAAACGGAGATGAGCACCGGCCCCTAGAGTCGGAAACGACTAGCACACATGTGCGGGGGAACCTTTACCTTTACCTATAGCTGTTATAAGTTGTTATATATAAGTTGTTATATATAGTTGTATACTCAAGTAATACTGGAATCCTGATTTAACACAGGTTTCAGAACTGCCAAATCCACTACAGTGTAGCTTCTGCTTTCCACACCATGCGCTTCCATTTTTCTATATATGGTTCTTTCTAACTCTAAACATAACTACAGCATAACCCACTTTTGATAGCATCCTAAAGAAGCAGATGTTTTTCAAAGCACAAAAGATCAAACAGGGTGGAGAGTTACATCCTTTTCCCAGCAGTGTTGTTCCCTAACTATGGCCCTCAACTCTATTCTTTACACTGTGCCTTCACTGGGACAAATACAGTTAGAAATATTCTTGGGAATATTTAGGGGTTGTCCCAAAGGTGCTTTTTCAAAAGGCAATTGGACTTTGTGTTTTTTTTCCTTGAAGACATTTTGCTTCTCATCCAAGAAGCTTCTTCAGTTAGAACTAAAGAATCTTCTTGGATGAGAAGCGAAAAGTCTTCAAGGAAAAAATAAAGACCAGTTGCCTTTTGAAAAAGCACCTTTGGGTAAAAACACTGGAATGTATTGTTTCAGTTGTCCATGGATACACGGAACTTGTTCACCTCAACTATTTTAAGAGGAATTAATAGAATTTCAGAAAGCCAACCATAGTATGACTGAGGAAGAGTGACTTTCTGGCATATTTTTCTTTGGGAACAACAAAAAAGCACGAATACCAGAAATGTTCTTTTTGCCTCTTACCAACAATGAATGATATTGTTAGGAATGAGAGGGTGGTGAATAAGATATTCAGAGAACATAATGAAGTATTGACAGTCCCCCTTGCAATAGACTTGATATCCAATTTCACAAAAAGTGAAATGTCAAAGTCAATTGAGGGACAACAATTATGTGGAGCTGTTATAGGTATTTGTAGTACAATTTTCTGCTTTCTCTTTGATTTCTCAAGTCAAGTACTTTAGATGAAGGATGCCAGCCCCTTGTCCCCCCCCCCAAATCCTTATAATCCTTATTAGAAAGGTTTGTTAGCATTCAAAGTTGATATGACATTAAAAAAAGACATGCCATCAAAGGCAAAGGTTAAGCTTCCTACATTCTTTGTACATAGTAACAAAAGGTCTATTATATCCTTTGATCACTTGAGCTTACCTGAAAGAAACGTTACACCTTATTCCCCCCACCCCCTCACCTTCTTCTGCAATAATACTGTTGAACTATCTTCTCTTTCTCAACTGGATACATTCTTGAAAGGCTTAAAGTCAGGATCACTTCTGTGGAATGTTCTCTCCTGCTTTTACCTGTTTGTGCAGAAAAAGAGGAGCCCGGATGAGATGCTTAAACAAACTCTTCTCTGTTGCAATGGTGAAGACAGCAAGCATTCCTGCATCTGCTTTGCTCTTTGCCATCTGGAAATCTCTGCCAAGTTATGGGATTGCAAAAGTACAACAGGCTTTCGGCCTAGCCAGGATCATGACCAAGTCTTGAAATTATGTACAGTTTGTGGAAAAATCATTTTAATAATGCAAACATCCATGGAAATGTATGAAAATAAGAGCTTCAGGGAACCAGTGGTGGATTTTATAAATATATTAGCCAGTCATTGAAAGATTTTCTGAAATGACCCCTTCCTCAAATCTGTAACATTTTTTTTAAAATCCCATTTATATCCCGCCCTTCTCTGAAGACTCAGGGTGGCTTACAATCTAAGAAGCACAAATCAATGTGCTTAGCAGTAGCCTTCATTCTATGTATATGCCTGCTTATTAGGGCTTTTGGGCATCCCCAGCGGCATTTTTACAAAATCAGCTTATTGCCCCCAACAATAAGTCTTGGGCGACTTTAACCTACCGTCCCTGGGAGGATCGTCAGAACTGGCTCGGGAGTTCATGGCTTCCATGGCGGCCATGGACCTGTCGCAAATAATTTCTGGACCGACTCATGAAAGAGGCCACACCCCAGACTTGGTTTTCTTGTCTGGAGGGTGGCGTGATGATATCAGTGGGGGTGCCACGACTGTTACGCCCCTGTCATGGACCGATCACCACCTCCTGCGGCTAGACTTCCCCTTTGCCACCCCCCACCGTGGGTGCACGGTGCCAGTCAGATGGTACCGCCCTAGGCGCCTAATGGACCCTGATAAGTTCCAGGCAACGCTTAGGGACACACATGCACTCCCTGCTCACAGCTCGGCGGATGCCTTAGTGGAAGCCTGGGAAAAGGCAGCCACGGAGGCTCTGGACCGAGTTGTACCCTTGCGGCCTCTGACCCGGCGCAGATCCCAGCGAGCCCCATGGTTCACTGCGGAGCTCCGGGAGATGAAGCGTCGGAGACGGGGCCTAGAGAGCCGTTGGAGATCCAGTCGATCCGAATCCGACCGATTGCGACTAAGAATCCTCACCAGGTCTTATCTCGCTGCGATAAGGGTGGCAAAATCCAACTACTTTTCCACCCTCATCGCGTCCGCAGATAATCGCCTGGCTGCCTTGTTCAGGGTGACTCGCTCCCTATTGAACCAAGAGGTGAGGGAGGAACCCTTGCAGGGTCGAGCCGAGGAATTCGGTCAATATCTGCTGGATAAAATTGCTCGGATTCGAACTGGCCTGGACTCCAACTGGGCTGAGCTGGAAGAACAAGACATGGACAGTCTTGTCGACGTCATCTGGGAGGAATTTGATCCTGTGACTCCTAAGGAAGTGGACAGGATTATGAGAAGGTTGAGCGCCTCCACATGCTTACTGGACCCGTGCCCTTCCTGGCTGGCCTATGCAGCTCGAGAGGGGACACGAGGCTGGTTCCTAGCGGTCATCTCTGCTTCTCTGAGTGAGGGTCACTTCCCCACTGCCTTGAAGGAGGCGGTGGTGAGACCTCTCCTCAAGAAGCCCACCTTGGACCCATCCTCTTTGAATAACTTTCGTCCTGTCTCCAATCTTTGCTTCCTTGCGAAGGTTGTTGAGAGCGTGGTGGCGCACCAACTTCCTCAGATCCTGGATGAAGCGGTTTATCTAGACCCGTACCAATCGGGTTTCAGGCCGGGCTACAGCACGGAGACGGCATTGGTCGCTCTGATGAATGATCTCTGGAGAGCCCGGGACAGGGGCCATTCCTCTGTCCTAGTCTTATTAGACCTCTCGGCGGCTTTCGATACCATCGACCATGGTATCTTACTGCGACGCCTCAGGGGACTGGGAGTGGGAGGCACGGTTCTGCGTTGGTTCTCCTCCTTTCTCCAGGGTCGCTCGCAGTCGGTGCTGGCAGGGGGACAGAGGTCGACCCCGAGGCCTCTCGCTTGCGGAGTCCCTCAGGGGTCGGTCCTCTCGCCTCTCCTGTTCAACATCTACATGAAACCGCTGGGTGAGATCATTCGCAGCTTTGGAGTAGGGTACCATCAGTATGCTGATGACACCCAGCTTTTCATCTCAACTCCAAACAATATCAGTGATGCCCTCGACGTGATGTCCCGCTGCCTGAAAGCGGTCCGGGAATGGATGGGGAGGAACAGGCTTCAACTGAACCCGGACAAGACTGAATGGCTGTACGTACCGGCAAGCCAGGATATTCAGAACGTCCCATCCCTTAACATCGGGGACAAGTTACTACCCCCTGTTGATAGGGCCCGCAACCTGGGTGTCCTCCTAGACTCGCAGCTCTCCCTGGAAGATCACATAGGAGCTGTGACCAAGGGGGCCTTCTCCCGGGTTCGACTAGTTCGCCAACTACGGCCTTATCTGGACCTGGATGCCTTACGTACAGTCACCCATGCCCTTGTGACCTCTCGCCTAGACTACTGTAACGCTCTCTACATGGGGCTGCCCTTGAGATCCACTCGGAAGCTTCAACTGGTGCAAAGTGCAGCGGCACGGACACTCTTGGGAGCCTCCCAATACTCCCATATCACACCTCTCCTCCGTACGCTGCACTGGCTTCCGGTTGCCTTCCGTGTGAAATTCAAGGTGCTAACAATGACATACAAAGCCCTACATGGCATGGGTCCGGACTACCTACGGGAGCACCTTCTGCCAATGTCAGCACCCCACCGTCCTGTGCGCTCCCACAGGGAGGGCCTCCTCAGGGTGCCACCGCTCAAGGAATGTCGGCTGGTGGCCCCCAGGGGGAGGGCATTCTCAGTGGGTGCGCCAGCCCTCTGGAACTGCTTGCCAACCGAAATCCGGATGGCCCCCGACCTCCGCACCTTCCGGCGCGACTTAAAAACCTTCCTGTTCCAGCAGTCCGGCCTGGCCTGATAGCTTTAATTGGGGTCCCAGTTGGTTTTACTATTGTTTTTATTGTTCTATCTGTATTTTACCTACCTTACTCTGTACACCGCCCCGAGTCCCTCGGGAGAAGGGCGGTTTATAAAAACAAACAAACAAACAAATAAATAAATAAATAAATAAATAAATAAATAAATAAATAAATAAATAAATAAATCTGGGTCCTCATTTTACCTACCTCGGAAGGATGGAAGGCTGAGTCAACCTTGAGCCTGCTGGGACTCGAACCTGCACTAATTGCAGGCAGCTGGTGTTACTTAAGGAGGCATTGGATTATTATTTTTTCCTGCAAGTTATATTTACAAAGACAGAAAGAAATCTAAATTTAACTTTTTCAACTAGTAATTCAGGATTTAAAAACAGAATTGCACAGAATAGCACACTATAACTTTGTAGTTTTAATAAGCCTACTTCAATCATTTTTCTTTGGGGGATTTTGAATGCTGTGTTCTTGAAGAAAATGTACTGCTGGGAATCAGTCCATCTACTCTAGTCTCTCTCTCTCTTTGTGTGTGTGTCTGTGTCTGTGTTTGTGTGTGTGTGTGTGTGTAGGTATTCTGCTACTGCCCTCTATAACTGTGGGGCCCAGTGAGTGGCAAAGAAGGCAGATTTAACCTCCCCCCAATTTAAAAATCATTTCAGAAAAAGAATTGTTTTCTTTTTATATAAAAAAGTGCTTATGTCAATCTGTAACCCTCTGAGCAAAGCTTTCTACTTCAGAGCACAAGTTCTTACAAACAGCTTCTTTATGTAACTAGATTGTGGATCATCCTAGTTGGTTCAAACATGATATTACCTAACCTTTACCTTAATAATGTTCCTTCTATCTCCAGAATTATTAGAAGATAAAAGCATATGACTTGATTTTGGTGCAACTGGTAAAAATGGGCTAGCTGCTGGGAATTGTACATATATGTAATGTTGTTTGTTTGTGTGTGTGCGTGTGGTGTGTGTGTGTGTGTCCAGTGGTGTCTGACTCTAGAGGGCAGTGCTCATCTCCATTTTTTAAGCAAGAGAGCCAGCATTGTCCAAAGATGTTTCCGTGGTCATGCAGCTAGCATAACATCATACCACAGTGCACAGTGTGCAATGAAACATGGAACACTATTACCTCGCCACCAAAGTGGTACCTATTTATCTGCTCACAGTTGCATGCTTTTGAACTGCTAGGTGGGCAAGAGTTGGGGCAAGTAACGGGAGCTCACCCTGTCATTTGGCATTCGGATCTTGAACTCGGGCTGGCAGCTTTCCAACTGATAAAAATTTGTACAAAACTGCAAGTGGAAACACTTCTATGTATGGTGTAGCTTCTCAAATGCATACTGTAGATATTTAACTATTGTTTCTTGGAATAAATATACAATACATGACATGTAATCTATACATCTGTAAACTGTGATCTATGATTCATTCCTATTTACAAATAATCATCATATATCCACTTAGTGTTAGGGAATGTATATTATGCCAAACCAACTATACCAGTGCTCAAGGGCAATGCAGATACATATATAAATTTTACATATAGTATGCCACATTTTCCCACCAATAGTGCCATACAATTCATAATCATTGGCCTTTCTTGGTGGGATACTGGGAACTGTACCATAGTATGTTTGGAGAATGTTAGGTTGAGAAAGGCTGGCATGAACTATGCAGTTCGAAAGCACGTAAAAATGCAAGTAGAAAAATAGGGACCACTACGGTGGGAAGGTAGCAGCGTACTGTGCGCCTTTGGCATCTAGTCATGCCGGCCACATGACCACGGAGACGTTCTCGGACAAACGCTGGCTCTTTGGCTTTGAAACGGAGATGAGCACCGGCCCCTAGAGTCGGAAACAACTAGCACGCATGTGCCGGGGAATCTTTACCTTTACCTAGGATAATAAAAAAAATCCAACAAAACTATGAAGAAAAGTTCCACAATCAGTATTGTTAGGTAAAAAGAGTAACACAGGGTGCTTCTAAAATGAAGAGCAGACTTTTCACCTAAAATGTTCTTCATTGAGTTTGGCCAAAGGGCAAGGGCTCATGTTGTTCATTCATCAAGACAACTGTGATTTTAATCATAATGTCCTCCGAGGGCCAAGCAATATCTTCACATTTCAGCATTCTCATTTGTGGCATTTGTGTTAACATCTCAACTGGTCCCAATTAACATAATTTCCAACTTTGCTCATGTTTAGACATCATTCAAGCACAGAGCATCTTGATTAAAGGGTTTATTCTTTGGCATTAAGTTTTTACACTTACATCAGACAGGAAATGCTACTTGCTCTTGGTGAAATCATCCATCTTTTGATGTTTAATGTTACATAGGTCTCCATATGGAGCTCATAATTAACTCTTATATGTGTTTCTTGACAATGCCCTTGGTAGAACATTCAGCTAGAAAAGAACATTGATGTGGCAACAAAAGCTTATCATCTCCCTCAGATTCATCAATCAAAGGCATGCATGGGAAGTCGTTCCCCCCACTACCACCGAAAGATGTGCAAAGAGGTCAGTCTTAAAGACAAGAGTGAATGGGATTAAAGCCTATTTAGATACACAAACCTTTCTCATACAGACAGTCCTTGACCTATGGCCACAACTGAGCCTGAATTTCAGTCATAAATCATTAAATGACATGCCCGCATGATTGCTTCAGTCAACAACCACAATCCCAGCTCTCCTAGTTGAGGTCATTAAGCAATCAAATTGGTTATTAAGCAGACTATGGAGGTTGCGGGAGGGCCTGGGTGGTTCCAGTGCAGGCAATAAGCAAGCTAGAAGGGGGTTGTGGCAGTGTAGTGCAAAGTCTAAGCCATTATAGCCCAGCCCTCCAAAGCAGTACTCAGTGGCAGCACCAAGGCTGAAAATGAAGTAGAGGCACAGGCCTTCAGCAGTCTCTGGCAGATGTCACCAACCTCCAGCAATAATGCAATTGCCCCTGTGACCCACTGCTCCCAAGAATGTTGTCCTATGTCAGCACTAGAGTCATTACACCCACTCAGAAATAATGGCTTGCCATATTCTCTAAGACCTGTGAGACTCGAAAACAGTACAATTGCCTCTACTACCCAGCATTCCCAATGAAATTCTGTGCACTGCTTACTTTAAAGCACTTTTCTCCTGCTGTTGAGAGGCTTGCACAACTTACCCAAGTCAGCTCCAGGCCTTCTTCCCTGGAGTCTACTTGCTTGCAGCTTTGGAAGCCTCTGGAAGCACCATGCAAGCAGGCTCCGTTCTTCAGAAGCCCCATGTGACTGTGGAAGCTTCTGGAAGCCCCACACAACTTTGAAAGCCTTCAGAAGCCATGCACAAACAAACTCCATTCTTTGGAAGCCTTCAGAAGTCTTCAGAAGCCCTGCAAGAAGTTACCCAGGGCTCTCAGAGGTTTCCAAAGTTGCATGTGAACAGGGTCCAGGAAAGGAGGCATGGTGCAACCAGGAGCTGCCTGAATAGGCTAGGTAGGCATCTCAGCAGAAGTAGAAAAATGCCTGAAGATTAGCAGTGGGCAGCAGATTCTCAGGAGTGCTGGGAAGCAGGGGCTCTTCCCCACATTTCACAGGCCTTGGAGAATGTAACTATGCACTATTTCTGTGTGGCAGAGGTGGCTTTAGGGTTCACACAAAAGCCTGGGATGTTGGCAGTTGGCTCAGATGGCTGAAAGCCATGGGGATCTACTTATGCTAAGTGCTGATATGCAGGGTGACCTAGATCGAGATGAAACAGGGAGGTGGGAAAGTTGCAGCACCACCCGTGGCTGTAAGTGCTGACAACCACCCAAATTTTAATCAGATGACTGTGATTAAATGCTGCAAAGTTCATAACTTTGGGCATAGGTCATAACTCCATTCAGCACCATCATAATTTCAAACAATCACTGAACAAGCAGTCTTTCAGCAGAAGAAACATATACAGGGTATATCAGTCTCCATAGGCCAAATAGGTGTGCTATTAGAGTGTTTTGTTGTTGTTGTTGTTGTTTTGGAGAAAAAACTACTATAGGTAAGAATTTTTAAAAGTCACATGCCAAATAGGTAATTAAATTAAATGTAACAAGAAACTGGCAACCAATTTGAACATTTGCTGTAATTTGTATTGTCTTTGGGTTCTAGATTTTGGTGTACCCAGAGTACATTATTCACACATCTACAAAAGTTTATAAGTGTACATATACAAATGACCTCCTTGTTTCTGATGCAGAATAATA